>NC_136068.1:1017804554-1018124554 GCF_964261635.1 Lissotriton helveticus
ATTTCGTGCTCATTGCACTCTTCAGCGGTGCAACAGTCATTTTGGCATAGAGGCCACACCTCCCACTTAAAAATATGAGCCTCCAATGGGCGACTCGAATGAGTCTGCGATGGTTTGTGGGTCTTGTAGTGTGTGCTTCAGTTATGTGCCGCTGTCTGAGATGTTTCAAGCCCACCAATGGGCCTCCACTTGCACATCCGGCTTGTCAATCCTCCATGGATGCCTTAATATTGAGACTCCGTGATTCTGAGCTCCATGGCCCCAAATTTCCGGGTGGTGCATCTCCCGCGGCTAGGAGGCCGCGTATAAATCAAAGCTCCAAGTTTCCCACCTGTTGGAGACTCACTCTGACATCCACTGCAGCAACCTTCATGAGGTAAAAGCCGGATCAGCGGGCGGATCCAGTTTACAGCGTGCCTGTCGATTCAAGCCGGACGCGTTTGACTGTCGCGCCTCTGAAGAGTGCAGTTATCACGAAACACGTCAGGAGTGAATTGACAGGCATGCTGTAAACTGGATCCGCCCGCTGACCCGGCTTTTACCTCATGAAGGTGGCTGCAGTGGATGTCAGAGTGGGAACCTTGGAGCATATATATATATATATATATATATATATATATATATATATATATATATATATATATATATATATATATATATATATATATATATATATATATATTCAACACACACGGTCCACACTCCAGGGTCCGTTACACAATTAAGGGCACTCTCAACAATTTCTCCGTCGTTTTTCAAACTGCCACAATTTATTATTTATGGCGCTGCACAATCATATCAACAAACGCGTTTCGGCGATCCCGCCTTCGTCAGTGTCGATAGATACTCATTTTCAAACGGTTTAAATAAAGTTACATTGCAACTTACTCACGTGGTTAAAATTAAACATAAAAGAAGGCACAGTAATTATTCTACATTTCTGTGGTGGCCATCTTGGAATGTCAAGGAAGCGCTTGTTACAATCACAAGAGTCTACTTAAACTTCTGTATATTAGATCATAATGTTATTGATAGCGTAATTATGCATTATATTTATATTTTAAATGTTCTTTTTCGTATTTTATGATTTCATTTTTGTATTTTACAAATTTATTCGACCCTCACTGGGCTTTCCTTATTAATTCATAAGGATATTTTAAGGCGCTTTTCCTCTGTTTTTTATGGCCCATATGTGTGCCAACCGTCTCACATTTCTTTACTTTTTAGTATCTTGCCCTGAATGGGCGAAATGTGAGAAATCAATTATCCTTCAGAGGGGAGTGAAGTCTTAGCAGGTTATGAATCACATTTCTTACTTATTTCTCAAAGTATTCATCTCAGCCTATGTGTACCCACATTTCTTCCTCATTGTTCAGGCCTGTCGGGTTCTTGGTCTGCAGCATTATAATATATCGTGACTCGAGGGTTCTCAACTTTCTTACCCAGTCTCCCCCACGTTCTGACCTTGTTAGCTGATCGAGGATGAAAAAGGAGAGCAGACTGCTGTTGCTCTGATGCTTCTGCTCATAGTGCCGAGCTACTGGGTAGCTCTGATCCTTGGTGTTGATCGCTCTCATGTGTTCCAACACTCTTAGTTTTGTTTGTTTAATTGTGCTGCCCACATATTTTTACCACATGGGCACACAAGGCAGTATACTGTGACCTCTGAATGACAGTTCAAGAGTTTGGGGATAATCTTATTCTGTTTGCCCGGTACCTCGAATTCTTTTACTTTGCTGGAGTTTTTACAGGCCTTGCACTTGCTCGCGCCAGGATACTCTGTAGTAGCAGAGCGCGTAATAAAATATTTTATACATATACATACATACATACTTCATACAGGGGTAGAACCCCAGAATTGGGATTTTCCTTTTCTGTTTGGGATTATGGTGGCTGCTCACCAATAGGTCTTTTAGGGAATGACCTTTTCTATAGGTGACTAGTGGGTAGTTGGATATTAATTTTCCCACTGTATTGTCAGACTGTAGTATGTTCCAGTTTCTTCTCAAGATCTGGAATAGCTCAGGAGACTTCTCTGTGAAATTGGTTATTAGTCTCACCTTCGTGTCTTTAGGTTTAACCCTGTCTATTAACAGTTCATTCCTGGTTACAGCATTACTTCTCTCTTCTGCCTCTTTCAATACACCCTTGCAGTACCCCCTTTTAAGGAACCTCTGCCTGGATTCTGTTCTAGCTCTCGCAAATTCATCTTCAGTGGAGCAATTCCGCTTTATGCGAAGGAATTCTCCCAGGGGAATGTTATTTACTACACTCCTTGGGTGGCAGCTGCCAGCATGCAGAATTGAATTTCCCGCTGTAGGCTTTCTGTATAAGGATGTCTCAATTTTTCCCCCCTGAACAAATACTCTCAGGTCTAGGTAATACACCTCTCTCTTACTGATGTCGCTCGTGAATTTTAAATTCAGTTCATTATCATTGAGAATCCTGATATACTGTTCTGCCTCATTCTCCGTTCCATGCCACACTATGAAAAGATCATCAATGTAGCGCGTCCATAGCACTATCTTCTCCACCCATTCCTTGTTGGTATCCGCCCAGGCCACGTGCTCCTCCCACCAGCCCACGAAAAGATTCGCGTAGCTGGGGGCTAGTGTATATATATATATATATATATATATATATATATATATATATATATATATATATATATCCACCATCTGAGTTACCCCATTTTGAAGAGCCAGCATCTAGGAAGGTAAAATGTATCGTTTTATTTTGCAGGATAACAGCGCAGTACAGACAGAACAAAGTCCAAATTCATTTCCCAGCCTGACGCGTTTCATGCTTCTGCAGCATTTCTTCAGAGGCTCCTTTGCACACTGAGTGAAGCATTGGCAGCTTAAATCATTAACACCTGGCTCCGTGGGCGTTGACTCTCACCGAGCCTGCTGGTGTTTGTAGTCCCGTTATTATTGCTTCAGTGAGCTGCTTACACACAGTGCTGAATGTTCAAAAAATAAAAATAAAACCACAGTGGGCTTGGAAGTTGTGCCACTGTCTCTGCGCTGCAAGTAACACCTGCAACACGACCTTCCTGCCCTTCACGCTGCTCGCAATGTGACTGCAGCGTGGTCCACTTCCATGTGGCAGGGCTCTTCACGACCGGGATCGGCCGTTTACAAATCCACCATCTGAGTTACCCCATTTTGAAGAGCCAGCATCCAGGAAGGTAAAATTTATCGTTTTATTTTGCAGGATAACAGCGCAGTACAGACAGAACAAAGTCCAAATTCATTTCCCAGCCTGACGCGTTTCATGCTTCTGCAGCATTTCTTCAGAGGCTCCTTTGCACACTGAGTGAAGCATTGGCAGCTTAAATCATTAACACCTGGCTCCGTGGGCGTTGACTCTCACCGAGCCTGCTGGTGTTTGTAGTCCCGTTATTATTGCTTCAGTGAGCTGCTTACACACAGTGCTGAATGTTCAAAAAATAAAAATAAAACCACAGTGGGCTTGGAAGTTGTGCCACTGTCTCTGCGCTGCAAGTAACACCTGCAACACGACCTTCCTGCCCTTCACGCTGCTCGCAATGTGACTGCAGCGTGGTCCACTTCCATGTGGCAGGGCTCTTCACGACCGGGATCGGCCGTTTACAAATCCACCATCTGAGTTACCCCATTTTGAAGAGCCAGCATCCAGGAAGGTAAAATTTATCGTTTTATTTTGCAGGATAACAGCGCAGTACAGACAGAACAAAGTCCAAATTCATTTCCCAGCCTGACGCGTTTCATGCTTCTGCAGCATTTCTTCAGAGGCTCCTTTGCACACTGAGTGAAGCATTGGCAGCTTAAATCATTAACACCTGGCTCCGTGGGCGTTGACTCTCACCGAGCCTGCTGGTGTTTGTAGTCCCGTTATTATTGCTTCAGTGATCTGCTTACACACAGTGCTGAATGTTCAAAAAATAAAAATAAAACCACAGTGGGCTTGGAAGTTGTGCCACTGTCTCTGCGCTGCAAGTAACACCTGCAACACGACCTTCCTGCCCTTCACGCTGCTCGCAATGTGACTGCAGCGTGGTCCACTTCCATGTGGCAGGGCTCTTCACGACCGGGATCGGCCGTTTACAAATCCACCATCTGAGTTACCCCATTTTGAAGAGCCAGCATCCAGGAAGGTAAAATTTATCGTTTTATTTTGCAGGATAACAGCGCAGTACAGACAGAACAAAGTCCAAATTCATTTCCCAGCCTGACGCGTTTCATGCTTCTGCAGCATTTCTTCAGAGGCTCCTTTGCACACTGAGTGAAGCATTGGCAGCTTAAATCATTAACACCTGGCTCCGTGGGCGTTGACTCTCACCGAGCCTGCTGGTGTTTGTAGTCCCGTTATTATTGCTTCAGTGAGCTGCTTACACACAGTGCTGAATGTTCAAAAAATAAAAATAAAACCACAGTGGGCTTGGAAGTTGTGCCACTGTCTCTGCGCTGCAAGTAACACCTGCAACACGACCTTCCTGCCCTTCACGCTGCTCGCAATGTGACTGCAGCGTGGTCCACTTCCATGTGGCAGGGCTCTTCACGACCGGGATCGGCCGTTTACAAATCCACCATCTGAGTTACCCCATTTTGAAGAGCCAGCATCCAGGAAGGTAAAATTTATCGTTTTATTTTGCAGGATAACAGCGCAGTACAGACAGAACAAAGTCCAAATTCATTTCCCAGCCTGACGCGTTTCATGCTTCTGCAGCATTTCTTCAGAGGCTCCTTTGCACACTGAGTGAAGCACTCGGGGGGTAAGTGGACACGAACGTTTTGAGGGGTACTGCAGAGGTATTCCCTGTGAACACTCCATCAATGGCAGGAAAGCAAGGCAGGCAAACAAATGCGATGTGCCTTCATTCCACTTGGTTTTAAAATTTGCATCCATTTCGCTGGGGATCACTCCATTTGATACACAGACTACTGATCCCAGAAACGCCTCTGACTGCTAACGCCCAGTGGGCGGGGACTTAACATTATGAAAGAGGGAGTGTGCCAGCAGATGATGAACTTGCCACTGACGAAGAGAGCAGTGCCTCTCGAAATGCATTTGGCAGCTGATTATTGGAAGAGCGTCACCTTTGTAACCCTGCTGGCAGGCTGTTGAAATAAAGGAGTTCTAAATGGAGTTCGTGTGTGGCTGCATCCAAATGGATCTCTGCAGTTTGTTGGATATATATATATATATATATATATATATATATATATACTACTACTATTATAAAGGAAGAACTTTGAACCTTTTAGGCGGGTAAACTCAGGAACCACAGCGCCAATCCACACACCCGATACATCGTTGTAATCGTCAGGGTGTGCAGATGGACATAGGCTATATAAACGTAATAAATATACGTAATTTCAAAAATTTACCCCCCTTAAAAAAGTAGTCCCTTGGAAGAAGCGCTGGCCGCGACGTGCGTGCTGACGTGAGGAGCGGCGTACAGGAGCGCGAAGAGGACCGGTGGACATGAGCGCGGGGAGGAGCGGTAAGGAGCGGCGGACAGGCGGAGAGGAGCGGTGGACAGGCGGTGAGGAGCGGCAGACAGGCGGAGAGGAGCGGCGGACAGGCGGGGAGGAGCGGTGAGCGGCGGATGAGGTAGGTTATTTATTTATTTATTTAGGAGCGGTGAGCGGCGGCAAAATACAAAAGCAAACGTTACATTAATTGAAGCAAAAATGACAATCGTGGGCCAACAAAATAAAAGAGGAAGCAAACGGTGCATTACAAAAGTGAGCCAAACGGTGCATTACAGGAGGAAAAAGTGACGTGTGCAGGTTACAAAAGCGTACAAAGTAAGCAAACGTTACTTTAAATCAAGCAAAAATGACAATCGTGAGCCAACAAAATACAAGAGGAAGCAAACGGTGCAGTACAAAAGTAAGCCAAACAGTGCATTACAGGAGGAAAAAGTGACGTGTGCAGGTTACAAAAGCATACAAAGTAAACAGAGGTATAATACTGCATTACAGGAGGAAAAAGTGACGTGTGCAGGTTACAAAAGCGTACAAAGTAAACATAGAGGTATAATACTGCAATATATGGAGGAAGGCTCGGGGGACCCATGGACAACGTCAGGCAGGGCGGGGGCCCTGAAGCCTAATTGCACCCGGACAACGTCGGGACGGGCTGCTAGTATATATATATATATATATAACACCTACTGGCACCAGTAGCCAGTTATAGTAAGGAACTATTTACCGTAGGAAAATGCCAACATTCTAATCCCAATAACTTTGGCGCTGATTGACGAATCTTCGCGAAATTTCCAAAACTAATTCTTTGTTGATATCAGCTCTGATGTTAAAAGTTTGGGGGTGATTCGTCAAGGCGGGGCAGAGAAAAAAGGGGGTCCCAAAATGTCTGAGTATACTTAGAAAGTTGTTATATGAAAGTAGTAGGATTGAAGTGTATTATAAAAAATGGAAAGGAAAAAGTAAAAAAAATGGAAAAAAATCCATTCAAGAATAACGTGAGTTTCTTTCAAGTCTTGGAGACTACAGTCCAGAAGTTTTTCAGCGGCTTGAGAGGCTATTGTTGCCATCGTCTGAGAAAAGCAAAGGAATCCAATTCATATCCTCGAAGGGACAGTAATGTTCCTCGAATGTTGGAGCGGCAATTTGAATTGGCTGCGATTCCTTTTTGCATTGCATTCGACATTGCTCCACTGCCAGAACAATCATGTTCATAGTTTTCAAGATCATGCATTACCTGCTGGATATCGGGAGTAATTGTTGGGATTTTGGCAAAGCATACATTAATTCGCCAGTCAAATGGGCAAGTTTTGCAATCAAACGATGGTTGTACGCATATTGCGTAAGTGTAGAGAAATGTTATGGTGTAGCTAGCCCCGATAATAGAGGCAGGTAGCCGAAAAGTTTGTCCGTTTTTTTACAGTATTGATGTAGCTTGGCATAGAGGCGTATTCTGTCGGATATAGTTGTTACCACCGAGAGTGTAGCCATTTCTAGAAGTAGAATTAGTAGTAGGATTGCTGCAAAGAGAGCGAGAATTATGGGCACTGTTCCTGTTATTCCAGAGATGATCGAATGAATGTAGTCTAGTATTAAAAGAACAGTTTGAAAGCGTGTTAGAAGGTTGCAGGAGACCGTGTTAAAAAGTGTGCCAGACCTTGAGTGCGACATGTGTTGTAAATTGTGTAACAATTCACAAAGTGTAATTGGCGGTTCGTATTTAAAAGGGAGTGTATTTTACTTGAAGCTTGTGATATCTGCAGTCGATACATTTCTTTTGCAGAAGTGAGGGAGACTACTGTCTGAACAAAAGCGCTTTTAGTTTGGTTTGTTTCTTCAAATCTGTTTTCAAACTGAGAATTGAAGGCCAAGTTGAAGTTTGGGAGTTAGTTTGTGTGGGTGGGAATAGACATTGCTACAGGAAGTTACTGTGTTTGAAACAGTAAGGACAACAGGTGTGCCAGCTCACATTCCGTAGGAGTGCATGTTATTGAGAAGCAGATAATTGCCGTTAGAAAGCTGTGTGAATGTTAGTCGGACTGTGGAAGTTGGTGTGCTTTTAAGAAAGGACGCAAGATTGGGGACTGTAAGCTTAGAAGCGCTGTGTAGTTGACATTCTTGGATAGTAATGAATGACTGTCATTGTGGTCGCACTTTTCAACTGTGAGAAAAACTTCTGTATGCTCTTTAAGACAGCAATATGTAAATGGGAGAAACCTCTGCTCGTGAATAAAAGCGCTACCTTATATAATCACATAAAACTTGAAAAACAACATGTGCACCTAGCAGACACGACACTACATACTGTGGGAAACCTGGCTAGCCATGTACACAAACTAAATATGGCATGGCACCTCTGCCTCACAATGCAGAATGCGGGGAGAGATAGAAGCAAAGTATGTGCGAAGGTGGTGAGTAATTATCGATTATAAAGGTATATAATGTAAAGTCTTGAGGGGATGTGCCGGACACAGATGAGTATGTTGAGCACAGACATGTACATGTCAACATGCACTGATGGTCTATTGAGTGAAGTGGACACAACCATGATAGTGCAGTCAATAGGGAAGATTACGGAATGGTAGCGCGTACGTGCCTCCCCCCCCAAATGTTTAGGGTAGTGGGCTGGCTCGGCGCACACAAGGCTAGCGTAGGGGTTTAAAGACGAGGCTTGTTTCTCTGGGTGTGGTCCTATTCCGGATTGGCGAACGTGTCTGCCAGGTCTGCTCAGCTTACACCGCCACGAGGCTGACACCGTGAGCGAAGGTGGCTGCGTGAATGATGCTTTCAGGGTGCTGGTATCTAGAAAGCGTAATGGCTGCTGCGACGCATATATGCCCCACAGTTCACCTTTTGACTGCCACGTATGTGAAAGAGGGCCCACCACGTGCCGTAGGAAGCTCCTGGGCCGAGGTTTCTGAGCTCGGAAGGCGCCTCAGATTAACGCTGGGTACCACGACACAGTCACACAGCGTCCAGCCTGAGGCCCAGCACTGTGGAGAGCTCTGTGTACTACTAACACAGTAGTCCGACAGGTACCAACAGTGAAATGGTGTTTTTGATACTATACTGGACGATGTTAGAACTCTATCTGATAGTGGAGAAGAAGGTACTCCCTTCGACTAGGTGTAAGAAACTCCGGGTCCCAACTGTGGAACGGTGTGTTGATCACACAATGGACGATATCTGATATTACCTGTTGCTGGTTTTTCACAGAACTCCCTCTGTTGAGGTGCATCAGACTCTGTGCTTCAGTAGTTAACTGCTGCACATGGTTTTGGGCTTAGTTGACTGCTATTGCTGGAATACACCGCGATTGAATGATTGAGGATGTCATAAGTTAAAGTTTGTGATGATTTCTGTGTACCCTCTGTGATCAGGTGCAACCAACTCCGTGCTTTTGAATCGAATGGTTCACAATTTAGATTGAGTGGTGATTGTTTAATTACAGAATCCAGTAGTTAAGTAATTCGAATGTCTATTGAAACATACAAAATATTGTTTTATTAGAACATTGGAATGTTGGGAGCTCCATTGAAAACAATGGAGTAGTTCGGTTCTTATAATGTCTTGTATAAGCCTGGAGCTGCAACATTGCAAAGTTTTTTTGTTCACAGCTTTGGCGGTGAACAAATGCTTCAGGGAGCCTGAAGGGATTCCAATCCCCTTGTGCTCTCTTAAGGCTTTGCTTTATTTGTTAGAACATTCTATCCTCTAGTGGCAGAATGCTCAAATAGCCTTATAGCCCTTTGTAGCTGGGCTATAGTGGCTATACACATGTTTTTTGCTTCGCGTATTGCAAACTGTAGAGCTCAAGTCAAAGCCACGTGGCTGTGGGCCCTTGCTGATCGCTCACTCTGGCCTACACTGCAGACACCAGTGTTCACAATTGAGATGGAGTCACTATTGTAGATGAGGTAGTCCTGTAGGAAAAGACATTGCTCTAGTACGTACTGTCTGCACCATGCACATGTATAATTGCAGGCTCCGCACACGCTTTTTTGTTGCTTCGCTTACGACACACTGAGCAGCTCAAGTCACCTTATGTAGGTGTGGGCCATGCTGACCACTCTCTGAGGCCAACACTGCAGACAGCAGTGTTCACAATTCAGATTGAGTTGCTATTGCAGATGATGCAGTGTTTGTGGCAACAGATATTGCTCCTAGTACGGCCTGTCTACAGCACGCATTATTGCTGGCTGTGCACATGCTGAATGCTTTTGATGTGGCTATGTGAGTGCACTATAACTGATGGAGCGTTTATGACATAATCTTTTTGTGTATTTTTTCAGATCTATTGATTGGGTGTCAGTATACCACAAAATGTGGTTCTTTTACGATAGAATTATTTCTGTATTATTTCACATCTACTACCTTACTGCAGCACAAATTATTAATTCTTTTAATATTGAATCTCTGTGTGTGATGCAATGATTACTGTTGTAGTTGATGCTAGCAGCAACCATTCCCTGAGGGCTGGTTTACACTCACCCCACACGCATCCAGCACAGATGTCACAGGACATGTGACCCTGGTAATAAAAAGGAGTCGAGTGCACGTGCCCGTACCCACTTCCACTATCTATCTGTGTCCGTGTGTTTATTATCTTTGCATGATACTGTCTCTGGGCCGTACTATATTACGTTCTGCTGTGGACAGCGAATGCAACCATGTTACCTCTGGTATTGGAGAAAATGTTGGTAATGTAACTTTGAGGTGTATGGCTATCACAGGTGGAAGGCTACTTTACAGAGCATGAATATTGATGAAAATGATGGTTGCATGTTGTGTGTAGTGTAAGATATGTGTATATTGCAAAAAGTTTAGAACAAAGCTCTCTAAGCAGAAGAGGTGTGTTTCATGAAATGCAGTACAGATACTGACTACAATGGGTGGCGTTTTCGAACTGTTACAATGGGAAATGTTATGAAGTAAAGAAATGTTTTTTCTTATGGTCACATGGCAATCTCATAGCCAGTACACAATGAGATCGCACCCAATGTGATTTTGAGAAAATATATTTACTGTAATATAAGTTTATTACAGTTAGAAATATATAACTGTTTTAAATATTTTTAATTATCGCTTGCTCTTGATGGAGGGAGGTGAAGAAAGTCATTTCCTCATGATTGTAACCTTTATTAAGTGTGTGGTTTGGAAAAACTAATCAACGTAGTATAGAATGCACACACAAATATACGTGGGACTACTAATCTGCTTGCATGGAAAACTATAACTGACTAATTTAGTAATGTTTTCATGTTGTTTATTAATGCAAAGCTTTAATTTAATCAAAAGCGGCATAAATGTGCTTTCTGTTTGTGTATTTTGTGGCAAAAACATGGAGTTAGGTGAGTATATCATGCATACATGTTGCTTATTTGCTAGGCAACAACTAACAGGGAAATCCTTAGTATGGGGGAAGGTAAACAGAAGGGCTATATTTCAATAATTAACATTTATTTGTATTTGTTTTTATGATAGTTTCCGTTCTGGCCCGTGAGGCCTAGTAAAAATATGGTTGCTTTATTAACTGTGAATAGAAGATGAACTGAGCATGCGCAGCCCAAGGCCGAGATTGAATGTGAGCTGCCTGTTCCTGAACGAAAGCAGTTCAAGGACGACTTTCCCTGGAAGTCCTGATGACTGCCAAAAGAATGAACATTTGAGTAACTGATCGTGGGAAAGGAACCTGTAGTAACTAGTTGAGGATGAGACTAGGCCAGAGACTTTTTCAAACAAAGGACTCTTTAAAGTTCAGCTGATGCTACGGAAATTGAATATTAGAATGATGAGGTGATGCTCATACACCCTCAAATTGTCCAATAAGAATTTGAGTTTGTACTGACAGTTACTTTTTAGATAGATAAAGTTAGTGAAAAGGGGTATAAAAAATCATGATTTTCCTTAAGAAAAACTCTCTTCCGATTTCCTCCTGAGATGCTGTCGGTATGCTGATTTCCTGAGATGTAAGAATTCTTGAAAAAATGTTTTATTACTTTGAGTGAGAACTGAGCTTTAGATGAGGTTATTAGTTAGGGAAGTTAGGAGAAAATTTACTTTGGGAACTATCTGTCTTTTGCTAATATTTGTGTTCTGAAATCTAAGTAATAATGTCTATTTCTGAATCTCTGAAATAAATGAATATGACTGTTTGAGATAACTTTAAAAGAGTAAAAGTTTTATTATTAAATAAAGAAACAAATAAAGCGAATAAACTGTTAGACATGCTAAACTTTGCTTGGAATAAAAATTAGATAAATGGAGAATTAAGTTGGTCTTGTATTTTCCTACGCCTAATTTTTTACTAGCAGATTTATTGACCATAATGGTGGTGTGTCTGAATAAAATGTCTTGATGATAGAAAACCATGGTAAAACTCATCTAAACTGCAGGTGTAAGTAGTATAAATATTTAGTTTTAATTTAGACACTCCGCTATGATACAGCAGCTCTTCTTTGAATCTCACCGATCCATGAAATAGATGGAAGTGTTTTGTGAGTAACTCGCAGTGTAATGGGCCCCACTGATGAGTAGATGTATGATTTGGTATTTCAGGGAAAGGTGATATAGTTTTAGAAAATATTTCCGGAGTAGCGCTGCATCAGTAATTAGCTTGGTAGCAGAGCATTGGTTGCTATAGAATTAGCTAGGATCATGTATAAAATGATATACAAGGGTTTTGATGTACATAATTATAACTAACATCTGTTAAGTTCGTATTATGTTATATGTAGTCCTGAAAAGGCTTCCGAGGATTGCGTGAAGCTAGTCTCTGTCTGGAGGCAGAGGAAGTGTGGCAAGTGAAGTCGCACATTCCATAGTCTGTTTCAAAAGTAGTATTGTTGTATACTACAGTGGTATTTGCGCATATCACAAGTTTAGGGATCTTTACGTGTGAAAGGATAAATGCATAGTGAGGGCAGTCTATAAAATCTTAGCCTTCAAGTACAGGGAACATTGTGTATCCTGATTTAAAACTTACTGCTGGGAGAGTAATAGAGCTTAACCTGAGCTTGAGAGAAGGGTAAAGTAGAGGAAGTGGTGCTACTTTATCGGCGAGTCTAAAATTCTGTGGTAGAGAAGAGGTAAGCGCTGTCTACTGGAAATACAGAATACTTGTACGACTGAAAATTCTATCACTTTATTTAGTGAAACAGACGAGTGGAGTTGTTTTGTGTAAGTTACTAACTGATTCAGTTGTATATCTTGTAAATACGGCTTCTCGATAAATCTTATAAAGGAGGGGTCATTCGGCGCTGCAGAAGCCGGAGCGCTAGTAACGCCAAAAGTGTTGCGCAGGGATTGGTCGTCGTGACCAAGACAGAGTAAGGGCTGATTGGTACATCACGAAAAACAGCGAAACTATTGGTAAGCACTAAGGAGACGTATCTTGTTCTAATTGGTACGCTAGTGTAAACCGCGCTGTGATAGGTTGGTGTTACGGAACAGCAACAGAGAAGTACGCGATCTTTTGAAAAGACAGGGATTTACAGAAAAATAGATTACTATTACGAAGAAGAAAAGAAGAAACCTTCATGGTTTAAGAAATTGAAAAATGTGTATGTAAAGGATAAGGCGATAGTAATAAGAGATGGAAAATGACTTCCGCCATCAAAAACGCCTGCTTCCTATATGTTGTCGAAATATGGTTACCATACATGTGTTTGGCTAGAGAATTGGGCAAGGTATACCAGGAACGATGGTGCATTAGCTTTTCCAGAAGTTAGATCTTTTAATGTGGCAGTTTTGCGAAATTTGAGAGACAGGATGATGAAACTTGAACTAAGAACTAGACCAACTCAATTTGAAGCTCTAGTTGAATGGGAGGATAAGATGCATGAAATGGAGCGAGAGAGGTCGGAAAGTCATCTCAGACCAAGAGGTAGATTGCGTGGATTATGGGGAGAGACACATGAGAGTAGAATGCGCAGATGGAGAAATGCTGACATGTGTGATGGAATGTATCCAGTTAGATTAGTGGATGAATATGAAGGGTGGAAATGTACAGAGAAGAGGAAAAATGTGAAAACAGGGAAAGAAAGTTATGGTGAAGGTGAATCGGAGTATGCTGTACTGAAAGAAATATTAAATAGGAGACCGCCACCATATCAACCAGGTTCTTTATGGACCACACCTAATGCTCCACCAGTAGAAGATAGAATTAATGAAACCCCAAGAGAATTTTAAAATTTTAGAGATATACCAGAAAGAGTAGAAATGAGATATAATCCAAATGCCTCAATAACAGAAACAAGACTTACCGGTACTCCCAAGCAAAATAACGGAAGAGGAAGTGTAAATAGAGTAGAAAAACGAGTTGAAGAAAAAAAAAAGTATTGCTGAATATATACGATCTACAAATGAATTGACAGAATAGATACAAGAGCTTACGAAAAACATAGAAGCAGTAACAGTCCCAGTAACGATAGGATCTGTAATCCCGGTGTTCGAAAACCAAAGAATTAAAGAGCCAAGTTTGACAATCCCTTTACAGCAAAGTTTGCAAAAGGTAAAAGAAAATATTTATCCAGATTTGTCAGAAATTAAGCGAGCAAGTAATGTAAATCCGCCAGACTTAACTTTTAATCAGAGTTTACCCTATAAGTATGCAACCGGAGCAGAATCTGACTCTGCTACACCTGAAAAAAGCATAGAGAAAATAGATTTAACACAGACTCCTGTAGAACCATCAGAATAAGAATTAAGTGATTGGCTTAAAACTTTGAAATTAAAAGAACATGAACCTAAAGTATTAGATGTGGCAAGATTAAAAATTGATATGGAAGAATTAATTATTGAAACAATTGGAACAGACAGATTATAAACATGCCAAGATGATTAACTCATGTTCATGTGTAAATGGAAAGCGAAGTCTGTACATGATCAATTGGAAGGATTAGCTAATGAATTTGAAGTAGAATTCGCAAAGAAAAAAACATTTCAGAAATCTTACAGAGTAGACTTTTCAGAAAAGGATATTGAAAATATGAATACTGCAGGAAGGTTAACCCAGATCAAAGAATTAATTGTACTACTAAGGAGATGGGGAGATGTGAATAAGTGGAGAATAAAATGGGCAAAGTCGAAAGAAGAGGCTAGTGATAAATCTACATTAGCGTTCCCTGTGAGAGAAAAAGAGACAGTAGCAAGTTAATTCCCTATGAGAGAAATACCTGGTGGAGGTTACGTGCATGTTCCTTGGAGTAGACAGGATATATTATCATTTACAAATGATTTCCCCAGATTGAGAGAAAAACCAGTAGAATGGTATTGACAGGTAGATCGATTTGTGAAAGTTTCAAAAGTACTATGGGTTGATGGATTATTTGACATAGTTGTACCAGCAGATGTGTGGACTGAGTGCAAGATAACTGTAAATTGGCCAAATGAGGAATATCCATGAGAGAAAGTAACAGGTGCCCGTCCCCTGAAGGAATGCGAAAGTACGAACAAGTAATAGTGTTTTTGAAGAATAAAATTCCACCAAAAGAAACAGATTGGGTTAAAATAGACAGAACTATACAGGAATCAAAGGAATCTGTACATGCATTTTATGAAAGACTTTTGTTGGTTTTTAAACAATACAGCGGATATGAGGAATTGAGTGAAAAAGACATGAGTCATTTTGTATATCGATTTGTACATAGTTTAAAACCAGAAATAGGAGATATGATTAGGCATAGTTTAATAGGATGGCAATCGAGTACAGTGGATGAGGTATTGAGACAGGCAAAATATTGTAGTGATGAAATTGAAGCAAAACAAAAGAAGCTGAAGGAAAAAGCTATGTGGGCACAAGTGAAGGTAGCAGAACACCAAGTAGCACAATTGGAGAATAAAAATACAGATAGTCAAGGAAAATTAAAAGGAAATATTAACAAAACAAAATTGGTAGGAAATTTAGACAAGCTTAAGAAAAAGTTCCCGTGTCATAATTGCGGCAGAATAGGGCATTGGAGAAAAGAGTGTAAGTATCCACCAAGAGTTAATCCCGAAAATACTTCATTGAATCCACAGGTGCAGCATGAGGTAATTCTACAGCAACCGCAACAGCAGCAGATAGTTACTCAGCAAAGTCAGGTGCCGCAACCGCCAGTTCCACACAGTGTAAATCTACAGAGATACAGTGCAGAGACAGAATTCAGCGGAGGCGAGCAGGTAAACCGATCGCCCAGAGTGAATGTGAGTCCCCAGTATTGGTTACAAGAGGAAGGTGGGAGTGAGTTGGATGAAAGTTTCTGACGGTGCCTGAGAGAGGGAGAAGAGTGTGTGCTTGGAGCCACTCTTGAGGTAGATCAGTCTGGTCCATTTGTGAACGGAAAGGTGAATGATGTAGAAATAACTTTCCTAGTGGACACTGGTGCTACCCGTTCTACTGTTAGATCAGTGGAAGTCCAAAATCTTCCTCTCTCGGGAGAAAGCATTCAAGTTGTAGGTGTAACCAATAGACAGATTAAAACTGCCTTAACACAACCAGTTGAAGTAAAAATTGGAAATTTCAAAGACATGCACCGATTTGTGGTGTGTGATAGTAGCCCCGTAAATCTTTTAGGACGAGACATTCTGTGTAACATGAATTGTGCCATACACTGTTCACCAGATGGCATAGAGCTGCAAACCCTGATGAAGATAGTTTGTATAAAATGACCATGCTCATGATTGAGGCAGAGAAAAATAAGTTGTTTCCTGTGTTCGATCGAGAAAAGATACCCGATGAATTGAAAAAGGTAGTGAAAGAGAAGGTGTGGGATTTCACAGGAGAAGATATTGGATTAATGAAAGATGTAGATCCTGTAAAAATCTCTATAAAAGAAGGTGTGAGTTACCCGAACGTTCCCCAATACAATATGACAGCAGATAATTGAAGGAATAACTCCAGTAATAAACAAAATGATTGATGAAGGCATTTTGAAAGAGATAGAAAGTAGTCCTTGTAATTCACCGATAATGGGATTGAAAAGGCCAAACGGAACATTTAGGATTGTGCAAGACCTTAGAAAGGTTAATAAAATAGTTGTCCCATGTTGCCCAATTGTACCAAATCCAGCAGTGATTTTATATCAAATTCCCAATGATGCAGAATGGTACACTGTGATCGATCTGTGTAATGCGTTCTTTACTGTTCCATTGCACCCAGAAAGCCAGCTAATATTTACATTCCGGTTCGGAGACCGTATTTTGGTATGGTGCCGAATTCCTCAAGGGTATATTGAGAGTCCATCTATCTTTAATCAGTTGCTAAAGAAATCACTAGAAAAATTGAGCATGCCTGGAGAGTCTGTATTGGTTCAGTACATTGAGGGTCTCCTAGTGGCATCGAAGACAAAAGATGCATGTGTAACAGTTACTGTTGCATTATTGAATCATTTGGCAGAGGAGGGACATAAACTGTCTCCATCAAAATTACGATTTTGTCAGAAAGAAGTGCAATACTTAGGTCATAAGATTGCCAAAGGAATTAGACAAGTCACTGCAGAAAGAATCAAAATGATACAAGGAATGCACCCACCAAAAACCCAAAGGCAAGTAAGAATGTTCCTGAGAATGGTAGGTTACTGTAGACAATGGATTAGTGAATTTTCACTGATAGCAAAACCATTACAGAGATTAACCAGAGCAGATATCAAAGACCCTATAGTACTGACCAAAACTGAGATGGAAGCATTTGAACAGCTAAAAATGAGCTTATGTGAAGCACCAGCTTTAGGAATGCCTGACTATGAAAAGGAGTTTGAACTGTATTGCAGTGAACGAGAAGGATGTGCATTGTCCGTGCTAATTCAAAGACATGGAAAACTGAGAAAGCCAATTGCATATTTCTCAGCTGTTTTAGACCCAGTTGCAAAGGAATTGCCAGGTTGTCTGAATGCAGTAGCAGCTACAAACGTAATACTAGAACAAAGTAAAGGAATAGTGATAAATTTCCTGTAAGGGTGTATGTACCTCATTCTGTGGAGAGTATCCTCACTAGGACAAAAACACAGTATCTAACCAACAATAGGATGACGCAATACAAGAAAGTAATTCTGGGAGCAGAAAATGTGACAATCTCTAGATGTGTAAATATCAATCCTTCTACGCTATTGCCTGATACCATGGAAACTGAAGTAAGAAATGAGGTTGATCACAAATGCTTAGATGTTCTTGAATACTGTACCAAACCAAGACCAGACATCTGAGATGAGCCATTGCCTGAATCCGACTATGTAATGTTTGTTGATGGTTCGTGTCTGAGAACAAATGAAGACGTTCTGAGGGCTGCATATGCAGTCTGCACAGTGACAGATGTACTGGAAGCATCTTGTCTGAAAGGAATTCGTTCTACTCAAATAGCAGAATTTATTGCTTTGATTCGAGCATGTGAACTGGCTGAGGAAATCAAGGTTACCATAGTGACTGATAGTCAGTATGGATTTGGGTTTGTCCATGACTACGGACAACTGTGGTCCCAAAGAGGTTATTTAACTTCTGCTGTAGGAACAACGACTTGCTCTAGGGGTCAGAAGATGTTAGATTTAAAATCCAAAACCTTCACAACTGTCGCCCAGACTGGAGTTAGAATAGTAAATTATACTATTCCAACATCCAGCGCCCCCCCAGAGCAAGTCGTTGTTCCAATTTGCGGAGTAATGGCATGAGTAGTTACAACGCGGTCGTTGTAATGAGCGTGTTGTAATGGCATGCGTGAAAAAAGCATGTGAGAAAACGTGGCATATTTGGTCTGCTGACCCCAGCAGGCCACCATCCATGTGAGTGCAAGCCATTTCCAATGGATTGCAAATTGCGACCTGCCTCATAAATATAAATGAGGTAGGTCTCTTGCGAACCATCTGGGAATCGCAATCAGGGTCTCAAACACTGTTGTACATTCCATTTTGCGAGTTGCAAGTTGCAAAAAAAATTAGCAATTTACGACTCACAAGATGGAATAGTCTTACATCTGCCCAAAAATACTTAACATCACAAACACATTATTGTGTAGCAATTACAATTGTTTGGCAGATGTAAACATTGACAGATCTACACCTCCAATACCAGACTTCCCGATGGTCAGGCTTACGACAGACTTATGGGAATTGGAGGGACATTGGGGCTGGAAGATTTATGGAGGGCGAGATGAAAGATATTGTCAAAACAATGTTTCACACGTGAATGGAACAGAAGTGCGTAGATCACATACATTAATATCAGCAAGAATTATATACATATTTTTGCAAAATGTCCATGTGGAAATACACTGCATTTGATTTTCATCCTATAAGATTTTTACTAGACTCTTGCACAAGATGGGAAGAATTTTGAAAATAAGTGATTATCTATACATTCTGGGAGGAATAAAATGTTACCTAGGTCACTTCTTTGCGAAGTGTGTAATCTTCTTGGGATCTAAACAGAATAGTGCTATTTATATATTTTCTCATTACCTTAAAACTGAGCAGAACTAATTTTGATGGCTCTTCGGGACTTATTGTTACAATGTTTTGTTTTTATATAAAATTCCAGTAAGTTTTGAAACAAAAATACCCAAACTTGAATCAAAACATGTATCAAAGATTTGCTTCCTTATTGAGGATGATACACATTCTTGTACAAATAGGCAACCAAGAGCTTTTGATACACTGATAGCACTTGTGCCCCACTGGATATCGAAAACAAGTGCAGCAGTTGGCTCAAAGCACATAAGTTTAACAGTGGAAACTGTTTCGTAAAGTTCAGTTACAATTGTGAGTAATCTACATATGTAACTTAACTCTTCAAAAAATGTACTACTTTTGGCTATTCCCATAATCTGAGCGTGAAGTTGTTCAAAAGTGTAGGGTTATACAGCTGCACCCTGTGTGTGTGAAGCCTAACTTATGAGTGGAAGTTACTATTAAAAGATTTAACAGTGACAAGACAAGCACCACACATAGCCAACCCCTGATACTTCAACACCTTCCCACAGAAAATAACAGAGGCAGAAACTTAAATTAAAAAAAACCACAGGACATAATGCGAATTTAAATAAAAAATTAAATGATTTAAAATACCTACAAACATGTATGATTACACACACACATATAATACATATTTTCTATTCAATTATGACATTGTTAATAATCTTTTTGCATTTTAAAATAAACATAATAAACATGATTAAAATAAAAGCAAGTTCCTTGTAATTATAATTTTTATTAATTCTTAATGCATAGTATTTTTTAGTTACGGTGGATTTTTTTTAAATTTAAACATGGGAATTTAATGTTGTTTCATATATTAAAACTAATTTAAGATTTATTACAAATGTTGTTCTAAGTGCTATATACCATTTTTCATTTAGTTCTACATTTTAAATAAATATATAAAAAAATACTTTACTTTAATATTCAACATAAAAATATTTTTGCAAACTTTTTCCAAGTTTAATAAACTTTTTACTTTACTATGTATAGATATAAACACAAGTACATACAAGGTCAGATTTAAACAAATAAACGCTGCTCTGCAGTAAAAGATGGTTGAACAAATTAATGTGTATGTGGTAAGATGCTGAGTCTATTGTTTTCTGTTTTGCCTCCTGGCACATTCAACAACTGTGGTGGTGGTGTTCAAGGGAGGGGTTCCCCGCACGAAAATCAGAGCTGGGGCACAGGCTTCATCTGACCCCCTCCCACCCACCTCTGGAGATGCAGATGGATACACTTCTGCAGGTTCAGGGAGGATTTCCCATACTCAGAGCAGGGTTTAAAGCTCTGACTCGGCAGCCTCCTGATATGAGCTCCAGCATGTCCAGAGAGTGGGCCCCTCAGCCTGGGCTCCATTCACCAGAGGAGGGTGTAACAAAGTACCCAGGACAGTGTTCTGCATGACGGAGAAATCTCCCTTGCTCCAGCAGGTCGGAATGCTCAGACCGGGTGTCCTGTAAGACGTGTAGGAGGCCTGGAGTGCACAACTCATGACTATGTGATATTGACCAATCATTGGTGTTCCGAACTCCCAGCATACACTTCCGCAGGCCTGGGGAGGGTTCTACTCCTTGGGCTGGGTGAGGAGCTTCGACAGAGGCACTGGGTAAAGCTCCGGGAGATCCAGGGTCCGAAACAGTGCAGTGTCAAAAAAGTGTTGAGGATGGAGATCCAGAAGCCTGGGAGGCAGTACGGTGAGCTCTGACAGGCTCATCTGTCAGAGCTCTGGTAGGCATGGGACGCAGGCTCAGTTGCAGGGTGTAAGGCACTGACTACTGGTGTCCTAAATTACCCATAATACTTTACCGAAGGGCCAGAGAGGCTTCCATTGATTGGGATGGAATCCTCTGACTGGTTCCCAGGTCAGAGCTCTGACAGAGCCAATAAGTGGGCCTGAGTGTCGGGTTCCGTTATTCAATCTATTGTGCCACAAGCTGCCCACAATATGGTGCTGATAGCCTTGGGTGCTTCCCACTGCTCCAGCAGGATGGGAGGCTCCAGCTGGGTCCCTAGTCAGAACTCTGGTTTGGCTATAGGAGCAGCAGCCCCCCCCCTTTAGTCCAGGGCTCCAATAGCCAGCCACCTGTGTCAGAATATACTCAGGATAAGGTTCCACTGGTCAGTGGTTGGATGCCCAGCTCCAGAATGGTTGGAACCGAAGTTCTGACTGGTCCCAGTTAGAGCTACAGCAGACCCGTGGTGTGTTCTCCGGTGTATGCCTCCCAGTCACCAGCCCATGAGTCATAAAGTGCCCAGGACAGTGTTCCGCAGCCCCGGAAGGGCTTCTCAGCTCTAAGGCTCTGTCAGGTCCGGGTCAGAGCTCCAACATTCAAGGGGTGCAAGCCATGGGGCTGGGCTCCTTTTACTAGCCATGGATGTTCTAAGTGCTACCAAGTTCTGGCACTGTGGAAGGATTCCAGCAGGCCCATGGTGCATTTGCCTAGACCTAGGCTCCATATGCTGGCCTGTTGTATCACCAGGTGCTCAAGAAGGGGTTCTGCAAACCCGAGGAGAGCTTCTCCGCTCTGGCACAGTGGAAAGCTCTGACAAGTGCTGGTCAGAGCACCAGCAGGCCTGGGGTTCGGTGCCCTCAGCCTGGGCATTCTTTGCTGGCCTATGAGGTCACATATTGTCTCAGAAGGCTTACCTCGGGCCCAAAGAAGGCCCCCAGCTCCAGTAGGTGAAACGTTCTAAGCAGGCCCCAGCCAGAGGTTTAAGCGAACCTCCCTGCGAACCTGAGTCAGGGCCCCTGGTCATGAGCTCCATCTTCTGCCTGGGGGCCCCTGCATCCTCCTAGAAGTTTGGCAGAGATCCCCAAGCATCCTTGGGATAAAAAGCTCTTACTGGACTCCAGACTGAGCCCTAGCTGCCCCCAAAGAAACCTTGCTCTAGCTTGGGGTGTATTTCTATGCACAGCTTGCCTCCTCTGTGCAGGTTTAAAGCATGGTGCAACCAGATGTCCAGTTAAGTTCAGACATCAGGTTGTACACCATAATTAATTAATGGTATGACCAGTTGGCTGAACTGCTCAGGATCCAAAGATTACAAGAAAGCTTATATATCTCCCTCCAGATTAAAAGGAGACCAGGTCAGGGCTTATTTTTCATCTAGTTGTTCTCCCAGGTCGATGCAAGAGCCCTAGCCATCCTGTGAAGAGCCCAGGTATTCAGTCACCGTCCAACCCTTCCTCAGGGGCACTTCCACAAGCCTGACTTCCAAGAGAGCAGGAATAGGTCCAAAGCAGACATCCCAGGCTGAGTGGCCTGCTCGAGGGTGGTCTACCTAGCACCATACTGTGTTCAATTGGGCCACGCTTGGTTTGTTTAGAGACAGACTGCCTGGTCAGCCTTGGCTGTTTCAAGAGCTTTCATCCTGACGGGGACTGTTCAACTGGAGGGTGTGTTTTTCAGGTAGGACCTCTTAGCAGGCCTTCCCACCCAGCAGTGCAATGACTTAGCAGCACGGCAGATTGCCCACAAGTGATCTGACCAGAGAGGATGGGGTTGAGTGGTGCTAGCCCCTGGCGCTGTCTGGCAGTCCGGGTTCCGTATGCAACACCATTGCCCGTCTTTACCTACCTCATTTCCGCTGCAGCTCATAATGACTGATCTGTGGGATTTCTCCACCACCTATGGCAGCAGTGAAACTAGAGCTTCTCGCTCTGGCTCCTTCTCGGACCACTGCTCCCTTCCAGCCACGTGGAGCAATCTGGGCCTCCAGTACTGTCGGCCCAACCCCCTTGAAAGGGACTTGTTAGTGAAACTACTGTTTCAGGAACATGTGACATTGAACTCAGTGATTCCCAAGTACTGTTTACAGAAAAAGAGACTTTGCAATAAGTGTTTGGAATGGAGAAGCAAAAGAAGTATTATTCCAACATAAAAAAGTATTTTTAACATACCAACTAGAGCCAGTGGAATTATGCGACAGGAAAGGATAAAATTAAGGCGGGCTGACTAAATTATAGATTTAGAAAAGGGAAATTATGTGGCATGAAGTAGCATGTTTTATGATAACATTAATTCATTATTTTGACATTTTCACGTTTAACACTATTCTGGAAACAGTTTAATTTATTTATTTTATTTATTTATTTGCGGGTTTGTATAGCGCTATGAATCACTCCCGAAGGAGTATCTCCGCGCATTGACGACAAATCTGATAAGCAATAGTCCTAGCAGAAGGAATTGGGTCATTGATTCTGAACAAATTAGGATAATTAACTGACCAAACTAAACAGAAAAGTTTTCAGATTTTTTCTAAAATTCAAGTGGTCAGAACACTGCCTTAGTGATAGTGGGAAAAAACCAAAGAAAGTGCCAATACTGTATCCAGTTAAGCTAAACAAGCCAACCTAATTGGGGCTCAGAATAACAAAGAATCAATTGTTAGTCGACTGTTGAGACATATCAAATGTATTTATTTCTTTTTACTAGAAAAATGTTTTTTTAGATAACACAACCAAAACAAGCAAAATACTTTTCTTATATATATATATATATAGAAGGAACGAAGGAATCCAAAGAGAGGTAAATTGGAAAGTAGGACAGACAATCTGTGTGGTGAACATAGATTTTTGACAACTCTTTCAAACACCAATCATTCAACTATCATACTCACAATCCTTACAACACATACCAAATACTGTGCGTGTGGGATGAAACCAGAAAATAAAAAAAGGGGGGGTCAAAAGACAAAGTCAAGAGCGGATCAACAATAATTAGAAACTAATTAGACAAGGTACTTAATATCAAAACAGTTATAAAAAACAATCAGTATATACATTTCTTTTTAACCATAGACCTAACGAAGAAGGTACACAAGGTCGACGCGTTTCGAATCGGACCCTTTGTCCGATTCTCATCAGGACCAGGGAATCTGAAATAAGGAAAGAAATTGTTTCCTTTAGTATGTAACGTTTAAGAAAAAGAAGCGACCAAACTACGACAAAAGCACTGCCTCCTACCTGTGTGTATTCAAAGTAGTGTCAATGAAGGAGACAGATGTCTGTGGGTGAAAGAGTGGCCCAGGATTAGTGACTAAGCTCAACTGACAAACATATATATAATATAGCAACTTCGGGGACAAAAAGGGTGGAATAAAATACCTGCACGTTTTCTTTTCGTCAATGGAAGAAATCCAAGTCAAAATACGTGGTGCCCGGGTAGTCATAGGGCCGTCACAGTGAAGGGCTCATTAGATGAGAGCTGTGAAGGAGACGTGGGCAGCATGAATTAATTGAACACTCAAGTTGGAAACCAGAGGTTCATTGGGGCGGAATTATTACCTGTCAGGCGGGAGGTTGTGTTCGGCCTCCAAATTGCATTAATGGCGGCGAATGGAAGTCTGGCGGCCGCGAGCTAAAAGGGAAAGCAAAGAGCTCGGTGAGTTTTTCACAGGATGGCGGGTGCTTAAGCAGAGCGGCGCGGCTCGGTAGCGATAAATTACCTTCTTTTAGTTGTCCACGTAGTAGAAAGTGGGGCGCATCTCAGTCAACATGCAGCCGATGTTCTGTGGACATTAAGGGATAGCAGAGAAAGACGCGAAAAAACGTGAGATTAGGACTCAGTCACATGATCACTGATCGGAATTGTGGGAGTTGTAGTACATGATTTTCGGTTAGCGTGCATAATTGAGAGGGCCATGATTCAGAGGACTCTAGAGACTTCAGAAAGTTCATTTAATCCATTTATAACTGTATTAAATTTTAAGATGAGGGTCGCTTCTCGTTGGCAGAGTTTTGTCTCCATGTCGCCTCCCCGAATATCCAATTCCAATTTTGACAGTACAGTCCATTTAATGTCATGTTCCGTATGTCCTTCTGTATTCCAATGATTGACAAGCGGTGCATTAGCTACAGATTTTCTGACTCTCGATTTATGTTGGCAAATCCGCTGTCGTATTTCTTGAGATGTTTTACCCACATACAATTTTTTGCACGGGCATAAAATACCGTATACGACATTTCTAGATTTACAATTAGTAAAAGTCTGGTGTCTCCAAAATATGCCATTGTAGGAGAAAACATCTCCCTCAATGGTCTTATCGCAGCAGACACAGGTACCACATTTATGGTGGCCGCGTATGGGCTGCAGGCCAAGTAAATTTCTTAATGTAGGTGGTTCCTTCAAAGGGACTGCAGCGCGCACTAGAAAGTTTGCGACGCTCTTTTCTTTTTTAAAAGCGAAAAGAGGGGGTTTGAGCAGGCTGTCTTCAAGATGCCTTACTAGGTGCCAGTTCTGGTTGATGATTTTTTTAAATTGATTAGCATGTGGACAGAACGTGGTGACGCAGACAGTTCTTTCAAGGTTCTGTTTCTTCTTTTTCTCCAATAAGGTCTCACGCGGGGTCCACCTTATTGGAGAAAAAGAAGAAACAGAACCTTGAAAATCATCAACCAGAACTGGCACCTAGTAAGGCATCTTGAAGACAGCCTGCTCAAACCCCCTCTTTTCGCTTTTAAAAAAGAAAAGAGCGTCGCAAACTTTCTAGTGCGCGCTGCAGTCCCTTTGAAGGAACCACCTACATTAAGAAATTTACTTGGCCTGCAGCCCATACGCGGCCACCATAAATGTGGTACCTGTGTCTGCTGCGATAAGACCATTGAGGGAGATGTTTTCTCCTACAATGGCATATTTTGGAGACACCAGACTTTTACTAATTGTAAATCTAGAAATGTCGTATACGGTATTTTATGCCCGTGCAAAAAATTGTATGTGGGTAAAACATCTCAAGAAATACGACAGCGGATTTGCCAACATAAATCGAGAGTCAGAAAATCTGTAGCTAATGCACCGCTTGTCAATCATTGGAATACAGAAGGACATACGGAACATGACATTAAATGGACTGTACTGTCAAAATTGGAATTGGATATTCGGGGAGGCGACATGGAGACAAAACTCTGCCAACGAGAAGCGACCCTCATCTTAAAATTTAATACAGTTATAAATGGATTAAATGAACTTTCTGAAGTCTCTAGAGTCCTCTGAATCATGGCCCTCTCAATTATGCACGCTAACCGAAAATCATGTACTACAACTCCCACAATTCCGATCAGTGATCATGTGACTGAGTCCTAATCTCACGTTTTTTCGCGTCTTTCTCTGCTATCCCTTAATGTCCACAGAACATCGGCTGCATGTTGACTGAGATGCGCCCCACTTTCTACTACGTGGACAACTAAAAGAAGGTAATTTATCGCTACCGAGCCGCGCCGCTCTGCTTAAGCACCCGCCATCCTGTGAAAAACTCACCGAGCTCTTTGCTTTCCCTTTTAGCTCGCGGCCGCCAGACTTCCATTCGCCGCCATTAATGCAATTTGGAGGCCGAACACAACCTCCCGCCTGACAGGTAATAATTCCGCCCCAATGAACCTCTGGTTTCCAACTTGAGTGTTCAATTAATTCATGCTGCCCACGTCTCCTTCACAGCTCTCATCTAATGAGCCCTTCACTGTGACGGCCCTATGACTACCCGGGCACCACGTATTTTGACTTGGATTTCTTCCATTGACGAAAAGAAAACGTGCAGGTATTTTATTCCACCCTTTTTGTCCCCGAAGTTGCTATATTATATATATGTTTGTCAGTTGAGCTTAGTCACTAATCCTGGGCCACTCTTTCACCCACAGACATCTGTCTCCTTCATTGACACTACTTTGAATACACACAGGTAGGAGGCAGTGCTTTTGTCGTAGTTTGGTCGCTTCTTTTTCTTAAACGTTACATACTAAAGGAAACAATTTCTTTCCTTATTTCAGATTCCCTGGTCCTGATGAGAATCGGACAAAGGGTCCGATTCGAAACGCGTCGACCTTGTGTACCTTCTTCGTTAGGTCTATGGTTAAAAAGAAATGTATATACTGATTGTTTTTTATAACTGTTTTGATATTAAGTACCTTGTCTAATTAGGTTCTAATTATTGTTGATCCGCTCTTGACTTTGTCTTTTGACCCCCCCTTTTTTTATTTTCTGGTTTCATCCCACACGCACAGTATTTGGTATGTGTTGTAAGGATTGTGAGTATGATAGTTGAATGATTGGTGTTTGAAAGAGTTGTCAAAAATCTATGTTCACCACACAGATTGTCTGTCCTACTTTCCAATTTACCTCTCTTTGGATTCCTTCGTTCCTTCTATATATATATATATATATATATATAAGAAAAGTATTTTGCTTGTTTTGGTTGTGTTATCTAAAAAAACATTTTTCTAGTAAAAAGAAATAAATACATTTGATATGTCTCAACAGTCGACTAACAATTGATTCTTTGTTAGTCTGAGCCCCAATTAGGTTGGCTTGTTTAGCTTAACTGGATACAGTATTGGCACTTTCTTTGGTTTTTTCTAGTATTGGACTCTGCTTTACTGTAGATGAGTCAAAGCCCTTGTTTGTTGTTTTAGTGATAGTGGGAGCAGGTTCCAATGTGTAGGCCCTACTACTGACAAGGCCCTGCCACCTAGTCTGGTCTTGTTGATTTTAGGCACTTTTAGCAACAACTGTTGGCTGGATCTAAGAGTACGAATGGGGTTGTATGGCGCAAATTTAGTGGACAGATATTCAGGTCCTCAATTATGGAGACTTTTATGGATAACACAACAAGTCTTAAACTTGACTCGCAGTCGTATGGGCAGCCAATGGAGTTTGCATAACAAAGGTTTCGATGGGGTTCTTGGAGGTGCGTTCAGCACCAATCTGGCTGCAGTATTCTGTATTACCTGCAAACGGTCAAGAACCTCTTCATTAGCTCCTGCTAAGAGACCGTTGCAGTAATCCAGACGACTGATCACCAGAGCCTGGACTAAGGTTTTTCTGTGGGAATCAGGCAGGAAAGGGAAAATCCTACGTAGGAGGCCAATCATATGAAAACATAGTCCCACTGTTGCATTGACATTCTGTTTCATAGTCAGCTCAGGTTCTAACCGAACTCCCAAGTTCTTAATTGTGGATTTGGGTTCGGGGATTGGGCCTAGGTCCAAAGGCCACCAATCAGGGGACCATTGGATCTTGGCTTTCCCAAAAAGCATCATTTCCGTTTTCCCCACATTGCATTGGAGGAAATTACTGGACATCCAACGCGCTACTGCCTGCATCCCTTCTGAGAAAGATTGTATCATCTCAGGGGTCAGATGTTTGAAAGGGAAGAGTAGCTGCGTGTCATCAGCGTATGACACTGGACTAAAACCAAAAGCTCTAGTTATTTCTGCCAAGGGGGCCACGTAGGAATTAAATAAGGTCGGGCTTAAGCAGGATCCTTGTGGAACCCCCTTGGTGATTTTAACCTCTTCCGATCTAAAATCACCCATGATGACACGTTGGGTGCGATTCAGGAGGAAACTTTTGATCCAGTCCAGTGCCCTACCACCGATTCCACTCTCAGACAGGCGTTCGATCAAGATGTTGTGCGATATAGTATCGAACGCTGCCGATAAGTCAAGTAATACCAGGACAACTGAAAAACCGTTGTCCTGGTACATACGTAGGTCGTCCGTTATCGACAGCAAGGCCGTTTCGGTGCTAAATTTTGGCCTAAAACCTGACTGAGATGGATCGAGGTTATTGGAATGCTCCAAATACGTTGAGAGATGTTTATTTGTGTGTTTCTCAATAATCTTCCCCAAGAAAGGTAGCAGGGAAATTGGTCTTAAATTGGACATATTGGTCCAAGGAAGTGATGTGTTTTTCCGAATTGGTCTAACCAAGGCCATTTTCCATTCCTGGGGGACTTTAGCAGAATTAAGGGAAAGATTAACAAGTTTTTGGATATCCGATCCGAGGGTAGTCCCTAGAGGTCCCATGAGCCTAGCTGGGAGAAGATCTACCGGACTCCCACTTTTGATGTCCATAGACAGTTTCAGTACCTCTTGTAAAGTAATTTCTGGGAAGTTCATAAGTGCATGCAATCCGGTAGGCGTAGCAGGCACCGGAGCTGTATATCCTAAGTCAGACCTCGCGGAGGGATGTGTCTTGATTTTATCATAAATGGCATCAATTTTTTCTGTGAAAAAGTGTGATATACTGTCACACAGATGTTGAGATGCCAGATCTAAGCTCTCACAAGCTGAAGGTTTCAAGAAGGTATTAACGATCTGGTATAAGACTTTAGGATCGTTACCAGCTGCCTCTAACTGGTTAGATACATGATTCTTGCGTGCAGCTCTTATAGCTTTGTGATATACCCTCAGTGCTTGTTGATAATTATTTTTATCAGTAGACAGGTGGGACTTCCTCCAAGTTTTTTCTGTCTTCCGAGCCCTTTGTTTGAGGTTACGAAGTTCTGCAGAGAACCAAACCTCTTGTTTCCTCGCTAAACGTTGTTTAACACCAAAATACAGCAATAAGTAACGGAAAGGTGACCACTCAACGTTTGTGAAGGGCCTTCCACTACACAGCAACACATTGCTGCATTTAAGTAACCTTTAATCTGTATGAGCTGCAAATTGTTTTGTTAAAATCTGCAAATTATGCAGCAGATAATGGATTATGTGGCAAACCCATAACTATGTAGAAAACACAGTGGCATTGAAATCGCATAATTTCACTGATCCCAATAATAACCACCAGAAAGGTGGATGAAGAGTGTTCCTGGTACAGAAACCATGCGACTAATCATTCAGCCAAGTAACACTGTCTCCTAGAAGAGTTGCCAGAAACAAAGAAGTAGAAGAATGATTACATTGGATTATAGAGTTAAGAGTTTTCTTGTATATACTCATCTTATAATTCATTCAATCTTGTCCAATCAGCATACATTTGGACTCTTTTTCCACAGCACCTGTTACATATTTCCACTTATAACAATTTTGTAAACTTCAACTATAATACATCATATGTCACCCTGGTAGGTGCCAGACTTTAAAATGTTCTACAAAGGGAGAACTGGAGCATGCATCTGATAGGTGAAATGTGTTGCCTATCCTCACTGTTGTTTCCCATTTCCCCAATATAGATCTTATATGATATACATAAAATATGATTACAAAAAGCAGGAAATGTTGCCATATGGAAATCAGTACCATCTTCTGCAAATTGATAGCACATGCAATTTTCACTTGTGGCAATCCCTACATCTGTGTGATTTGGATTACCACCATGGGGATTTATCAATGTATGCCAGTTTCAGTTAGCTTCTCCCTTTTTCTCAAGGTAATAAGTGGTCTAGCACTTTGAAGGTGTCAGAATGAAGGTTGTATTAGTTTTTGTTGATCAAAGCTTAATGGAAAAACAGCAGTTACACTGAAAATTCTGTCCACCGGAGCCGTCTTGTGTGGAATAAAAAGTGTATTTCTATCTATAAACCAGTATGTGTTTGAAGTTCAAATCAGTTCATGTGATAGAATGTGGATGCCTGACGCGCTAAGCCCTGTGTTTTGATAACCTAATGTAAATCAACACCCTGCACACCTCTCTTATAGTTGAAACTGTGCTGGACTATTCAGATGTAGATGATGACACATCTACTAGTCAGGTTTCTGCAATCCTGGCTTTACTCACATCTGCCCTGGCAACAGCTGCATCCAACTCTGCAATCAGGCTCAGCCTCTGGACCAAGTACAGCTACAATCCCGATGCCAGCAACATCTTCAAGCCATGCTGCAGCCACTTGATTAGACCATGCTACAGTCATGTCTGGAAATCCAGTCACTGCCTCAGCCGCAATGCCAATAATTGTACCTATCACCTGTCATGATGATGCTGACCATATCCCAGTGTTGTGGGGTGAACAGAAGAGGTGGCTTAGAGTCACTCTTCCTCTCATAGCAGGGGGATACAGTGATTTATGTTCCTGCACCCTTCTAGCCTTAGGGCAAGGTGGCGTTGGTGCTGCATGGCTTGGCATAGAGGATGGCCACCAAGGAGGCAGTAGATGCAGCATTCCTGGTGACGTACCAGGAGTTTGCCAACTTCACTGGAATCGTCATGAATATCAGATACTCCAAGAAAGCAGGTAACTATGATGCAGAGGGAGGACAGGTCAGTAGTGCCAGTCCAGGTCTGCACAGCACCATTTTGTTGATCAAAGGCATCCGTTATCACAGGATGCTAGTGCTCTTGTTTTGGATCACTGAAACACATAAGGATAGGCTATCATCTTTGTAGAGAGCTCTTCATCAGTTGAGTGCCAACAGACCTCTATACAAAGATGATAGTCTACCCTTCTGTGTTTCACTAATCCAAAACAAGAGTACTCACTCCTTGTGATAGTTATACAACTCCCAAAAAATACATTTTACCATATTGTTTAACATTAATGAACACAGGGTTTCTAATATTTCACTGGTATATGAGGATGTGGGTTCTTAGATTAGAAAAGGTTTTGTCCAACAGTTCTGTACTACTAAGGAATTCCTGAAATGGGCAGGTGAGGGTGTTTTCAGCAAAAAAAGAATATAGAACAAAGTCATAACCATAGTAAAAAAAATGCATGTGGCAGCATTGGGTAAGAGCGGGAGTTAGAAAGAAGTTTTGGGTTAGGTTCGGATTATATTTTAGAGGTTACGGTTAGAGTAAGGACAGTGTGAGTGATGAAGTAAGGTAAGAGGTTAGCGTAGGAGAAAGAGCTAGGGTTATGAGTGGGTAACAGTGAAAGGTGAAATAAAGGGCAGGAGTATGGTTACGTTCCATTTGGGATTTAGCTAGAGTTAGGCTTAGAATAAGGGTATGTGTAAGGTATGTTTAACAGAAGATGTTACATTTGGGGTTAGAGAATGGTTCAGGGTTGGGGTTCAGGTGATTATATAAGTAATGGTATAAAGAGAAGATGCAGAAGAATTGAGGCCTGTGAGGTGGAACAGAGATACTAAGGAGTATCCAGCAACAAAGAGACAGCAAAGTGTATGCGAAAAATGGTAAGAGTTAAAGTTAAGGTGGCAGTTAAAGGGCTTAAGGTTTAACATATGTATATGTTTAATTCACAAGCAGAGTGATAAAAGGGTTACTTTTTTTTGTATTTTGCATTGACTTGCATATTATTTAAACCATTTTAACCTCTACTTTTTAAAATCTCCTTTTCTATACTTGAATTTTTACATAGAATCCTGAAAAATTCAGATGGTTGTGGAAGAGGCTTAACGTGACAGAAAAGACTTCCTTTGACAGAATATAAGCCTCCATCCTAAATAGCCTGAGATAACGCAATTGAAAAGAAGATGAATTTTGTTAGATTCATGAAAAAAAGCCATTTTGACGGGGACAAGAGGGATGCATATGAAAGGGCTGTAGAAAATGTGCATTTCCTTGACAGAACTACACCTAGGGGTCGATTATGATGACGGATGGACCTGGGTCCGTCCGCCATACTCCGAGGTGGAGGGACCGTCCGCAGCGGCGTTCCCTCCGGTGGTATTAGGATGTGACCGCCACCCTGGCGGTCACATCCCGTATATGTAACATTGCTTAAAGCAGCACCCGCCGCAAAGTTAAAAATGCATGCTGTGCATTTGCATGCACTGCCGCATTGTGCATGCAACTGCAGGGGGGTACCATAGGTACCCCCCATGTGCAACCCCCACCCCCTTCAACCTGGGGGCCAGCAACGGGCCCCCAAAGCAGGAACCATATGCCTTTTCGTGGCGGATTGCCGCCATGGAAAGGCATTCCTCCCAGGCCATCCTAACATGGCTGGCGGTGTCTGATAGACACCGCCACCATATCAGGCCTTTTCCGCCGCGGTCGCAAGGCGACCGTGGCGGAACAGCGGCGGACGGTCTTTCCCTCCGCCACGGTCCCCCCCGCCATTGTAATATGGCGGGGGGAAGAAAGGTGGCGGACGGGCAAGGATGGCGGACGGATCGCCACCGCCAGCATGGCGGTGGCGAACCGTCCGCCATCCTAATGGACCCCTTAGTTCACAACTTCATGAATGCGCAAAGTTTAAGGACTTTTCTACAAAGTTGCCATAGAATTTTTCAACTAAAAGTGGATTGCATGACTAACGACACTCCAGTTACTTGTTATTAAAATATGTTGTTATGCATTTAACCTTTTGCATATTTGGCCACAAAATGTCGACATCAATATTTGTACTATGTATACTTCGCTGTTATGGCATACAGCGTTCACAGGCATTTTTGGCTGTTGACAAAAATGTTGTTGTGAAAAAAAAGTGGATTGCTTGGGTTTGTCTCCCGAAAAAATTCAACTTTTGTGTGCTTTTTTAAGCTGCACATTTTAACACCAAAAATGTAAACTGATCTAAAAGTTTAATCTGAACAATGGGAGAAATTATAATATCTAGACATACATTCTAAAACCTTATGAGTATTCACTTTTGCGATTTTCCCATGTTCCTTATACTGTTTTGTACATAGACTGGAAAAATGGCGTCTTTTTTTTGTTTGTTTTAATGCTATCAGAATATTCCTCCCTCCCACCAGGGGAAAAGGCTCTAAATCAAAGAGGGAGAAACAAAACCCAAGCATTAGAATGTTGGAGGAAAAAGTCTATACCAACAACTACTGCCCTTCTGCCTCTTCATTGGAGTTCTTTATATGCCAATCTCAAAATCTTAGGAATCCTTAATCAGACCATAAGAATACTTGTGGTGAAAAGTCAATTCTTTCACTAGTCAATGGCTAATATAAAATATGTCAGGATGATCAGCATTTTCAAAGCAATCTTTTAACTGCATATGCTGAACGCATTACTATTAGGTTAGTAAACAACGCAGTCTTTGTCATGTTGTTATAACAGAATTTCAAACTGGTCAGGCGGTAGCACAGTATCATCTGGGCTTTCATAAAAAAGCAACAGCTGCACTCTTGGCATATAACATTCAAGAGGGCTTCCCGAGGGGTTCCACCGCCAGTTTAAGGAAGAATGTGGGTACTCTAATGTGCACAATGTTGTTGGCTGTGCACCTTGAATGCATCATTAATGGATGAATGAGCTGAATAAGCAACACACTTATCACTCTGAGGGAATTCAAGAACAGAATCGACACCAAATAAAAAAATATCTGCTACTGGTTACGTTTCCAACCCTACAAGTTAGACAAAATCTTGTAACTTAAGTGGATCCGTGGGTTTATCAATCTGTAAAAGGTTTTGGCACCTTATTTACAAAAGCATCATATAAGGATTGCAGCATTTTTTGTTAGCAAGCATGATACACATATATGTTTCTTATTTTAACATTGCTAACAACATAAATGTACCAAATGGTTAAAGAGCTTGGTAAAGACACAATTCACAGACAAGAATATTTTGGAGAGGTGATGGTAGAGCATCATTCTTTAGGTCTCGCCTTGCGACGCAGCGCGAAGCGCTGCCGCCAGCGAGAAGTATTGTTACTGAGTTGCCTCTAATGCGAGACAAGAGATGGGCACGCGCAAGAGACGGACTGCAAATGTGGACGCGCACGTGAACAGGAGATGTTCACATGCGTAGGGCTCAGCTCACTCCCTCTCTCCCCTTCCCTCCCTGTCTACGCGCGCGCAGGACAGGAGATATTTTTCACTCCCTCCCCACTCCCCCATCGGCTCCACGGAGAAAGCTTGTTGACAGAGGAGATGCTTAGCCTGATCCCTTTGTCCTGCTGACCTCCTGTAGTTTGAAATGGAGATTTGAGCAGAGAAGCTCTCTGTGATTTTCAGGTCAAAGGGCGCCTGACTATGTCCAGACTGAGAGTGGACAGTGTCCGATGAGGACCTTAATGTGGGTGCTTGGTCACAAACCTGTCTCACTGTGCAGACAGATGGACAGTCTCTTGCAGTGCCAAGCAGCAGAAGATGGCGTCTGAAACCGGACATACATCTGTCTCTTGTGACTGCTGCCCACCTTCTCAATGTACAGATGATGCAACTTCTCAAGGCTCGAGGCTTGGAACAGCAAGTTCCTGCCCTCCAGGGCATGAAACAGAAGGCCTACAGCCCACAAGACCCTTACCATGTCCTGCTGTTTCTCGGACTCATAGCTCGCTCTCTCACACTTCCTCTAGGAGGATTCTCTGATGTCATTGCCAGACGTATGAAAGTAAATATTATTTTATTGTAAACATTACCCACGATTTCAGCGTTCTAAAAGTGTCTGGTGTAAGCTTCATGTCTGTCGCTGGGTGTTAAGTATTGTTACTGTCCCGTGATAGCTTTGTGATCTCTGCCCACTTACCAGGGGCGGAGGAAGTTGATACAACTTTGGAATTTGTTTAAAAGAGCAGTTGAGGCGGGCTTAGCTTCTGACCAGAAGGTCATAGGTACCGCAGTAAGCTTTTGGTCTGAATAAGAAACTGAACAAACGATGCTATCAATGCCGAAAACAAAATAAAAGCAAGGTAAAATAAATAGATCTGTCGTCAGTAAGGTGGTACGATGGTTATTATTAGAGATGTAAAACATTTGCACCATTTGCTTTTCAGCGGTTACACGGAATTTCTGCAAAATTATGCACAGTTGTGCATTATTACGTGTACTGCAAACCCTTCATTTACTCCAATACTTTAGCGCGCAATGCGTTCTCATGTCATTTTTTGACTCAGGGCTGTATTTTTGCCAAAACAAACTGCAAAAAACACAAACGCATCACGAACAAGCTGTTCACGGATGCATGTTTGTGATCGTGTAGTACTTTTTTCAACCAAAAACTACTCGTTAGTGGTACATTTTTACTGCAAATGGTGAGTAGTTGTGTGAAGTAACATATTAAGATAGTTTCGGGAATTTCGCATACCTATCATTACACGAAATTTTGTATGGAGGCATAGTTAAAATTTCACCCAAGCGTACCTATTTTTTAACATTTTTATTGCTAACACATGCTAAAATAATATAAAGAAAAAACACCACCTAAACTTTGTGTTTATGTACTTGTAATAAAAATGTTAAATTAAAATAAATGAACTAATGCTTCTGGTGCCAACTTCTTCTTCTCATTCCTTACTTTATTGGGAAACGTCCCTTTGTGACAGGCATGTTAATCTGTTTTCCCTTAAATCTTAAATATGTGCAGTAGAAACTAATGGCGCACACATTGGAATTACAAGTATTACGATAAATATCGTAATCCCTGGTTAAATTTCATAATGTCAAACCCGTCAACATTTTTAGTAGAAAAATGCCCAGAAATAAGAGATGTGAAGATTTTGGGGTGTACGCCCCAAAATCTACATGTTATTCCCCATTATTGGGGAAACACTCATAATCGAGTATGTTTAGGGCAGCCAATAAAGTCCGACTCAGTGAAGTCAGATTTTATAAACATCGCACCAATTATTAGCTAACTCACAAGGATTGCCAGTGTGTGTTGATATAAGGTGCACTAGGGGTTTCTTTTGGCTTGTTTATAGCAGCCCTTAATCGTGAGGTGAAGAATTCCAGTCGCCCATCCAGGGCACATTGTTTGGGATCAAGGACAAAGGTTCCTTTTTTTTGTCCATCATTCAAGTAGGCTTCGCCGTATGCAAGCAAGATTTATATCCATAGGTAAACGTTATTCAAACTTATATATATGATCAATACAAAAGCCTTCACTATCAGGATGAGCACTCAGAAATGTGAGCTCTGAGCTCAGCTTGTGTGAGAGACAGCAGTCTCAGTATAAAGGTGTGTATATATTTCCAAATTTAACAAGTAGAAGCTTCTTACAATGATTTCAGAGAACTCCTTGAGTATATTCAAATACACACAGAAGGATGTGTCAGCAGGATTGGTGATTTATTGCACAAATAAATGTAGACTAAGAAATTGCAAATTGAAAAAAACGTTTTTCTAAACTATTGTGCAACTTTAAACACCATTTATCTGCAGAAATATTTAGTAGAACAATTCTGATGCAAGCCAAGATTTAAAAAAATGATTATTAATAGAGTGTGGGTGTAAAACTATTATTGACAACACATAAATAAAATACAGGTCTAATTCTTTTAGAAAGTCACAAAGGGCAACCACATGTATATGTTGTTGCATTGGTGTAGATTCACAACTTTCAGGAATTCACAAGAGTTTATAGAAGTAGGCCCGGAAACTGTACCCTAATAAACGTTAATATAACACATTTTATGTGCACACGTATACTTCCTCATGTAAACATCTGCTGGAGCAATTGGAACTTCACATTCCTTACACACTCTTTTTCCCACACTGGAAATAGTTTGACACCTGCTGTTGTCAGGAGTACATTCCCAAATATTTCCTGTGTGGCAACAGACTAGCGAGGACTGGTTAGTGTTCATGATGCCGGTACGCAATTAGCACAAGTAAAAGCCAGGATGGTATTTTAGGGAATTAATTTCAAGCGCGGAGAGTATTTTCTCATTGTCTGGTAATGGTAAGTAATCTTATGAATGGATGATGTGCTGGCCAGTTCATTACCAAACCGTTAAATATGTGCATTAAACAGGATGGGCTGATCCATGAGATACATCACAGAGCATTGTTAAGGGCTGGGGCTGATCATATCAGTCTGGACAAACTGGACTCTTCCAAAGAAAAATAAGAGCCGTTAAGGACTTTGCTGTAAAGCCCCTTTATTGTTTCAGTTGAAATAAGTAGCTAGATCAGTGAGCACTTCTTGCAGTCTTTTCACGTGTCAACAGCATTATTCTTAACTTAAAGTGTATGTCCCACTGTTGCATGCACCGGGAAAAAACCTGGATTGGTAGTAACCCAGAAGGCTGTATAATCAGCTCTAAGACTGGAGCTAAACAACAGTACATCTTTCAGTAACTAAACTGTGCAAAGCCAGGAGAGACTGAAACATTACTGTTAACTGACAACATTTTGTTAAAATAAAGGTCACTGTGGAATGTTCCTGTTTACTCTGGGTTTCTCCTTAGTATCCATACTCGTCGATATTTCTTTGATCTTACCAACCAGTCGTGAAAACTTCTCAGACACGATTTGTCACAAGAGGCGAAACATGTTTCAGCTTGGACCTGATTCTCAACCAGAATTTTGTAGGATATTTTTATATTATTCAAAGAAAGATTACAATTATCATCCGCAAAGTAAAATATGATGTATGATCAACCACTCTATAACTGAACATCAAGATATAACATAACATATTTTTTCCTAAACTTTTGGTGTTTTACTTCTCTCAAATTATACCCTATCTGTGAATTTCAGGAGGCCAGTTATCTAGTGATATTTCTAAAGCCACCGATTTTGATGGTAGATTTTGACAGGGCAGTCATGGCATGTTCTTATGTTAGCAGGATAGACATGATGTTGTAAATAAAACGTGTGATCAAAATTCAAACTAACAGAGAAAACATGTTTTATGTATTGATGGGTAGGCTGCAAGCTTTGTGTACGAGAATATTGAGAAAAAAATCTGAGACTTCACAGTAGGATTAAGAGTGAAGAGTAGTGGGGAACCAAAAGTGAGGTTTGTTGAATTTCAATGCTACCCTTACCGAAGTTGAATACTACATTTAGCGGCTAACCTGGTTTTTTTATAGCATTCAAAGACTATTTTATGCCAATTTTTGTATTCAATAGTGTTCTTTTTCGGAAGGCTAGTGCATGAAGACTACTGATATGTGAGTGGTACTTCTTGAATACTAACAGAATACTAAGCACATACTTACTTGTAATCGCATAGTCTTCATTTACAATGCAGAACATTTAGTGAATACAAACAATTTGAATACTACTGGACTTTACCCAGAATACTATTAACATTCTATTCAAGCTGCATGCTGAATGGTAGATCAGTGCCTTATTTATTACACTATTTTTATGCCTTATTTATTACACTATTGTGGTGTTTGTGTAGTGTAGGGTAGTGTTATAGGGTGTATGGTAGTGCTGGGGGATAGTGCAGGGTAGTGATTGAGTGTAGGGACCAGACTGAGTGTTGGGGGAGGGTCGTACTGGGGGTAGTGTTTTAGGGTTTAGGGTAGTGTTTTGGTGTTTGTGCAGTGTAGGGTAGTGTTTTAGGGTTTAGGGTAGTGCTGGGGGGCCGTGCAGGGTAGTGTTTGAGTGTGGGGACCGGACTGGGGGTTGGGGAGGGTCATGCTGGCAACCCTACTTTATATTCATTTTGCTGAAATTCATTCTTACACTATGGTAGTGAATCTAAAATACAAATGTAAGTTATAGGCTGAGCGGAGGTTCCAGGGGGTCTTGGTACCTGAATAAACAAGCATTGGCATAGCCAATAGGTCTCACCTTTGGGACCTTATAAGTATTTATTTATGCAGCACAATATCGTTACTGCAACAACATTAACTGTTGCATGGCTAAACACTTGTAAGGTCCCAAAGGCGAGATCTATTGGCTATGCCTATGCTTTTTTTTAATGCATTTCGACCGCTACACAGAGCTTTTTAAAATTATAAGCGAACGTTCAGCGTTAATTTACACTTTGCTTAAAAAAGCCTGCAAGCCCAAAAAGTATTGCCAAAAACTTAATTTCATTAGCGTTTTCCTTGCGGAAACCTTTCTGGTATGTGCACAGTGCTTATCCACATGGTTTGTTTTCAGAGTTTTTCCATGTTGTCAGCTCTATAAATGGGTGGTAAAACAAAAAAGTACTGGAATAAAATGTGTTTTCAACATTCGCATTGCTGTCTTCTGCCCTTAAGCTGCGGCAACTACCATCCACCCCCACGAGCTGATATTTCAACACTGAAGCAGATCAGCTCTGCACTGAAAACACACTGCGCATGCCCGAAGTGCGTACTTCAATTGACATTAAAGACGCAATATCGTTTCCAGCCTATCAGAACCTACGGCCGAATCTTTGAAGGTCTGGCTTCCAAATAACTCAAGACCGACGCTGTAACAAAATATGAACAGTTGTCACAATAAAGGGAATGTAAGTATTTACATTAAAACGCAGCACTAATGGGAGGTTTGTCATAAAACGAGGTGTTGATTTTGTCAAATATAGAAATCCCTAAAAAACGTCTTCTGTTTGGCAAGTTTTTATATTAGTCGTGCCTATCGTTTCTAGTCCCTCGTTTCCTCTTAAGCCGCCTTCCCCTTTGGGGCCATTTTGTAATTGCGTACTTAAAATGGAATGGAGGCAACATCAAGCTTTAGTGAGTGCTGCGCGTTTTACAACAAATTCAGGTTAGAAAATGGCCATGCTCACATTAGAATTGTTTTCTTGCCTCTATTGTTAACTACTGTGTATCTGACATTTATATATTATTAAGAAATGTGTTAGACTTGAGCCACATAAGAAAAAGAGCAGAGTGTCCTACTTCAATACACTGCCATTTGATTTTCTCTGTGGCTGTCTAATCAACTCGACTTCGAAGTGTAGCAGGAGAACTGATGCGTGGGGGAGGGGTGGCCACCGATGGCTATTCACTTGAGGAAGGTAGGAAGTACCAGCTCACGGTTTTGGTGATGGTTCTGCCAAGGGCACTGTGGGGTGTTGACGGACGTTGTAGCTGGGGGTGGGGGCATGCACAAGAGCGAGTGGTTACGGGCAAGTGACGTGGCTGGTAGAAGGCACTGGGGGTGGGCAGGAGGGGGGATGCTGACTCCAGGCACTAGGAGTTGCCCCCGAGGGGGACTCTGGGTACATTCAGGCAATGCTCCAGGATTCGGGATCTGGGAGGGCCAAGAGAAAGCATGGATGGACCGTGAAGATGAATGGAGTTGCATAGCATTCCCCAGTTATCAGTGAGTTGAGATCAGGCATGCTGGAGGTTCTTTGAAGGGGGACTGAGCTGCACACTGTACCTACTGCTGAGAGCATGTACACTAGTTTTAGTTCTGCCTTTCTTGGGGTTTCACCTACGTGCTTAATCTCTTCTGTTCTCTCTGCATCAGACTTCTTTCTCTCTACCACATGATCCGTTCTCCCCACCTCACCCATCTCCCTCTCCACCTCAATCTCCTTTCTTTCCACTTCACCCTGCTCACCTACCCACCTCCCCCTCTTTTCTTTTTTTTCCCTTTCTTTTCTTTTCATCTTACCTTCCACTTTCTCTGCCTCCCCCTCCTATTTCTCCACCTCTCCCTTCTCTCTCCCTTCCTTGGCTTCCTCTCTTTCTCACTATCCTCCCTCTGTCTGCCTCACCCTCTTCCCTCTCATCATCACTCTTCTACCTATAACCCTCCCTTCTCTCTGTGTCACCTATTCTTCTTTCTATCTAGGTCAACCATGACTCTCTCCACTTCACCCTCTTTTGTCAGTCTTGCCTTTCCTACTGCTGCATGAGGGATGATGAGGGATAGTGGCTGTACTTATGTGGGTGCATGGATGTGTGCAATCCTGCTGCCCTGTACCTGTTCCTGTTCTTCACTGGTGGCCTTTACCATTTGGAATGACAGCAGCAACAAGGCCTGAATTATTTGCATAGTGTGCTCATGAGCATGCAGACCATCTACAAACACTTGAGAGCCATACATGTTTTAAAGAAGAAGTAATAGCCAATGCAACTCTTTTTAAAAGTTTTGGATAGTGCCTACTGCTGTACATGTACTCCAAATAAGAGAAGTAACAATTGGATGATCAATCAAAGTTGCCAACCTAAGCTGAACCAACCAAACTTCAAACAGAGGTCTGTTTCAACCCCTAGTTTCCCACTGTGCAAAGATTACAACTTCTGAGAATGACAAGTGGTCCTTCAATTTGGTGGCTAGTTTCTCAAACAATATTTGACTGTCAGCTCTTTGAGCAGAATGCATTCTAAGTGAAACACCAAGAAAACACACATCTTATGTGAATGCTTAAAAACTGAACTGTCTCTTCTAAATTGTGATTAGCTTGTCCCCTCCTTTTTCCTGTTTCCTACTTACTCCTAATAGTATATCCTATTCCCATCACCTTCCTCTTCCTTGTGTTCTACCACTCTCCTCTTAACACTCCATTCCCCCAACGTATCATTTGCTCACCACCCTTCTCTCTAATCACCTTCCTTTCTCATAATTGTTATCTTTCACCAGACTCATCTTCCACCTTCACCATTTCATACTCTTTTCCTACTACTCCCATCTTATCACCCAATGCATGCCTACCAATCACTCTACTCGCATCACCCAATTTGCTCATCATTCTCCTGCTCCTATATTCTGCTTTCATCTTCCTTCATCCAACTCAAACACCATCTTCATCACCTTCTCTCATCACCCTCACACTCTTCTCTAATCAACATCTGTTAAATGTATTCTCTTGCCTTCTACTCACTCGGTTACTCTTATTTCACCTACCTCTTTCTTTACCATTCTTTTGTTTTATCCTTTCTTCTTACCTTCATCTTTTTTATCCTCACATTCTCCTCAAATCACCCTCCTCCATTTCTCATCTCTGCACCTCATCCCCATTTCCTCATCAATATTCTATAATTGGTGATAATCTTCCCTGCCCTAGAGAGCCACAGGTATGAAAACTGTTGACCTGGGTTTTTCAGGACTTCTGTTGAAAAGACACCATCGCAGCTGCTAGTTAATCGACAACATTAGTGGGTTATGTGTTCCAGCTTTCGATATGCCCCAAAAGACCAGATTTATTTGAAGCTTAAATATCTGTGTTGTGTACCCATATCAGAGACACCGATAAGCTCAGAATATTTATACTGATGTAAGGACATACAAGTTGTTCCACTCTTGTGTAAGTAATGAAAGGCTGACAAGATTTTAACTTACTAAGTCACAGATTATAGGAACATCTTTGAAGCAAGTGCATTAGCCCACAGGAGTATCTTATCTATTTATGATCTGAGGAGCTACAGCAGTGCTATGTTCCATTTGTATCTATTCATATGACAACATGAGGGTTTTGAGACTCTAGAGAGAAGCTTAAGGAAGAGTCTACTTACTGTAGCACCCCTTACAGGCCTGGGGAGAGGAGGGTCTGTGACTGGCGCCTCTTTGCCTCCCAGCCTCCAGTGCCGCATGCCTACTTCTGAAATCAGACCCCAGCTGGCCCTAGTGTCCTGTCACCTCCCACTGCCTACTACGTCATGTGCATTCTAACCTTCAAATCCAGTCCACCCATTCCACTCACCCAAATATCCATCCATCCAACCAATCATCCACCCAATCAATCATACACCCATCCCCAGCCACACACCCATCATTCCATCCACCCGTCCATCCATCAATCCATTCAAATATCCATTCATCCATCCATCCATCCATCCGGCAGTGGCCGGTGCAGTTAAGCGCCGGAGGGGGGATCTATAGATGATAGAATAGAGTAAATTAATTAAATAAATAAATCCTATTCCAACGTCAGTCAACATCACCCGCCCGCCAAGCTTAACTGCATCCCCCACTGCTGCATCCATCCATCTGTCCGTCCATCCATCCATTCAGCCATCCATTCCCAGGCATACACCTATCCTTTAATCCATCCAGCCGTACCTCTGTCCGTCCATCCATCCATCCATCCGTCCATCCATCCCCAGCCACATATCCATCCGTCCATCCCTAGCCACACACACATCCGTTCATCCATCCATCTATCCATCTGTCTGTCTGCCAATCACCCCAGCCACACACCCCTCCGTCCATCCATCCACCCACCCATCCACTCATTCATTCATCCGCCCATGCGATCATTCCCAGTCACACACCTCTACTTTCCTCCATACATCCTTCCGTCCATCCATCCATCCCCAGCCACATATCCATCCGTCCATCCCTAGCCACACACACATTCGTTCATCCATCCATCCATCTATCCATCCGCCCAGCCACCACACACCCATCTGTCCATCCACCTATCCACCCATCCCTCCACCTATCCATCTACATCCATCCATCCGTACCTCCGTCCGCTCATCCATCCATCCATCCAACAATCTATCCACAGCCACACATCCATCCATCCATCCCTAGCCACACACACATCCGTTCATCCATCCATCTATCCATCTGTCTGTCTGCCAATCACCCCCAGCCACACACCCATCCGTCCATCCGTCCACCCACCCACCCACCCATTCATCTGTCCGCCCATGCGACCATCCCCAGTCACACACCTATCCTTTCATCCATACATCCTTCCGTCCATCCACCCATCCATCCCCAGCCACACACCCGTCCATCCATCCATCCCCAGCCACACACCCATCCTTCCATCCATCCATCCGTACCTCAGTCCACCTGTCTATCCATCCCCAGCCACAAATCCATCCCTAGCCACACACACATTCGTTCATCCATCCATCTATCCATCCGCCCAGCCACCACACACCCATCTGTCTATCCACCTATCCACCCATCCCTCCACCTATCCATCTACATCCATCCATCCGTACCTCCGTCCGCTGGTCCATCCATCTATCCCCAGCCACACATCCATCCATCCATCCATCCACCCACATCCATCCATCCGTACCACCGTCCACCCACCCATCTGTCCATCCATAAAGTGGGGCAAAGTGGTAGGTGGTGGGCCGGGCCACGGGGGGAGGAGGGGGGTCTCCATGTGTTTTGCAGGGGGGGCGGCCCTCAAGTGTCGTTATGCCACTGCATTCTCTAATCCCTTCTGGCGGTGTCCTGTCGTTCACAGCTCCCCATCTGGGTGCGCTCCCCCGCGTTTATGCGCACGCGTATCATCATATGCAAGCGCACTATGCTCTTGTCTTTACATACCTGTATTTTTAAGCTCCTCGGTGTTCTGCGTGTCATTGTACGCATGCGCACTGTCTAACTTGTTATTCCGTTTGAATATCCCGCGGCAAGCGTTACTACTACTACTATTAGTGAATAAGGAGAGATAGCGAGCCTGCAAGCTACATGGACCAGGCCTGGGTGTTTAATACATGAGAAGCCCAGCCAGAGGACGGGAGAGATTGTTACAGGTACTGAGTGTTCATTCTGAAGCTCCCCGTGGCAGCGTTGCCCGTAGTGAGTTAGGGAAAACCGTCGGAGCGAACACTTCTGTATAGAAACGCACATAATCTGACAGCACCAGCTTCAAGCTTTCAGCTCCTGCGTCCGGTAAAGCTTTGAATTGTCTAGTCTCATCTTTTTCCTCAGGGCACTCTGTTCCCCTTTTCCGGTCTGTTGGCCTCTGGAAGATAACCTCGGGGCGCCTACAGAGCCAAATGTAAATATCTATTTATGCATGAGACTTTTACTCCGAGTGTTTACACGGCTCAAGCTCTAAGACGGTAACTGTGGAGGGCAGCACTTTGTCAATGGAGCACGATTACAATCCATTCGGAGCAAATATCTTACTGACAACTACAAGTAGTGTTCACCTTGTTTGTAAGTATTTAAGTTTAAGAAGCACCTGCTGTCGGGAGGAACATGGCGGCGGTCTGACGCCAGCTGCGGGAGCTCCGTTCCTGGCTGGGAGATGCCGCTTGATGTCTGAGCCCCGTTGAGGCTCATGTATACTTAGGAAGCGGTGAGAGTACAGAAATTATGTGCCGCGATTAAGCTTGCCGAAATATTTACCCCATGTGTGTCAAAACCGGCATCTGCCGAGCTGCGGGACCTAGGGGCAGTCACGGATGGGTGCTGAGACGCTGACGGAGGTGGAGGAGGAGGGGCTCGGCGGGGAAGTCGGCGCCTATTGTGGACGAGCAAGGCTCTGGTGCAGAAGGGGGGCTTGGGGGAGGGAGCCGACCGCCGGGAGGTCTCCTCCCCCGGGCGGTTTGGGAGAGCTGCGAGGGGTGTCCCTTTAAGAGGGACAGAAGTTTCTAGAATTGGGCTGGTCCAGTAGGACCAGAATAGCCCAATTATAAACCCCCCGCCCACTGCCTACCAGCCACCATTTTAGGTTTGGTGACCTGGTGGCTAGGTGGGCTCATAGCTTTTTGTGTGAGGATTTAGGAATTTGTAATATTTTATTACTGTTTCTTGAGGCGGTTTTTCTGTGGCTATTATGGAAGACTCGCGTGTAGTGGAGGCTATGAGGTTGCTGGCTGACGCGGGACGACTGGATTTGTTGGTGGGTGGGGGGCCGGCGCGCCCCCAGCGCCAGGCCTCCGCTGGTGTATCTGCCGCTGTTTTGGCGTGCGAGTCGCCGAAGAGAAGACGCTCTGGTCAGGTGAGTGAGAGGGGCCGGTCTCGTACGAAGAAACCGGCCCCTCCGGGCCAAGCGCGCGCTGTGGTGGGGGCGGGGAAAGCTCCGGCGCTGCCTGGCGCTTTGGTCTCTGGGGCGGGTGTAGTGCGACCGACCCCCTCGTTTGCAGCGGGAGGGGCGCGTGCATTGGGGGAAGCTCCGGAGGTTTTTGTTTCCCCCGCCGGGCTTTCGCAGGAGGTGACAGGCGCGGTACCTCACGCGCTGTCTAGGCAAGCGGGCGGGGCTCGGCTGGGGAGTGCTGTGTCAGCCGTTGTACCGGCTGCGGGGAAGCCGGCGGGTAAGAGGGGGGGGCGGAGAGCGGGCGGGAAGCGCTCCGCCTCAGACCCTGTTTCCGAATCAAGGACAGAGCTTGTGAAGGGGCAGTCAGTGCGGGGAGCGCGAAGGGGCTCCCTGCAGTTTGTAGAGGTGCAAGGGTCTTGGCAGCAGGTGGGGGAATCGGTGGGTCGGCCATTAACCCCTTCAGTTCAGGTAGTGGTGGAAACGCAAGGTGAATTTGGCTGTGAGGAAGGGTTTGGCTTACTCCCTGCAAGGCAGTTAGTGTCACAGAGACAGGTGGTTGCGGAGAACTTTTCTGGACGGTTTGCTGCAGAGGGGCCAGATGTTGTGGGGGGTCCGGGTTCACAAGTGGGCCAGGCCGGAGCTGATGATCAGACAGGTATGCCTGTTCAGGATTTAGGAGGTAATTTGGGGAGTCCATTGCTTTTTTCTACTCCTGGTTCTCTCAGGGGTGCTGCTTTGTCGGTAGGGGGGGGTTCCAGGGGAGAGGGGGAGTGGGCACAAGTAGGGGAGGGGGGGTCAGTTTCTGGCGCTACTCTAGATTTGGAGGGCCCCCGGTTTGAGGAGGCTGGGACTTTTGGTTTTCTTGATGTGTCTGACCGTTTACAGGGGAGAGATGGGGGTATGTCCCAGGTGCGGCGCGGAGCATTTTCTTGTTCTGGGCTTGGCGCAGGTCATGTGGAAGAGACAGGCAGATCAGGGCTTGAAGGGGCCGTGTGGCGGGAGGCGGTAGGTGTGCCACATCCTGTTGTTGGAGGTTCGGAAGGTGTTGGGTTTCATGGTATGGTGTATCAGCCGGAGGGGGATTTGAGGAATTTCAGTGGCTGGCCGGTACAGGGGACTGGGGCGGCTGCCCATTATGGGCAAGTGGGTGCTGGTGGCCCCTACTTGATGTTTGGCTCTCCTGGGTGGGAACATTTTGGGGCTGCAGGTTTGGCGCAACGTGGTCTTCGGAAAGATAGTGTTGGGCAAGTTTTGGCTTCAAGGGCTCCGGTTCCTGTTTCCTCAATGGTGGCGGTTGATAATTTGGATGGCAGTGAAGATGAGGAGATGATTGGCGACTCTCCGGTCAGGGAGGTGCCTGGCAGGAGGTTTAGGGGAAGTTCTTTAGATAGGGGGCAAGGCACGTTTCTAGGTGCTACTAGACAGGAGATGAGGGCTGTGTCAGGTATTGTAGCCGTGGACCCTAGTACACCAGTCCAAACTTTTTCTTTTCAGGACAGGGATAGGGGCGCCGGTCCAGACTTGGCAGGGCGCGGTCCAGTCCACTTTCGCCAAGGTGAAGTGAGGAGAATGCCTCGCGCGGCCGTCTCTGTTCCACCGAGGGATCCCGCCGCGGCTAGCACACGAGGGTCCGGCGTGACCCCGCTGGCCCCAACGAGTAGCAGGTATAGGTGGCAGGCCTTGCCGGCGGCTATGGAGCTGCAGAGTCAACGCGCAGGGAGGTACAGGCGGGTACAGTCTGCTCCCCCTCCTGGATTTTTAAAATCAGTTAAAAGTACAGTGGTAGATACCGGGTTGGGTAAGACCCGTGATGAATTGTTGCATACCAGTGTTGATTCAGTGGTGTTGGACTACGACGACGAGAGTCCTGAAGAAGGTGAAGTGCGGGATCCGGAAAGGGGGGTGCCCTCTCATGTTTCTTCTAGTGTGTTACAGGCTCCAGTGGTCCAAAGTCAAGTGCAAGGGAGAAGAGAGCACGGCCCATCGAGTAGGGCGCCTCGCAGACCGGATGCATTGACCTCGGAGACACGGGCGGAGCCATCGAGAGTGGTCTCTCTGTTGCCAGGTGAGCAATCAGCCACACAGGCCAAACCTAAGATGGTGTCTGTGGGTACCGGTGGTGAAACTGAAGTGATTAGTAGTGATGGCCGTCTGGTTAAAGGTCGATATGTTAAAGACACAGCAGTTGGTACAGATGATGTGGTAGACATTCAGAACACAGTGGTAGGTCATGTTATGGCTGGTGCTTCCAGCAAGGTTAAAGAGCCTGTGGCCAGTAAAGAACTAAAAATCAAGAAAATGCCTTACATGGGGGTTACGAAACCGTTAGGTGCTCATCTCATGTTAAGTACAAAGGAACGAATTTGGAATGGTGAGTATGTGGAACTACTGAAGCTACTCCACAGGGAAGTCCGGTCTAAAGAAGGGTCTAAGGAGGAGGAGTTTGAGCTGGCTAAACGCCCCAGAGTGCCTTTAACTATTGAAAACTGGACAGCTGCATTTTTGATTTATGCTAGTGTATATTGCGAAAAGTTCCCTGAGCGCAGCGTGTCCCTTTTTAAATACATGGACGTCATTCGCAAGGCCCAGATCACCGGGGGTGGTTTTGCTTGGTCTCAATATGATGAGGAATTTAGGGCCAGAATGGCTTCGGACCCGGAAGCTAAGTGGGGGGAGATAGATAATGACTTGTGGCAACACACAATGGGGTCAGCGTCAGGGGGGAAAACCATTTTCACGGCAAGTGGTTTGCCGTTAGTTTATCGGCCCTTTCAGGGGAAGCCCACCCGGGGAGGGGTGGGGGCCACTGCAACCTTGTACTCAGGGTCTGGTTTCTGTTGGGAATTTAATAGGGGCTCCTGTACCAGGGAGTATTGTAAATTTAAACATGAATGCTCAGGCTGTGGTAAGAAACACCCGTTGTCCAAGTGTTGGAACAATCAGCCATCGGACGGTACACAGGGAAAGCAAACAGTTTCAGGAACATCAAATACGACTTCACAGTTTTCAGGAGGAAGGGGATACAGAGGTGCTAAGGGTGCTGGGTCCAAGGGCTCGTACGCCAGTTAATTTAGAAAGGCTGCGCATTGCCCTCCATGGTTTCGAAGATCAGTCAGCAAAAGTTACACTGTTGGAAGGTTTTCAGTTTGGGTTCCGACTCGGTTACTTAGGTGCTAGGGACCGGAGGTGGTCTGCCAATTTAAAATCAGCTTCTGAACATGCCACAGTGGTACAAGACAAACTTAATAAGGAGGTACATGAAGGGAGGATGGCTGGCCCGTTTCACGATTGGCCGATCCATAACTTGATTGTTTCACCGGTTGGAGTTGTCCCGAAGAAAGAACCGGGACAGTTTCGCCTGATTCAACATTTGTCATGGCCTGAAGGGTCGTCTGTTAATGATTTCATTGACCCAGAGGCAGTGTCTGTCTCTTACTCTTCGGTTGACGTGGCCATGTCACTTGTTGTGACAGCGGGCGCAGCCGCTGAGATGGCTAAGTGTGACATCAAGTCTGCTTTTCGGCTATTGCCTGTCCACCCGGACGATTGGAGCCTTTTAGGTATTCAGTTCAATGGTAAGTGGTACGTGGACAAGGCTCTGCCGATGGGCTGCTCCATATCATGTGCCTTGTTTGAGTGTTTTAGTACTTTTCTGCAATGGTATTTTTCCCATCAGTCCGGTCATACCCTGGTAACACACTATCTCGATGATTTTTTCTTTGTTGGATCCCCGGGCTCCGCGGAGTGCCAGAAGGCTCTGGACACATTCCAAGGGCTCATGGAGGATTTGGGAGTTCCTTTGGCTCCCGAGAAAACAATGGGCCCTGCCACTGTCCTATCCTTTTTGGGTATTGAAATAGACTCTGTGGGTATGTCTGCTCGACTGCCGGAGGACAAAAGGGTCAACATGATTGAATTACTGGATGTGATGTTGTCAAAGAGAAAAGTGTTGGTGAAAGAGATTCAAGTGCTTTTGGGTCATTTGAATTTTGCCTGCAGAGTGGTGAGAGCGGGCAGGACCTTTTGTAGGAGACTGGGCAGGGCTTTGGCAGGTCATCATTTGCCCCACCATCGTGTTCGTCTGTCTGCTGGTGTCAAGGAGGATTTGAGAATGTGGAAGTTTTTTCTGAACTCCTTCAATGGTGTCCCCTTGGTCAGAGAGGTTGACTTTCAGTGGGATGTACAAATGTTTTCGGATGCTGCTGGCAGTGATGGTTTTGGGCTCTTTTGGAATGGCAAATGGTGTGCAGAACGTTGGCCTGATGAATGGTTGAATGGAGGTCGCAGCATCACTTTTCTGGAACTGTTCCCCTTATTGGTCGCCTTGACATTGTGGGGGGAGGAATTGGCGCACAAGAAAGTGCTGTTTCGTGTGGATAACATGGCGGTGGTGGAGATAGTGAATCGCCAATCGGCCAGGGACGGACAAGTGTTGAAACTTATGAGAGTTTTTGTTCTTGGTTGTTTGAAACACGATATTCATTTTCGTGCGTTGCACATTCCTGGTGTGGACAATGACATTGCGGATGCTCTGTCTCGTTCACAGTGGGAGAGATTCCGTGGTCTGGCGAGGGATGCGGACAGATCCCCGACTCCGATGCCGAGTCATCTGTGGCACGTCGGCGAGGTCGGGTCGTTCAATTGGTGGTAGGTTCTCTGTCTGTGTCCACGCGTTCTGCGTATTCCCTTGCGTGGAAGGAATTTCTGGAATCTGGTGCTGTCAGAAGGGAGGATCTGTCGAGTCGGTCGGATGATGTGGTCAACTTTATACTGGACCTCATGGATAAGGGTTTGACCAAAGTAACCATTGCTGGGAAACTGGCGGGGATTGCTTTCATGGGGAAGTTGTGGTGGGGCTATCCTCCATCTGCGGGGGAAATTGGTAGAAGGATGCTTGAGGGCTGGGCCAGGGAGCAAGGGCACATTGGTAGATCCAGAGCCCCTATATCTTGGCAAGTTCTTGCCAGGTTAATTACGGTTTTGCCTTTAGTTTGTTCAGATGATTTTGAGGCATGTCTTTTCTCTATGTTGATGGCTTTCATGTTTTTTGGTGCTTTCAGGGTATCTGAGTTGTTGGGTTCAAAGTATAAGTGTGGATTGTTTTGGAAGGACGTTTTTTGTTATGATGAGGGAGTTCATGTATGGTTGGCCAGTTCTAAAACGGATCAGACGGGTAAGGGGAAAGGTGTATGGTTACAGGCATGTGCTCCGAAGCTTACTTGCCCTCTACTGCTTGCGCGGCGCTGGCGTTCCTTGTGTGGGGGTGGCGATGAAGTCCTGGTTTTCCAACATATCAATGGCACCCCTGTAACACCTTATCAATTACGTATGGTTTTGCGCAAAGCGCTACAGCACATAGGTCTCGATGGCAATATTTATGGTACTCACTCTTTCAGAATAGGTGCTGCCACTGAAGCTTTTCACAGAAATTGGTCTGAAAGGGATATTAAGCGATTGGGGCGCTGGTCTTCTAACTGTTTCCAGCGTTACGTGAGGAGCTCGGCGGAGGAGGCGCATGCGTCATCCTCCTTCACAGGATTCTAACTCTCTTTTCTTTTTCAGGATCCGTTGCTGGGCCTCGCTCCTCGGTGGTAACGGTCTGGATAGTGGGGCATTCATTTGTCAAGTGGGCCAGAGTCCAGGCGGCGAGGAGTTACTTTGGAGATCTACTTGGTTTCAATGATCGAATGTTTAACGTTCTTTGGAAGGGTAAAGGTGGGATGCTCTGGAGAGAGTTGATCCCTTGTTTGAACAACAACATGGTGGGCGGTGTCTGCCCGGATATTTTAGTCATTCATTTGGGAGAAAATGACCTATGTGCAACGAAAGGTGTAGTCTTGCTGCGAGCTATGAAATGAGATTTAGGCCTCATTAAGGAACGATGGGCTGGGTGTCATGTTTTTTGGACAGAGTTAATTCCTCGCAGGATATGGAGGGGAGCGGTGAATCCCAGGGCTGTCGATCGGGCTAGGAAGAAAGTGAATTCGGAGGTGTCTCGTTGCTGTAGGAGCCTTGGTTTCAGTAGGATTTCACACAGGGACATTAAGTTTGAGGCTGTTGAGTTCTTTAGGGATGATGGAGTTCATTTGTCCCGTGTGGGCATGGAACTTTACTTGTTGGAGATTCGTGAGGTTTTAGCCCGGGCATTGGCCATGCAGCGCTGATTTTCTGGTTGTCTTTCGCTTTGCGGTTGGGGGGCAGAAAGGGAGGCGTTGCTTCCCCCGCCTACCTTTCTGGGTGGCGGTGTTTTTGGGTATCATTACGGTTTTTAGGCAGATTGCTGGTTGAGTATTAGTTCAAGTATTTCTTTGACAAGTGCTGGGGTATGTTGGTCATGGTTTGACCGTTCAGTTTTGTGAGGGGGGGTATCTGCAGGAGTGCAGGGTCAGGCAGGGTTTATGGTTATGGAGGACCTGACCGTTGTTATTGCAATTGTGGTTGGACGAATAAAGTTTTAACGATGACGTATGTTTGTTTAATGACGAAATGTTTTATTGATGATGTAATTTTATCGATGACGTAATGTTATAATGCTGTTATATTGTTATTGATGTATTGTTGGGAGCGGGAGGGCTCAAATGTTTTAGGGGTGGGGGAGGGTTCGGGGGGCTGAGTTTGTAGTTATTTATTTATTTAGTGAGGTTTAGTTTTGTAAGGCGTTGCCAAGGTTTGTGTTTGTAATGTGCACCTGTGTCTTAATAAAGCGGCCTTTTACACACACAAACAACTTTTGGTCTACTTTTCTCCCACCCCTCGCCCTCTCTCCCAAGGGGGGCTTGGGGGAGGGAGCCGACCGCCGGGAGGTCTCCTCCCCCGGGCGGTTTGGGAGAGCTGCGAGGGGTGTCCCTTTAAGAGGGACAGAAGTTTCTAGAATTGGGCTGGTCCAGTAGGACCAGAATAGCCCAATTATAAACCCCCCGCCCACTGCCTACCAGCCACCATTTTAGGTTTGGTGACCTGGTGGCTAGGTGGGCTCATAGCTTTTTGTCCCACCCTCCCTCCCTCAATTTTTCGCTTTAAATGCTCCTCTTTTCCCCTCGCTGCCCAGTTTTTCCCCATTTTTTGGGGGTTTTTTGCCCCTATTTTCTTTTTTAAGTAAAAGGCTGTTTTGTGGGCTACCGGTGTGCAGGGGTTGTTTCTCTTGTATTTGTATCCGTCGCTAGACACAGGTGCTGTGCGGTGTTTTTGGGTATCATTACGGTTTTTAGGCAGATTGCTGGTTGAGTATTAGTTCAAGTATTTCTTTGACAAGTGCTGGGGTATGTTGGTCATGGTTTGACCGTTCAGTTTTGTGAGGGGGGGTATCTGCAGGAGTGCAGGGTCAGGCAGGGTTTATGGTTATGGAGGACCTGACCGTTGTTATTGCAATTGTGGTTGGACGAATAAAGTTTTAACGATGACGTATGTTTGTTTAATGACGAAATGTTTTATTGATGATGTAATTTTATCGATGACGTAATGTTATAATGCTGTTATATTGTTATTGATGTATTGTTGGGAGCGGGAGGGCTCAAATGTTTTAGGGGTGGGGGAGGGTTCGGGGGGCTGAGTTTGTAGTTATTTATTTATTTAGTGAGGTTTAGTTTTGTAAGGCGTTGCCAAGGTTTGTGTTTGTAATGTGCACCTGTGTCTTAATAAAGCGGCCTTTTACACACACAAACAACTTTTGGTCTACTTTTCTCCCACCCCTCGCCCTCTCTCCCAATCCGGGCAGCGGCAGCGAGGATTAACTTTCGACCCCTTGAACAGTGCCGTGAGTCATGCTCGAGCTGGGATTACACAGTGACAGGGGTTCGGGGGCGGAGAGGTGAATACTGCGCGGTAGGCGCTGTTGGTGTCAGCGCTCTTGAAGCTAGTGGGAGCTGTGGAGGACTGTTGCCTGGGCGCTAGTCCGAGGCTACTGCGTGGTTTGACAGCGAGAAGAACGAAGGGATGGACATTGAGTTAGAGCAGCCCCCTACAACTACCTCTGAAGAGTGCTGTGTAAGGCAGAAAGCACATCAGAGGGGGAAAGTAGTGGGAGAGGATATTGGAGGGGGAGAAGGCGGAGAAGTTAGGAAACAGCCATCTGAAGTACAGTCCGCCCCTCCAGCGGTGAGAAATGGATACCTTCTCCGTTCCCAGCCTGAGAAGGAGCAATTATTCCCTTCTACCGGCTGCGCAGGAGGGCTGGTCCCTCTAACCCCACGACAGAAAAAGAGGGAAAATAGAGAGAGAAGCAAGACAGTGGAGGTTAAGAAATTCAAAAATTGCTTTAATATATCAAAACCCGCCCCCTCACTGAAATCTTATTTCAAAATAAAGGAAAAAGTGACTGCCCCCAAGGCCCCCGCTACTACTACCACCCCTATTCCAAGTACAGATAAGGGGGGCAAGCAGGTGGGCAAGCAGGTGCTCCACCTCATAACTCCTCACTTATCAATCGTACATGAGAATAGGTATTCCCCATTGCTCTCCGAGCCGGAGACAGATTTAGGGGTAGGCGATCCTACGCCTACTTTGGAGGAAGAGAAGGGTTCCTTATCCCAGCCATCACCAGAGCATAGTTCCCTGCTCACAGCGAGATCTCTCTGTGATAATTCTGCAATAGACTCTCTGGGGGCCCAAGTGACAGAGAAGGGAACTAATCAGTCTCAGCTTGAGCTACTTCTCCAATCCCTACGCGAAGATTTACTTTCAAAATTACTCCCCAAATTTGAAATCTCCGAGGGGAATCAGAAGGAGATCAACAAGAAGTGTACCAGTCTGGAGAATAAACTAGACGATATCTGCACTCGGACGGAAATGCTGGAAGGAGAAGTTGCTACCCTCACTCAAGTCTCCCAGACCCACTCAAGAGATATAACGGAGTTAAAAGCACACAACAGGTCACTGCAAATAGAAATGGAACGATTAGAGATCCATGCCAGAAAGAACAATTTACAATTTCTGAAAATACCTGAGGGGGCGGAAAATAGAGATGTAAAATCCCTGGTCTGTAAACTACTGAGAGAACGAGTGCTGAAAGATAAACCAGACATCGATCTTGAGAGTGAAATCCAGCGGGCACATAGGGACCCATTTAGGCAACATCTAGATAGGAAAGCTCCAAGAAAGATACTGGTCAATTTTCACACCTACGCAGTAAAGGAACTGATACTAGGCTGGGCCCTCGTGGATCCTTCACTCCAGATAGACACCACTAAATACCTCATTCGCTCTGATGTAGGAAGAGTTACAGCACAAAGGCAGTGGGAGCTGGGGTCTCGAATGTCGGACTTGAGAAGTCACGGAGCCCAGGTGATGATGAAATTTCCTACGGCACTGAGGGTGGTGTGGAGAAATAAAACATACAACTTCACCTCCCCTCAGGAAGTCGACACTTTCCTAATCAGTATGAAGGAGACTCAACGTTAGAACTTGTTGTTCTGATAGGGCTATTAATAGGATCTCACATATCATATATTCTGCACCCTGTCCTTCACTGCCTATCTCTTTAAAAAGAGAGGGGGAAGCGAGATAAGACTAGGAGTGGTAAGCACAATTGGGAACAATAGACTGTTGCAGGGTTTCTGTACTCACACAGAACTGTGCACAGAGGAGTGGAACCTCGGCAAATTAGGATGTCCCAAAACTTACCTTAGCAACCAACTCACCCCTTACCGAGCTAGCTACAGTGTCTCATTGGACATATCAAACACCCAATGTTTAGACAAACCAGAACATGAACTTACAGTACCTCAGGGTACGTGGGACTCATGAACACTCTTTCGTTATATTATCATTACAAACCAGAACATGGAGTAAAGAAGACACATGTGCATTTGAAATGTTTATTTACTAATGCCGTCTTCTCAGGCGCAGTATCTTTGATAATACAAGTATACTTATTATCAGTAGCAAAATTATCAGCATAGTTACTAAGACATAAAAAGCGAATGGTGACAGCATGTTAACATGCTGTAATGAATAAGAGTTAACAACACTTATATCTCACCCTCCCTAACACATATATTATATTATTATCTAAGAAGGTCTCTTTGGGTTGTTTTAGGGCGGGCCCATACCTTAGTGTCCTAGCATGAAGGAATCACATCAGCATACACCAGCTCTCTCTGCATGTGCACCGCATCAAGTGTGTTAACAATTCTCGTGCAAAGCAATATCAATCCCGCCTCAAGCCCAAGTTGGCAAAGGCTGCACTTGTGTTATGACTATGAAGGCGTGGAGATCAGACCTCATAACAATTCCATATCGTGTTGCTCCTGAAACTTCAGCACTCTCCGTGCAGACATGTTTTATTAAACAAAGCAGATATCAGAGCAATAACATATTATTCTCACATTCACCACGGCAAACCACTAGGTTGAAAGCTAAGTCAACAATTAAGGGTCGTGTGCAGAAGTTGCAAGAAAGGAAAAATGGCGTTTAAATCTGAAATGTACCTATGCTAACTTAACACGAAATATGGATATATAGGAGCTATACAACACCCCCCCATGATCCGAGAACGGACTAAATAAGGTAACAGAAGTGCCATCACATGAGAGCAGAATCCATTTAAAAACGAGCATGAATAAAAATTCAATTATAAAAACTAATGCTAAAAAATAGCCCACAAATATAATGTGGCTCAAGCCAATAGGCAAGCAAAAATAAAATGTCTTGACCAAAAGTCAATAAAATCAAGGAAATGCTATCAATCAGCATGCCAATCTGAGGCAGTGTCTATGATAAGACCGTATATGAAAAGTAAGCTGCAACAGCCTCAAGGAGGAAGTCACTGTCCTCATCCGAAAACAGTTCAGCCATCCAGTTTAAAAGATGAAAGGAACATACGTGATCTTCCAGCACCGGATCCTCTATAACCATCAGAGGACAGCTCGGTGGGTTTTCAAGAAAACTTTGTTCCAAGAAATTTCGCGCTGCCGACAACACATCCCAGGGACCCATTAGTCCATGTGCCACCGCCAAGGCCATAATCCTTTCGTCAGAACAAACCAACCCGTGAGCAATGATAGGACTCATCAGTTGATCAAAATCGACGTCAGAAGATGCTGGTCCGCAGAGACACAAATCAATGGCCCAAAGGAAATCACAGGTCAGGCAGCGAAATACAGGCTGGACACAGGTGAAATAGGAGAACCGAAAAGATAATCCAAACGCCGTGCTTAGAGTCGCCAACGGCAGTGTGCCATAATAATCAAGCATGCGGTTGCGAAACCGCGTCAGTAGTAGCTGTGCGTGGTCTTGCACAGGAAGGGCATCCATATTTAAAAAGGCAGAAAACCACCAATGCGCCTGCCGCTAAAGCAAGTATAAACGGGAACCCTCCAAATAAGGAAGAAAAAATAGAATGGAAGAAAGCAGGGATGACTCCAAAAATCTTCTCAAAGGAAGTCACGAGACCACCGCTAACAACTTTAAAAAAATGTGCTAGGCCCGTTGTGGAGGATGCGTTAAAGATAGAACGGACCATGGCTCCGAAATGCAAGGGCAAATCAGTGTTTAAAAGAGCCTGAACCTCCGTGCGGGTGTTAGCAATGTGAAGCACGAAAGTTTCACGGGCCGAGCTCAAGGCCACCTCTTTCTGGGACAATAGAGCTCTTATTCTAGCCATGCCGCTGAATTCTGCTCCCAAGGTCGGTATCTGTGGCCAAATGGAAGACTCCCTATGTTCACGTGTGGGAGGATAAAGAACATTTCTGCAGCAAATAACTCGCTCACTAACTGTTACTATGAAAGCTATACCTTTAATTAAACCACAACAGTTTTCATTATTGAGCATTAAATAACTACCATTCTCTAACAACTTAAACGTGGGGATGATAGCAGGAACTGGCGTGCCCTGTAAAACGCAAGCCATATTCGGGCGGTCCTTATTACATGAACCGTGTAACTGTATGTGTCTGCACATTAAAGAATGATCTGGCGTCTCAGTGCACTCATCCCCTGTTAGATAAACCTCTTGGTCATCCTTGAAACATCTGTATGTGTATGGGAGTGACCAGACCTCATGAAGAAAACCGCTACCTAAGGGTTCAAAACGACCTATTGGCACATATTTCATACAATTTGAAAACTTATATAAAGCAAAAGGCAGTGTTATTAAACCGTGGATAAGCCACGTAGCAGCGGTGGATTCTGCCACAGAAAAAGGTAAAGATTCCAACCTTTCAATATGTAGCATGGAAAAGGAAGCATCACGCATTGAAAGCAAGCGTTGTTTGTCTGTCAAATTAAACGGTGCAAATAAAGAAGAAACGTTCATGTATCCCCAGGGAACTTTACCCATTTTCAGAGTCTGAAGTGTCCACGCAAACTGCATGATTGAACGTAATTGATTTTGACCATGGTATAATACAGATACTTCATCATGTACAATATCAACAACAGACGACACAATATTATCCAATGTGTAAATTCTTGAGGAAAGCACGTTAATGCTATTGTCAACAACTGCAAGAACTTTCTCAAGATTTGCCTGATCAATAGCCCTAAGGCGTGAAGCAGCCTCAATTTGTGAGAGTTTCCAAATTTCATTGTAAACACCATATAACCAGCGTTTCGACCTGCCACTAGCTGGGCCCTTAATGAAATCATTCAAATCCACGTCTGCATTCAGTTTGGAAAGGTGATACTTAACCGCAGGTAAAGTTGAATGTTTCAGCCAAGCTTGACACAACTTGCCAACAGAGTAAGAGGTGACAGTATGACTCAAATCAAAACGGGGATCAGATCTAACAGTCTTAAAACCGTCAGTTATATTTAAAAATCTTTTTTGGCAAGCATCAGCACTACGGTGCCAAAGCAGCCAACCCTTGGGATTCATACTGGAAATGTTAAAGGAGGAATTCAGAAGCAGAGCCTGTATTTCTCTAATGGACAATTTAGTAAAATTACTCCAATTCTCATATTCCTCCAACTCCGGGAAAGACGGGGTGTTTAACCTTTTAGATGTAGCCAATCCAAAGCACGTGGTCTGGGAAATGGTTTCATTTAAAAACCACATATGATTTGGGATGAGACATGCACGGTGCAAAGCCTCAGTGCCTTGCACCTGCCAGGCCCTTGAGCCCCAAACTGATTTAAGGTCTATGGTATCCTTCCATAACTCATACCCTCCAGCAACTAATTTATCCAGGAAGGCCTTTGAATACAACAATTTTGTATTTGTAAGTCGAACCTTGGACAGTGGCTGTTTGTTAAATTTAAAATAAAATGACTCGGGATTGGACTGATTAAAGTCAGTGAAATAAGTATACTTTTTAAGAAACGTTTCTGAACTCCCTTGTTTTGGTGCTGGGCAATGTTCCCACTGAGTAAAATTAACCGCATCCCTACGGGAAGATGTCTTGTGTAAGAAGTGATTGCCATAATGTTGGTAACAGAACAATTCACCATAATTAGCAGATTCTAAATATAAATCCTCAGCATCAAAAGCAGCATAATATTTCAAATCAGAAAACAAACTTTCCACAGCATTAACATCCCAATCATCAGAACGAATGTTTTGTTTCACCACATCCCCCATATTAACTCTTAGTACATTAGGAACATTAACGACTTCCGTTGGGCCATGAATCTGAAAACGAACTGCATCCCACGCGATTCCATCCAGAACAGGCCATGCTGTGATGTTAACCAAAGGCAAGTCTCTTTTTAATCTGTGTGTAGAATGTGAAGAGGAAAGTGGGGCCAAAGTTCCATTTAAATGAGTAATGCAAGTTCTCTCCTCGACATAGTGTCCATTCATAATCCGAAAAAAATAAAACACAAAACCAATTGACATAAAAAGGTAAACTGAAAAAAGGACCAGCCAAATGTATATCCAAGGAGGTATCAAAAAATGTTTTTTAAACAGGCTGGCATATACTGCAATTTTAGAGGGTTTTTTCGAGGCAAGGGAAGCAGAGTCAAATGAAAATCTGGATTCCGTGGCTAAACGAGCTTGCAGGTCAGGCATGGACAAATCAGTGGGGTATGTATAGTCTGTCTCATCAAGATTAGTTCCTGGTAAGTTATTCAATAATGGACTGGAAATAGCAGGTAATTCGATGGCCACCTCAGGTTCATTATTAGAAGCAGTGGGCATAATTGAATTTCTCACAATGGAAGGACAGGAAACAGCCGGTGTCATGCTAAGAAGAATCGGCCACTCTGTGTATCTTGACATTGTCAATAGAAATAAACCTGTTTTCCTTACGACCTGGAAGTGGTGGTAGAATGACTGTTCTTGTGCCCTTCACTCCAAGCACTGGGACTGGAGCTCGATAGGAGGGACCAAACTCTTTCTTGTTGTCGATCTTCTCTCGAACCAGTTCTCCAACTTGGGGTAGCCAGCCAACTACCGGGATCTGCAACGCATCATCCGATGTGGAGGGCAAATGTTCCTTTGCAAGAGTGTCTCTCGTCTTTTGTAGATTCTGTAAAATATTGCAATGTTCATCTGCGTCAAAGGAAGTGGCGCGAACCACTGAGTCTAGACCGTCAAGGTCAGGGACGAACATCTTGATGCCAAAGAGCATTTCGTATGGGGTCCGCCCACCCAGAGACCTTCTAGGGAGATTATTAAGAGCACGCCGCACGCCATAGAGGTGGGCCAGCCAGTTTCTGCCAGTGCCTATAACTCGGGCTGTCAAAGATTGCTTTAAATCACGGTTCATTCGTTCAACTACACTATTACCCTCGGGTCTGTAGGGTGACGAAAACTTGACTTGGACCCCCATCGAAGTCATGGCATCCTTATACGCCTTAGAGGCGAAAGCCGGACCCTGATCCGAATGGAAGGTACCACAGGCAAAAATCCCTATAAAGATACGCAAATCTCTGATGACAGTCCGGGAATCAGCGCTGCGATGTGGCCATAACCACACAAAGCGTGTGCATGAGTCAACTGCTACTAAGATGTATTTATACGCAGTATCAGATGAAAATGGACCGCAGTGATCTAAATAAACACAGCCTAGTGGTTTATTAGAAATGTACAACTGAGTCTGAGGCGGACGCGTAGCAGTTGAAGGTTTAATCTGCTGGCATATGTCACAAAGAAGGACATAATCACGCGTCTGTTTGTACAGTCCCCGCCACCAGAAACGTTGTTGTAGTTGCGTTACAGTGGCTGAGACGCCCGCATGCGCAGACGCCACACCTTCATGAGCCGCTGTAATCAAGTCTGTTCTGCGATCCGAGTTGGGAATCAGCCGTTCCCCAACATCAGGAATTGTCACAAAAGGAACCTTTTCGGGACTTAAGTGGTATTTATACTTCGAAGGGAATCCCGAAGGATGTTTACTTCCCTTCTCAGAGGCAGCAACCGCTGCCAAGATGTCGCTATCAATCTTGGTTTTAGACCTAGTAACCGCTGCAACTAAGTATGTAGATACTGCTGATTTCGCCGCTTCATCAGCAAGCGAGTTGCCAAGAGCGTGTACTCCCACGCGCTGATGACCGAGAGTATGAATCACATAAACGAGTGGCAACATAGCCTTAAGCTCTGCCACTCGAACCCAGATCATTTTATGTTTTATTGTGCTACCCTTGGAATCACGAAAGTCATTTTGAATCCAAAAGAACAAGTTTTCATTGTAAGACTGGACACAGTAGTAAGAATCACTTACAATTAGAGTAGTAACACTTTGATCTGCGTACTCCAAAGCTAGTAATAGAGCACGAAGCTCTGCTAATTGTGCAGTGCAATCGCCCAGGGGCAACGTGTGTACCTCCCTGGAAATGAACTCGTCATTCAACATAGCACCGACCACAATGGCGCATGCGGAAACGTAGGCATGTTTAGAGCCATGCGCAACCTGCGCCGACCCATCAGTGTAAATGATGCAATGGAAGTCCTCCAAAGGTCGCATCTCCAGAGGAGCAGGATGAACGAATTCATACTGCAAGTACTCCTGTGACCGTAAGGAGGCGTCAAAAATAAACATGACATCTGCGGATGACAATGACGCAGCCCACTGAATCCACCGAGGGTGCAAAGCCTTTGAATTTGGTACACTGGCTTTCGTGACTGCCTCCAAATGAGGACAGGGTGTTACCACTAGCATGCGTTTCCCCTGTGACAGAGCACGTTCTTTTAGAATTGCCATCTGTACAGCAGTTAAAACCTTTTCTATGGTGGGAAACCGCATCTCAGCCGAGGAGTACAAGTGTGACTTGTAAGCAATAGGTACTGTGTCACCTTCATTAAAAGTGAGGTAGGTGAAACCCACCGTCCCAGGAATTATTCTTATTACCAGGTTGGTGTGGTTATCACGAGTCAGTAAATATTTAGAAGCGAGCAGATCAGCCTGCAAGGATTGCAAAATGGCTGAATGCTCAGGCAGCCAGCATGATTTTGAGAAAGTTGGTTGTATCAAAGCATACAGAGGCTTGACACGTTGGGCATATTCCGGAATGTAAGTTCTGCCGAAATTCAAAAAGCCCAGTAAGGATTGTAATTTCTTCAGTGTTGTTGGTGCGCGCAATTGTGCGCACTTCTCCAAGAAGTGAGGAGCCAAACCTCTACCTTCATTGTTGAGCTCATAGCCCAAAAACAACACTGTATGTTCAGCAATGTGCGATTTTGCAAAGTTGAATTTGTAACCCATGTCTGCGAAGTTGCAAACAAGAGAATTCACACGACACAGATGCTCCCAAATATCGTCGTCTGTGAGATATATATCATCCACATACGAAAAAGCATCAGGGTCGAGTGCCTCCAGAATTGAGACAATTCGAGCGGTAAATACACCAGGACTATTCTTGTAGCCCATTGGAAGACGCCGGAATTGCTTTTGGACTCCAGCGCTTGTAAAACTGGTCCATTGGGAGCTAAAGCTGTCCAATCTGTGGGCATAAAAACCATTGGATATGTCAAGCGTTGTCTTGAAACGCTTACGCACGAGACTATCCACTAGGGCAGAGCCGTGGGTATTCTGTACTGCACAGTTACGGCAATGCGAGTTCAAATGCCGGTAATCCAAAACCAAACGATATGATCCGTCAGGTTTATTCACAGTAAAAAGGGGATTATTCATCGGTGACACACACGTTTCAATAACTCCCTGATATTCCAATTGTTCAAGGATTACTGCGACGGAAGATTTTGCTTCACGTCGAATGGGATATTGAGGTTGAGGCTGCGGCTGAGACCGCAACGGAATTTCGTGGCAAGGCGACAATTTATCCCAACCACATTGGTTACGGTACAGAGCCGGCGCGAGAGCCCGAGCCCACTCTTCTGCAAAATGCTGCGCATGCTCTTTCGAGACAGTGTTCGCGAAACTGGGTAGGATTACCTCCTCCCCTCGCGGCGCCGCGAGCACAAAAGGTGGGGGCCAGTCAGCCTCCGAAAGTAAAATATCATATGTGGAAGACAGATTCTCCCAAAATACACCTTTAACGGTACGCTGTATGTCACCTTCAATTAACAGGACGATTTCATATAGTCTTTCAGGGGGAGCAAGTCTCGTATCCGCTGTTTCTATCACAACGTAGACATCAGTCGCTGTCACCCTCAGTAGTGGACGCAGCGCCTCTCTGACTATTGTTATCTCCGCCGCGCTGTCCAGCAAGGTCAGAGCCCACGTCAGATGCCGAAGCCGCGTTCTCACTATCTGTGGCATATCGATGCGCTGTTAAGGCTGCGACTTTCTTTTTCGCAAACTGCGGACGCCTAGGCGTAGAATCCTCCTGCTTCACTGCGCCGTCCGTCTGGCGGGACTGACCACGTCCTTGTTGGCCACCACGTCCACGTCCACCCCCTCCTCCTCCACCGGTTTTCTGTGCCGATGCGTCCTGAAAGGAACGAGGAGAGCGTTGATCAGAAACCTGAAAACGATCAGGTGATTTAATCATCGCGCGGTCGCGCAAATCATAAACTTTTTCGGATGGCGCAGGAGCTTCTATTGCAGGAAAAGAACCCTGAGTCTGCATTGTCTGCTTCCCCTGTGTCTGTTTTTTAGGCCAATTTTGTTTCTTGGACTTTGGCTGGGCATCTGTCACTGCAGACTGCCCCTGTGGTTGTTTTTTCTCCTTCACTGGAAAATATTTCAGACCTCTACTCGTGCGGCCAATCGTTTTATAAGCGGCCACCACAATCTTTGCTAACTGGCGGGGTTTGTCGGCATCGGGCAGAGCAGCCAAAGCATTCGACACCTGAAAGTTAACTGCATCTCCTTCAACATTGGAGAGAATGAGATCACTTACAATCTCAAAAGAACCACACAGGCGCATACCCAATTCAACCGCTGCCTCTGGACCGTGATCATTCTGAACACGTCGAACGATTTCAGGCAGGGCAGTCATAGACGGGGTGCCGAAGCACCTTGTATAAACTGCCGCAAATGTTTTTCCCCAGCTGTCACAGTCAGCAAGTTCAGGAGTAATATCCTTCGGGAGAGTAATCGTCAACATTCTATGTTTATCAGCAGGAGTGGAATTCGGAAAAACCGCTTCCAGTTGATCAAACTTCTCTGCTAGCCAGAATGGGAAGTCATCGTTGTCAACAGGACGCGCACCAAAAACCGAATTTACCATCACTGGATTGAGACGCATTCCGCCTCGTTCCAAGGGAGCGGCCGCACCCCCCTGGGGACCACCAGGAAGATGTCGACCGATGTATTGCACTAATGCACGAATCACGGAAATGGAAACTACATGTAGCCGGCGAATTTCTGCCAGGGTACAAGCCCCGTGATTCGGGTGCGGGGTAAAGCCACCCAACGCAGGCCAATTAGTACCTGGAATTGAGAGTGGACCTAACCTCGCACGGGACAAAGAGTGGGGGAGGGCGCCATCAAACCAAACTCGATGCTGCCAATGATCAATAGGTATTTCCAATGCCCTGTATGGCGTATATTCAGCCGGGACATCCGAGGCGGTGTAGGAGTGGTACAAACCAGAATTAGCGTCCACAGCCGGAAACGTAACCCAAGAGTAAAACAACTCGTAAGGAAACGCCGGATCCGCACTCACCACGAAAATCACAGCCATCCCATCTACTGGGACCTGGTACGTCTGAAGATGGTTGCGTATCGCTACGCGACTATGCTGCGCAATAGCCACCGCTGCCGCCATCACAGAATTGGAAACAAGAAAACACAAAGAATACTTTGTAGCACAACTGGGTAGTAATTCAAAGAAACCGTTTAAGTAAGAATCAAGCTTGAATAAAGACCTATTTCAAAAAATAGGTAGGTTTCACCAACACCCCGTTTTCCGGAAACGGATGTGAAGGGGTTAAGGCATGAATGATAAACTACTCGAGTGTCATGATATAAGACCACCGAAACCGTTGGGCGCCATGTTGCAGGGTTTCTGTACTCACACAGAACTGTGCACAGAGGAGTGGAACCTCGGCAAATTAGGATGTCCCAAAACTTACCTTAGCAACCAACTCACCCCTTACCGAGCTAGCTACAGTGTCTCATTGGACATATCAAACACCCAATGTTTAGACAAACCAGAACATGAACTTACAGTACCTCAGGGTACGTGGGACTCATGAACACTCTTTCGTTATATTATCATTACAAACCAGAACATGGAGTAAAGAAGACACATGTGCATTTGAAATGTTTATTTACTAATGCCGTCTTCTCAGGCGCAGTATCTTTGATAATACAAGTATACTTATTATCAGTAGCAAAATTATCAGCATAGTTACTAAGACATAAAAAGCGAATGGTGACAGCATGTTAACATGCTGTAATGAATAAGAGTTAACAACACTTATATCTCACCCTCCCTAACACATATATTATATTATTATCTAAGAAGGTCTCTTTGGGTTGTTTTAGGGCGGGCCCATACCTTAGTGTCCTAGCATGAAGGAATCACATCAGCATACACCAGCTCTCTCTGCATGTGCACCGCATCAAGTGTGTTAACAATTCTCGTGCAAAGCAATATCAATCCCGCCTCAAGCCCAAGTTGGCAAAGGCTGCACTTGTGTTATGACTATGAAGGCGTGGAGATCAGACCTCATAACAATTCCATATCGTGTTGCTCCTGAAACTTCAGCACTCTCCGTGCAGACATGTTTTATTAAACAAAGCAGATATCAGAGCAATAACATATTATTCTCACATTCACCACGGCAAACCACTAGGTTGAAAGCTAAGTCAACAATTAAGGGTCGTGTGCAGAAGTTGCAAGAAAGGAAAAATGGCGTTTAAATCTGAAATGTACCTATGCTAACTTAACACGAAATATGGATATATAGGAGCTATACAACAAGACTAATAATAGTATATATACTGGTACAGAACCCATATAGTAGTTAAATATTTCATAAATATAAGTAAACATTTAAGTAACCAAATCAAAGAAGGGGAAAAAATATATATATATATATATATATTTAATTATAGTTTACCGTGTAATATGTTCCCTTCTCTTTTCCACCCATATAGCTAGTAGGGGGCACAGTCAGTTCTATAGGGGCACAGTTAGTATTATAGGTTTCCCTATATCTTTTGACACAGAGGTAGATCCTTAGTCGGAAGTGAGGGTTCCCATTTGGCGACAAGATTGCCAAGGCTCACAAGGGGGGGTTCCTCAAGGGTGGTGGGTGGGAGATGGGGTGGTGGGTGGGAGCAGGGGGGTGGGGGTAATAAAGAGAAAAAATATTCCTCATGTAACCATGAAGGCTAAGAAAAACAAGGCGCAACTCTCCGGTAGGAAAAAGATCCGGGTTAGTTTTGAGTTCTTTTCAGGATATCCCTTCTCATGACTAGTACACTTAATAAAATAAAAATGGCAAGCTGGAATGTTAATGGGTTAAGGGAGGGTAGGAAACTCTCTAGAATCTGTGAATTTTTTAACAAATCAAAGGCTGATATCTGTCTCCTAGAAGAAACCCACTTAGAGTCACAAGAGTGCACGGCAGCATTTAGGAACCAAAGGTGGATACATGATCTCCTTTGCTCCAATCAGAGAGGAAACACTAGGGGAGTGGCCATCATAATTTGTGCAAATAGCAGGATCAGGGTAGAGAAGTATGAGACGGATTGTTCAGGCAGATGGCTGACTGCATCCTTAGTTGTGGATAGTTCACGATTGGCATGCGCAGTCTATTATGGGCCCAATCTAGATTCCCCAGGGGCTTTGTTAAGCCTAAAAACCAGTCTCTTAGATTTGGAAATACCCATTATTATGGGAGGAGATTTTAACCTGATCTTGGATGCAACTTTGGATCGCACTTGCAGGGCCAAATTTACCTCTCCACGTAAATCACAAATTGAGCTTAAAAACATCATGAAAGACTTCAATCTACTGGATATATGGAGGGTTAAAAATGGCAGAGATTATTCCTTTTATAGTCACAGATACAGGCACCACTCCAGAATCGACTTTTTTCTCCTAGATCAAGCACTACTCCCTGCTGTTGACACCGTAATATACATCCCAGCCCTGTTATCGGACCATTCTATGGTGGAATTAACGATCAAGCTTAAGCAGGGAGATCAACTAAGAAGGTGGACTCTTGATAGATCAATACTTTTAAAAGAGGAGGTGAAAATCGACCTGGAGATACAGGTAGCCGAGTACTTTAGGATAAATAACGGTACCGCAGCTGATCAAACTGTATGGGAGGCCTTTAAGGCCTGTACGAGAGGATTCCTAACTACTCTAATGATCGGGAGAAATAGATCCAAAAAAAGAGTGGAAGAAGATTCCCTCTTTAAAATAAAACAAAAAGAACAGCAGCTACAGAGGGCCTCGTTAGACCAGCAGACTAATCTAGCTGTTATACAGAGTGAGCTAGAGTCCTTACGGGCCGAATATCAGGCTAATCTTGATAAAATAATTAAAGATAGGTGGGATGCAAGTAAATTGCAAAATTTCTCCTATGGGGAAAAATGCGGACGATTTCTTGCCTGGAAGGCTAGGTCTGACAGGGTCAGAAACCAGATCAAGGGTCTAATCATGCGTAGCACAGGGGTCATCTCCCACGACAATGTCCTGATCTCCGAGGAGGCAAAACTATTCATGCAAAATCTCTATACAGAAGAGAACGGCTTTCCATCTTGAAGAGCAGAAGACTGGTTAAATCAGCTTGAACTACCACAGCTAACAGAGGCAGATAGAGCATTTCTGAGTTCAGACATCAAAGAGGGTGAAGTCCTTAATCAGATAAAAAAAATTGCCAAGGGAAAGGCAGCCGGCCCAGATGGGCTCCCGGTCAAGATTTATCAAATAGGCTCTGATAAAGTTGTCCCTGTTCTTACGACCCTGTTCAATTAGATACATCTGTCAGGTGAGACTATTCCACAAACTTGGTCAGAAGCCACAGTCACTCTGATCTTAAAACCTAATAAGGATCCCTTAACTATTGAGTCCTATAGGCCAATCTCGTTGCTAAACACTGACTATAAGATCTTTGCAGGGGTCTTGGCGGCGAGATTGGCTAAAGTCATTAAATCAATAGTACATAAAGATCAGAGAGGCTTTATTCCGGGCAGGCAGCTAAACGAACTAACTTTCCAAGCTATTGCTGCCATAGATGTCACCATTGATAAAAAAACTTCCCTTGACTATTGCAGCTATTGACGCCGCTAAGGCCTTCGATCAAGTAAACTGGCCGTATCTATGGTCGGCATTATCTGGTTTTGGAATTCCGGAGAATTTTATAGCATCAATCCGATCACTTTATTCCAGCCCTAGGGCAAAAATTCTTATAAACTGACTCCTTACAGACGGGATCCGTATATCGCGTGGAACTAGGCAAGGGTGCCCCCTTTCCCCGCTATTGTTCAACTTGTACATTGAACCCTTTGTTTGTCAGCTAAGATCAGACCCTTGCATTAAATCTTTTAATATCGCAGATTTAGCCTTAAAATTTGCCTATACGCAGATGATCTCTTAATGCTTACCTCTAACCCGGAAGAGGCCATCCCCAGGTTATTTGATCAGGCTTTGGGGAAATCTCGGGCTATAAAATAAATAGAGAAAAAACTGAGATTATGCAATGGAACCAGGAGGTGGTGGCCCCAGGCGTAAAGTTGCGCATGAGATATCTTGGAATACATCTGGCTCGGGATATCTCAGAGATATCTAAAATAAATTTAAATAGAGTCTATAAAGATGTCTGTGGCCTTCTGCAATGCTGGTCAGGCCTCCGGCTAAACATCTTTGGAAGAGTGAACTTAATAAAAATGATCATCTTACCCAAAATCACCTTTCTCTTCAATTCAATACCATTAATGTTTAGTCCCTTTGACATAGCCAAAGTACAGGGGAAAATTGGTTCCTTCATCTGGAATACGAAGACACCAAGAATCTCTTGGAAAAAATTAAGGAGAAATCTAAAAACAGGAAGATTAGCCTTGCCGGACCTACTTATGTATTGTCACTCTTTTCACTTCAAGAATTTTAGACTTTTGGCAGATAAGGCGGATACATCCTCCTTAGGTCTACTGTTCTAGGCACTACTTCATGGTATTCCACAAGGGCATGAATACTTTTTGTTTAAGTACAGCGTTCCAAGGTTCTATAAGAAGGTGAGGTTAAAGATCCTTGGAGTGGCCCTGAAAAATTGGATTTTTATTAGGAAAAGGCTGGGAATTCCCTACTAAGCGCCTCAGGCCCCGATATGGGATTCTCCAGGGACGCCAGATTGCCTCAAAGATCAGCTATCACGCCCTCTAAAATTAGCAGGAATAATATACTGGCGTGACTTGCATAAGGATTCATTGCTTTTGGATTGGGAATCTCTATCTGGATTGACTGGCGGAGCTCTTACTAGGTTCAAATACCATCAGCTGTCAGGTTTGTGGGCTACTATACCATGGGATTCTAATACATCCAATCTAAAGTTTGATTTAGTAAGTAGAAAGGGCGGATGGAAAAAAGAGCTATCCTTCTGGTATTGGGCCATGGTTGAGACAAAGGGAGTGACAGAACCCAAACTCCAAAGATTGTGGGGCAGCGTTATGGGTCTAAACTTCAATAACCTGAAGGACCTCTGGGCGGACTCTTTTACTATGCTCAATGCAGTGGTCAAGTCAGCACCCCTTAAAAGAAATCATCTTTTTACAGTGCACAGAGTGTATATATCACCAAAAAAAATTGTTAAAATCACGAGTCTAGAACATCATTGCCCAAGGTGTAAACTGCTGGCCGCGGATGATGTCCACATGTTTGTAGAATGGCCAATGAAAAGAAGATTATTGGTCCAAAATACAAGACTTCCTGGTTGAGGCACTAGATATACAACTAGTGGTCACCCTGGGGATGATTCTGTCTGGGTTAGCCATAGACTACCATCCCAATGATATGGCGTCCAAATTTATTTTTTATGTTATCATCTTGGCAAGGCGAGAAATATGCAGGGCCTGGAAGGATGAGAATGCCCCCACCTTTTCAGAGTGCCTGAAACATATCATCTACACAAGTGAGTCCGACATGGCCTGTGATGGTGCAAGCTATGGTAAGATCTGGGTGGCCCTTGTGGCATGGCGGAACAGATGAGGGTATTCCAATGATTTCACCTGGGCACTGTTGGTTCTTTGCCTCCAAACCACCACAGGGTCATCCAGATAGAGGGGATTGGAATGGAGTGGATTAAGAAAACAGTAACTACTGGAGGGGCTTTCCTTTCCTCTCTCTCCTCGGGCCTCAAATAACTGAGCCGGAACATCTTGAGAAGAGGAGAGAGGGTGGGATTCTCCACCTAGAATGCCCATATTGGTATATGAGGAATACAAAAGAAAGAAAAAAAAAAAAAAGCACCTGCTGTCGCCTTTATTTCCTCCTGAAATGTACTTAGAACAATAAAAATGTCACCATAACTCCGATCAATGTTCTTCTTGGAGTGCGATCATTTTCTCCAGTGGAAGTTTTGACTGATTATAAAGTAGCACAGCTGGTTAATATACCTGCTGCAAAATACACAATCCATGCAGATCAGGGAGTGCATATAATGAAAATAGGTTAGTGCTTTAGTTAGAGCGGTCATTTTTAGGTCTCGCCTTTACCATTCCGAAGGAATGGGAAATGGCGAGAATTCAAGTGCTCGAACTGATTGTCAAACCACCGCTTTTTTTCGTGGCGTTTTCTTCGAGTGCACGTGGCCACAGGCACGCGCTTTTGGCCCATACACTTTCATGGCCATCTGTTCCTCAATGTCCCTCCCACCCTTCGTTTGATCTTGCCGCAAGTTCAGGCTAATGACCCTCCCCCAGCACAGAGCGCGCATCGCGGCCGCACAGCACATCAAAGGGCTTCTCCCAGCGTGTGCTGTGCGGCTTCTCCTCCCCTAATTATGTGGCCGGCCGTACTTGTGTTTCCCGGCCGCTCTTGTATTCAATTAGCAGCAGCAGCATTTCTCCTGCGCCAGGCCACATCAAAGGCTCTGTGGCACTTTCACCCACACAGCAACACTTACAGACACGCAACGCCACTCACACCCACGCAAGCCCACTATCATCCACGCAACACCACACTCACCCACGCAACGCCACTCACCCAAGCAACACCACTCATCCACGCAACCCCACTCATCCACGCAACACCACACTCACCCAAGCAACACCACTCACACACGCAACGCAACTCATCCACGCAACCCCACTCATCCACGCAACCCCACTCATCCACGCAACGCCACTCATCCACGCAACCCCACTCACACACGCGACGCCACTCACACACGCAACGCCACTCACACACGCAACGCCACTCACACACACAACGCCACTCACACACGCAACGCCAGGCTACACATCATAAATAACAATCATTTGCAATGCTATAGGTCTCCCATTTACTTAAATTGAACATAATGGCATTGTAAATGACAATAACTTTCAAAAATGTTTACTTTTACAATAAATTGAAAAGGCATTGTCATTTACTATGCCAACAGCTTAAAGTTGCCTAAATGCAAGACTTATTGCATTGCAAATAGCCAATAGGGCTCGCTTTTGGGACCATCTAAGTGTTTATGCATCCGACATTTTATGTTGTTGCAAAAAGGAAATTATGCTGCATAACTACTTATAAGGGCCCAAAAGCGAGACCTATTGGCAATGCCAATGCTTGTTTTACTTGAAGTGTAAAAGTTAAATTCCCAGTTTAGAACAAGGAGCTAATAACTGTCATAAAAAAGCTGGAAGCAAACTGGAAGATACAGATTAGGGCACTATGATCCCCCCCACACCCCCAGTCTTTCATTATTGAAATGTTGCAAAAAGGGGTCACTTTGATAAAAAAATAAACAGTTATTAGTAAAGATAACCCCCAACCACGGAGTAAGATGTTGAATTCTGAGTTTGTTGCTTCTCCAGACCAAGTACTCCTAAACTATACTGTCTATCAGTATGGATGACCTGTTACTCACTACACCTTGTAGTTCTCTGGCTTAAGTAAAATTCCTATACACTGATTTACACATTTGGAATGAGTGTATGTGTGATGTAAAGTGGTCCAACACCCTACACTGGTATGCGTGGCGCTATAAACCTAGTTAAATGCATACGAGCCAGAGTGGTTATGGAGAATTGAGGGGACTGTTAAAGGGGTGGTAGTAAGGGAATCAGCAGCAAAGTTGGTCATTGGGGATCCAGCAAACAAACAAGCCGGCCCTGGATATAATAATATACGTACAGCTGACAACAAGGCGAGTGCTCTTCTGAAATGGCCAAAGTCATACAACTGAATTGAATTACCACCTATCTTAGTGACTCTGCTGTTGTTTGAGCGTTCGTCCAGTATTAACAGGCTTGCGAGCAGCAACGAGCCTGGCTGACTGTAACTTATGTGTGCCTCATTCTCACTCTCCTGAGGCTTGCCTGATGCCGAGAGTCTTCGACCGCTGACCGAACAGGTTACCAGGGCACTAGGTTGTGCCCTTCAATTTCTGATGCTTTGCTTTTAAGACCGTGTTAGGAGTTTCTAGTTGCTCAAATGGGTGTCATTTCTGATAATTGTATGTTTCCCTCGTCTTCATTGCTTGATTTTGCTTGTGAGAAAGTGTCACTCATACTTGTTTAAATGTCACTCACAGTTACACTGAAATTATGAAAATGTCACACATAGCAATCTGAAACCTTGGCAGCTATGGGAAATCAGCCAGTTGTCGAAGTGGTTGAATCGGCAGGGCACGGCGTCCCCCTATTTTTTTTCCTTACATCAAATGCGCTGTCCTGTCACTTAATGCGCTCACCACCTGCTTGTCATTTTGCCGTCGTAGCTGTAGGCCGATGGGGCTGGGCAGGGAGTCCACTTGCTCGCAAGCCCCTTCCAGTGTGTGGAAGCACTCCCCTCGGCCCGGAGAGCAGACCTCTGCACGCCACTCACACACGCAACGCCACTCACACACGCAACTCATCCACGCAACCCCACTCATCCACGCAACACCACTCACACACGCAACACCACTCACACAAGCAACGCCACTCACACAAGCAACGCCACTCACACAAGCAACCCCACTCACACACGCAACGCCACTCACACACGCAACGCCACTCACACACGCAACGCCACTCACACGCGCAACGCCACTCACACGCGCAACGCCACTCACACGCGCAACGCCACTCACACGCGCAACGCCACTCACACGCGCAACGCCACTCACATGCGCAACGCCACTCACACGCGCAACGCCACTCACCCGCGCAACCCCACTCACCCACGCAACGCCACTCATCCACGCAACGCCACTCACACACGCAACGCCACTCACACACGCAACGCCACTCACACACACAACGCCACTCACACACGCAACGCCAGGCTACACATCATAAATAACAATCATTTGCAATGCTATAGGTCTCCCATTTACTTAAATTGAACATAATGGCATTGTAAATGACAATAACTTTCAAAAATGTTTACTTTTACAATAAATTGAAAAGGCATTGTCATTTACTATGCCAACAGCTTAAAGTTGCCTAAATGCAAGACTTATTGCATTGCAAATAGCCAATAGGGCTCGCTTTTGGGACCATCTAAGTGTTTATGCATGCGACATTTTATGTTGTTGCAAAAAGGAAATTATGCTGCATAACTACTTATAAGGGCCCAAAAGCGAGACCTATTGGCAATGCCAATGCTTGTTTTACTTGAAGTGTAAAAGTTAAATTCCCAGTTTAGAACAAGGAGCTAATAACTGTCATAAAAAAGCTGGAAGCAAACTGGAAGATACAGATTAGGGCACTATGATCCCCCCCACACCCCCAGTCTTTCATTATTGAAATGTTGCAAAAAGGGGTCACTTTGATAAAAAAATAAACAGTTATTAGTAAAGATAACCCCCAACCACGGAGTAAGATGTTGAATTCTGAGTTTGTTGCTTCTCCAGACCAAGTACTCCTAAACTATACTGTCTATCAGTATGGATGACCTGTTACTCACTACACCTTGTAGTTCTCTGGCTTAAGTAAAATTCCTATACACTGATTTACACATTTGGAATGAGTGTATGTGTGTGATGTAAAGTGGTCCAACACCCTACACTGGTATGCGTGGCGCTATAAACCTAGTTAAATGCATACGAGCCAGAGTGGTTATGGAGAATTGAGGGGACTGTTAAAGGGGTGGTAGTAAGGGAATCAGCAGCAAAGTTGGTCATTGGGGATCCAGCAAACAAACAAGCCGGCCCTGGATATAATAATATACGTACAGCTGACAACAAGGCGAGTGCTCTTCTGAAATGGCCAAAGTCATACAACTGAATTGAATTACCACCTATCTTAGTGACTCTGCTGTTGTTTGAGCGTTCGTCCAGTATTAAGAGGCTTGCGAGCAGCAATGAGCCTGGCTGACTGTAACTTATGTGTGCCTCATTCTCACTCTCCTGAGGCTTGCCTGATGCCGAGAGTCTTCGACCGCTGACCGAACAGGTTACCAGGGCACTAGGTTGTGCCCTTCAATTTCTGATGCTTTGCTTTTAAGACCGTGTTAGGAGTTTCTAGTTGCTCAAATGGGTGTCATTTCTGATAATTGTACGTTTCCCTCGTCTTCATTGCTTGATTTTGCTTGTGAGAAAGTGTCACTCATACTTGTTTAAATGTCACTCACAGTTACACTGAAATTATGAAAATGTCACACATAGCAATCTGAAACCTTGGCAGCTATGGGAAATCAGCCAGTTGTCGAAGTGGTTGAATCGGCAGGGCACGGCGTCCCCCTATTTTTTTTCCTTACATCAAATGCGCTGTCCTGTCACTTAATGCGCTCACCACCTGCTTGTCATTTTGCCGTCGTAGCTGTAGGCCGATGGGGCTGGGCAGGGAGTCCACTTGCTCGCAAGCCCCTTCCAGTGTGTGGAAGCACTCCCCTCGGCCCGGAGAGCAGACCTCTGCACTGATGGCGTGGGAGCGCCAGGTTCCGGTACCCTCCCAAGAGTGGTGTGAAGATCATGGCCACCTCAGTGGAAGGCGTCTCCTAGTGCCTTGGTGGGCCGCCGTAGTGGGCTACGTGGTTGCTGCTGTGGGGAAGCGGTAAGATGAGGTAGATTGCTAAGTGCGCATGGGAGAGGGGCTTGTCAGTCCCTGCTTTATCGCCATTGTAGTGTCTTCAAGGATGTGGGTGACCCAAATGATCACAGTACACCAGGTGTGCTGTTTAATCCTTGCCACGCTTGGCTGCAGGCTTTTATTCACAAACTTTACCTAGCACTGGCCATAACACTGCCTCGTGTCAACAGGTGAAATTGGTGTCCACCCCAGTGCCCCCTAGTCCAGTCTGCTACTTCCCACGACACTACAGGACTAATCCTAAACTTCCCCATTCAAATGGACGTATCACTCTTTCGCCCCCTACTTTTTTGTATTTTAAAAATGCGTTCCGAAAAGGCAGAAATAGGTAAGGCCTTTTAGCCTCCCTGGTCGTTTGAGGATGGGCAGGGGGGGCTGAGAAGGAAAACGACTGTCTTCCTTCTTGCCCAGATCAGACAAGGCCAATCTTCACTTCTACTCTGCCGACCTCTCTTTCTCCCTTCCCCTTATTCCCTCTCTTACTGTCTCGCTCCTCAGTTACTGATAACACCTACGCTAACCTAAAATATTCTCTCCATTGCTTCATTTGTTGCCCTGTGAAATGGACCCAAAAAAGAAAAACACTTTTGCTGGAAATGTTGTATTTTTCTGACATTTTTTAGTTCTAAAGTGCAGCCTCGAGACAAAGGAAAAAAAAGGTTCAAAATATAAATATTTAAATACAGCAAGCCAGAGTGGCCGCAAAGTGGCCAGATTGGTTTTATTCACACCCAAACACATTAGCGCCACTTTACAGAGTTTGCCAGAGAAGCGCTACTTTTGTTTTCTGGTCTCTTATAACAGCATTGTTTTCCCCGAATGTGGAAGTGCACCATTCCTGGAGGTACTCCAATACTTGGTTGATGCGTGGATGGTTGATGCGTGGAGTGGAAAACGTTAATGTGATCTGTGTCAGCTGTTTTTCTCACTTCAGTTTATAAAATGTATACCGCTGCTCTGTGTTCAGGGATGTGGTCTTTTTAAACCACACTGCTGTTGTGTTAACTTTTCAGGCAGAAATATTCATGGATTTCTGAATAAATAAAAAAAAAAAAAAAGTTCACCATGTTCCTGCTTACATTTCACACGCTTTACCTAATCTTGCTTTTACTATGAGTGTTTACTTTTTCAAGGATGTTGTTACTTTTTTTTCAGGCAGCATATTACTTACTCATGTCTAGAGCATAATTTCAATTAAGTCGCATCTAGGTGTTTATAGCAGGGCACAATAGGGTTGTAGCTGGAAGCACTGCAAGTTTCTCTTACTGGGGCAGTATTGTGTTCAGTGGTGGACAGGATGTATCACTATGGCCAGAGCTGTTGAATTTGGCACTAATGAATGGTTCAGCCTTCATGACCAGACCATTCTCCAGAGGGAGCACATTCCCATGCTAGAAGGCCCCACTAGACCATAGAAGCGCTGCTGTCATAGCACCAGCAGGTGTGCCCTAGCGGTGGCAAGTGTGGGTTAACCTTGAAAGCCTGTTCACTACAATCAATACTGAAGTTCACCTCAAGGATTAGCAATGCAGGATTTGCACGCACACCAATCTAAGCTTGCAAGCTTCAGGCACAAGCAGTTTTAACTAATTGATCAAGCAGGGAAACCTGGAAAATACTAGGCTTTCTGACTTTACATTCCTTATTCAGCCACTAGATGAGCATGTCATGCCCTTTAACAGTTTACATCAAAGGTTAATATTAATGATGTTTTTCTTTAATTTGTGGCACTTTAGTTTACTGCGTGGATGACCGCCAGAAGCCACATGGAAGCTTGGTTTATTTGGGCTCAAGGAGACCTTGCGCTGCTCCAGAGCCAGGCATCTGGCTCAAGCTTTCAGTGGCTCGCAAACATTTTAGTTTAATCTCACACCATCTGCACTCGGTTGGATCGTGGATACTGGCAAGGAGTCTGCTGATATGATTCATTACTTCACTAAATTCTTGGTCTTTGCAATGTGTGTTGATTGTCTGGTATTTTAAGCCATTTTTGTCATTGCTCTAATCTAAATTCTCCACTTTTCCTTTTGACTGTTTAGGACTTCCAGCCATTGCTGCTCCTGTTTATTTATTATGCGTCCTGTACCTGACAAATGGTAGCATTTTGATGTTGTTGCCATGTTTAGTGCTTCTGTACCCAGGGGGTTGGGACACGGGACTGGACCGTGGCATGCTGGTAAACGAATGGTGCATGCATTGTTTTAAAATGAAAACTCTGGAAAAGGGCGCCTGGTGAATAGAGGCCTGGTGGAGGAGGGATGTGACGTCTCCACCATTGGAAAGTTTTCCATTGATTTTTTTTCATAGGCTGTTCAATACTCTAGTGATTCAGTCGCACACAGAATTATATTGAGCGGTTGACTTGCATCAATGCACTTGCCTTTCTGTCAGTGCATTAAAAAGCCTTGGAATGTGTCCATAATTGTTTCCTGAGGCAAGCATGAGTTCCTGAATCAGACTGCATGACTCAATGTGTAATCATTGTGTAGCTTTTCAATCACTGGTAGTACAGCACCCAGGATAATGTGCTTCACGGCTAAACACTAAGGTCTCAAAAGTGCACCCTTTTGGCTATGCTGATGCTTGTTCACTCCAGTGAACTCCACAAAGAGCTGATGACCCACCTGATGGGCTTTGGTACAAATCTGTATCGAGGGTCCACATTCTCTTGGGCTCCAAGTACTGCACCAGGCAACACATTGGTGCCAACAACAGACATATATAGTTTAGTTATAGTTGAGGGATGCTTGGCTGCCAAGAGGATATCAATCATGTCTGGAGTAAGATCAAACGTGTTCAGCTGTCGCCGCTCATGCTCCATGCATGGACATGGACTTGCGGCATTTTGATTACAGCCGTCAGAGGGGAACCTCAGGATTTCAGGAAGAGACTCTTCACCTGACATCCAAATCAGGCCCATTATCTTCCTGTGTCTGACAAAAGATGAATGTGACCTTGTGCAATGTAACTGGTAGTTATCCCGCTCCCATACCCTCGAGTTGAGTTCAGGCTATGAAAAACTGCCTAAAATATATTTGCAGAGATATGGACAGTTACCATGTTTCCTTCTACTACCATAATTCTTTGCAACTTTTTTTCCACCGAATGTTCTCTAAGACCTTCCGTACACAAGGATTCTTAAACATAAAGGTTCCAAATTTCATCATTAATGGGCGGGTGAAAGTGAATAAAACATGCCAGAATGCAAAACCTGATTTGCATGTTGGGTAAGGCTTTTTGCACCAGGCACATTAACCTACTGTGTTCTTATAGATAGTTTCTAATACTATTTGACATTAAACCTGTTCAGATAGCTCAGTGAGTTAAGGGCCACATCTTTGGGAACAGTTTTAATCCTGGAGAGAAGAACTCTGCCTTTTACCTTTCCAGTATTACTGAAATGCATAACATATATGATGGATGAAAATGTATGTTAGATAAATAGAAATGTATAAGCATGAGTGCAATGAGCACCCATCCAATCACTGCACCACACAACCCCCCCCCCCCAAACTGGATGCCCTGCTCTAATAATCCTCCATAGACTCACCCAACCCACTGTACTAAATAGTTCAGAAATTGCTCGTAACCACCTGCTCAGCATGCCCAAAGAAACATCCATCTAGACCACTGTTTTCATAGTTCTTCTCTCTCCCATTTTCTATCTCTCCACCACTTACATCCTATGCCACCAGATCTTTTTTTGCTCTTACCTTAGGGTTAGATCATATATGGAGGCACAACTACATACATATTCAAGGCCAAAGAAACCTGACAGAAACACCCAGACTCCCAGTCTTCCCAGCTTCCTCTATCTCTCAAACACTACCAAGTCTTCACCTCTGTCTTTTCTCCTAGTAAGGTTTGAAGGTGGTGGGGTTGGGAGGGTAGAAAGTAGAGCAGCACCGGCTCCTCTGTAGTGACAAAGGAGTGTCGCCTTCCCCAATACTAAAAGCCAGCAGATGAACAATAAAATGATAATAAAACAATTTATCATTTTATTTTTCCTTGGCTAGGCCAAGTGGCCCGAGTCTATGGCAGGGCCATCCTCTAGGGACAATAGCAGGGAGGAGGAGTGGTGGGCACTGTTAGTTCGCTTGTTGGTTTGGCCGGCCAACCTAGGACGGCCAAACCAACATGCATACTTACATTTCTCTAACCCAGCTGTGTTGTATTTCTAGGTAGAGAAAAGCCACAGACTCATATGCCTTAGTGAGCGTTAAACCAGTCCGCTCAGGCCAATCCTGGTGATGCTGTCCTGCTGGGTAATAGCATGAGAGCAGCTTCGGGATTGGGTGTGCAGTCTGGGAGCTGGACTGCGCTCATGGAAGAAGCTGGACAGTTGCAGGTAAGTCATTTTTCTTTTTTTTAAATATCCGCTGCCCTACCACTTTCTATTAAAAGCAGCCATCACTGGAGTAGAGGCTTCTACATAGGAAGTTCTAACACCAAATGTTAATGTGTTTAAATAGATGAACCAATAAAAGATTTGTGTATGCTAACTCATACTGTCCCTCAGCTGCCAGCATTCTCATTTACTTCATTCTTCCTGATGGTCCTATCAGAAAGATTGTAAATATTTACACGGGTGTGGAGACACTCGTGCTTTCATTCACACCTACAGTTTTGGATTTGGATTTTGGATACGGATTTGTAGAGCGCGTAGCTACCCTAAGGCGTCCCAGCGCTGTCAGTCGACCTATGGTTCTGGGGGGGGGGGGGGAGGGGGGGAAGAGTGCTATGGGAAGAGCCATGTTTTTAGTTGCCTACGAAAGGCAAGTAGGTTGTGTTCTCTTCGGATGGAGATTGGGAGGGAATTCCACAGCTTTGGGGCGTTATAAGAGAACATTCTCCCCCCAGAACGGGCCTTTTGTATTCCGGGGACGCTGGCCAGGGAGAGGGAGTCTGATCTGAGTTGCCTGTTGGACTGATGGGGTTTGAAAAGGGAACTCAGAATCGGCGGGCCTCTACCATGCATTAATTTGTGTGAAATGCATAGAGTCTTGAAAGTGATCCTTTCCTTGACCGGTGGCCAGTGTAGGCTTTTGAGCGCTGGTCTGGCTGAGCACCTAGAATTAGTCCCTGTTAAGAGTCTGGCAGCTGCATTTTGGGCGCATTGCAGTCTGTGGATGACCGCAGCGGGGGCCCCTAAATAAAGGGCGTTACCGTAGTCCAATCTGGAGTTCACTAAACCCTGCATGAGCAGTTTCCTAGATTGGAAGGGGATTCGGTGGAGGACTTTCCGTGCTGTTTTAATAAGACCGAGGCAGGTGCCTGTGGTTTTTCTGGCCTGGGTTTTAAAATTAAGATCTTGGTCTAACCAGATGCCAAGACTTTTGACTTCTGGTTTGGGGGTGGGGGGTGATCCCATACAGCTAGGCCATATGAGGGATGGGGGGAGTTTACGTGGGTTTCCCAAGAGAAGGATCTCGGACTTCTCGCCGTTTAATTTCAGACGCGATTCACTCATCCAGATGTAGATATTCTCGAGACAGACTGCCAGGTTGTCAAGGCTTTTCCTCGACTGGCTGATGGACACCAACAGTTGTGTATCATCGGCATACATAACTGTTTTTATGCCGAATGGGGTTATAATGTCCTCTAGGGGAGACATATAGACGTTAAAAAGTGTGGGGCTCAGAGAGGAGCCCTGGGGGATCCCACACTGTAGCGGGAGAGCTTTGGACTTAACTGTGCCATCCGACACCTGGAAGGTTCTCCCTTCTAAGAAGGATTTAATCCAGGAGAGGGCAGTGCCGGTTACTCCTACCAAGCTAAGCCGATGGATGAGGATAGCATGGTCTACCGTGTCGAAGGCGGCACTTAGATCGAGGAGGATCACTGCCACTGATCCTCCTGCGTCTATGATGGATCTTGCCTCTTCGACCACGGCTAGTAGTGCGGTGTCTGTTCCCTGTCCTGGTCTGAACCCAGTCTGGGATTGGCGCAGGAGTTTGTTGGATTCCAGGAAGAGAGATAGTTGGCGGTTGACGATTCGCTCGGCCACTTTGCTGATGGCCGGGAGGAGAGAGATGGGTCTGAAATTGGATAAATCCGTGAGGTCGAGGTGGGGTTTTTTAAGAAGTGCCCTGACTGTGGCTTTTTTCCAGTTGGTTGGGACAGTACCTAGTGTCAAGGAAGCGTTGATAACGTTGGTGAAGGGGGGGCAACCGTGGTGGCGACCAGTTGTAGTTTGCTCATAGGAGCTGGATCCGATGGAGCCCCACTCTTCACTGATTGTAGGGTTGTCAGGAATAGATCTGTGGTCACCTGAGAGAATATTTGGAGGCATGGGGCCTCTGAGCAAGAGGGAGCGGTGACGGAGGGTAGTGAAGTGATGGGAGGGGGGAGGGTGTTGAGGATATTATACATTTTTGTTGAGAAGAACTCAGCTAGCTGGTTGCATATGGTGCCTGACGGGTCTGGTGTGGGCAGAGGGTCCGGGGTTTTGGTGAGGAGCTGTATTATGCGATAGGTTTCTTTGGCTGAATTGGCTGCTTCTTGTATTTTTTGTTCGTAAAAGGTTGCCTGGGTGTTTTTTATGCACGTTTTGTATTGTCTTAGGGCAGACCTGTATTCGTTTTTGTTTTCAGTGGCCCAGTCCTTTCTCCACAGGCGCTCGAGCTTTTTGCATTTTTTTCTAAGTACGCGTAGTTCTTGCGTATACCAGGGAGACTTAAGAGTTCTCTTTTTGCTAGGGAGGGGTTTGGCAGGGAGGATGATGTCAAGGGATTGATCAATCCAGCCACGAAGCTGCGTGTCTGCTCTGGAGGGGTCTGGGTCGAGCACAGGTGTGGTAGAGGCGAGTGTTTGAGCCCATAAGGCCGTGTCCAGTTTTTGCCATGACCGGGATGGTGCTTGAGGGGGAGCTCGCACCTTGGTTTCAGACAGCAATTGGAGTTTAAAAGGGATTAAGAAGTGGTCTGACCAGGGAAGGGGGAGGGGGTTGCTCACAACTAAACTCGAGAGGTTAGTGAAGATGGGATCCAACAAGTGGCCCTTGGAGTGGGTAGGCTGGTTGCCTTTCAAGAGGAGGTTAAGGGAAGCTAGGTCTTTTTTTAGGTCTTCGGCGATATTGTTTGTAGGGTCGTCGAAATGGAGATTTAAATCTCCTAAGACCGTGAAGTTAGGGGACAAGCAGGCAAGAGAGGAGGTGGCTTCCACAAGGGAGTTGCAGAAGAGTCGTTGCTGTCCTGGGGGACGATAGACTAGTATCCCTGAAAGAGTTGTGGATGGGGGTAAGTGGATAGAAAACAGGACGTTTTCGCAGTCCTGAATTGGGCTGTCCTTGAAGTGACAATCTAGATAGTCTCGATAGACGATCGCTATTCCACCTCCAGTCCCGGAGGATCTGTCCTGATGCTTGATGAGGTAGCCTGGGGGTAGTGTTTGGACTATGTCCGGGTCTGAGTTGGAATTGATCCACGTTTCGGTTAGAAAGAGAATCTCGATCTCGGAGTCTTGCAGAAGAATGTTAATTTCTGCTTGGTGTTTTGGGAGGGATCTGCAGTTAAGCAGGGCTATCCCGATCGAACGTGGTTTTGGGGGGGGTCGTGGTGTTAGTCTATATGGACAGTTTGAGCAGCAGGAGTGTCCATCCCTTAAGGAATGATGCTGTGGCAGGGAGTAGGGGTAGCGTTCCTGAGATTGAGGAGGGTTTCCTGAGTGTACCTAAGAGGTGGAGATGTGGGTAGTCCTGGGCCTCGGGCTCGGTCTGGCGCGCAAACGGCGCTCCCGTTGCGCTCGTCCGCTGCGCTTCCGGTAGAGGCACATGGTTTATGCGGATGGAGGGGGAGGGGGTGGGGTGGGTGTGGCCTAAAAGGGGCGTGGCCTCTGTCCTCGCCGGTAATGGCGTCAGGGTGTGTGTTGGGGCGGCTTCGCGGCAGCGCTAGGATCCGCTGTGCGGGCCGGTCAGGGCGAGCGAGTGCCCTGCGGTCGTATCACGAGCAGGTGAGTTAAAAACACAGTATTATAAGTGACAATCAATATATATATTTTTTTTTAATTCTCACAAGTAGCACTCCCGGCTTCCGCCTCAGGAGATAGGTCAATCTAATTGTGGCGCTTGTGGATCAGCGTCTTTATACCTGGCGGTAGGGGGCGTGGCCTAAAAAGGGGCGTGGCCTCTGTCCTCGCCGGTAATGGCATCAGGGGGTGTGTTGGGGCGGCTTCGCGGCAGCGCTAGGATCCGCTGTGCGGGCCGGTCAGGGCGAGCGAGTGCCCTGCGGTAGTATCACGAGCAGGTGAGTTAAAAACACAGTATTATAAGTGACAATCAATATATTTTTTTTTTAAATTCTCACAAGTAGCACTCCCGGCTTCCGCCTCAGGAGATAGGTCAATCTCATTTTCGTTTTCACATAACAAGTTCTCTCACCACTGCAGTGTGCAGTTATCCAGGTGCTCCTGCTTGCTGTTCTCATGTTTCAAATCCTCCCCAGGTCGTGTAATTCCCTCTCATTTGTCTCCTGCAGTCTACCCAAAGGACTCACGTCCACTTCTCCTAGGAGTACTAATCGGGGAACTGCTGCTGTCTACTTGAGGGGAAAAGCAAGGCAGCCTGGAGCACCATTTGGCGTCGTGACAGCAGTAAAAGGTAATCTAGAAAAACATTTAAGGCTCTGTGGGTGCCTGAGGGAGTGGTGTTGCTCCCATAGCCAACACTGGTGATATGCTGACCCTCACATAATGGTTTTCTGTGGCAACTAGGCAACCATTGCATGATACCCAACCTTTGGAAAACTTTGGCGAAGTCACAAAAAGGGTAATTCTTGGCCATAAGTGAGCACGCATGATATGTTGGCTACATCTGGTAAAATGCTGAATTGGGTATAATGGTAGGAATTCCTGTCCTGTTGTTGGCTTCCATGATATGCCGGTGCCTTTTTTCCCCAGGTGCAAAATGGTGATTGGCCATAGGGTTTTGTATTTTATTTTTTAATGTTTTATTGGTACCATAGTGGCTACTGCGCTGGGTACCCTAGTACCAGGCACTCATACCGGGGTACCTGCGACCCAATCTTCTTATTTTCTGTTAATACCTGTTTTGAATTAAAGCGGGGTGTCCCAAAGGCATGCCTATCCTGACCCCTATGTGGCCTTTCATGTTTTTTCCCCCTTCAGGACTAGAGGATTGAGATGGCTGACCCAACATTCTCATTTTTGTGGCCAGCCAAATAGGGTCCACCCTTCCACTTTGAATGGGCCAATCGCCAATTATCTGGCACCAATGGTTCAGTTATTTTTAAGTTTTAACTGGTGTTTACCCTAACATAACGTGTACATTTGTAATGCACACGTTCAGCGAAAAGGTATCTTGTTGCTGATTAATAGATGTTTATTGTTACCCAACTCAATGGTACTCATTTTATCAACCTCAGGATAAAAGGCTGAGTAGATTGGGATTTGAACCCGTTGCAGTGAGGTCATATATAGACTCCTATAGTGGATGCATTAGTCCACGAAGACAAGAAACCAGCTCATCATGATCTCCATTTTGATGCTAATTTCTCAAAAATGGTTTAACAGATTTACACCAAATAACCAAAAACAGGTTTTCTCTATAAAGTTCTAACACTTTGCTGTTCAATTTTGGTATAATATCTGCATAACTTTCCATGATGAAGCCAAAGTGATTGTTTTAAAAAACATGTTTTTAATGAAACGGTACCAAGGCTATGAAAGAAAGGAAACAATGCCTTTCCTATGGAAACTCTGGACAAACTAGAACTAAACTGTGGTGACTGTGTAATAAATTTATGATATTCACCACTCAAAAAGCCATAATATGGTGTATGGTTAGTCAGACCCTCCAGGATATCGCGATTTCGCGATTTCGCGGTTTGCCGCGAAATCGGCACTTTAGTGAAAATGCCGCGATTTTTACAAAAATGCCCGCGAAATCGGCACTTTTGTAGAAATCGCGGCATTTTTACAAAAGCTATATGCATGCCGCTATATCCTGGGCGGTCTGCCTATTGCACGTCCTTCTATAAGTGGGTATGATACAGGATCCCATAGGAGCACGCCACAAAAGTCCCTATAAACACAGGCGTTGAAGGGTAATTTAAGCGCCTTGTTCCGCAGTCTATTATTAACTGGTAGCACAAAGATATCACTGAGTGCTCAGGCTCTGACAGCCCAATGCACAGGCTTCTCTTCACAATTGTTGTCCAATCTGCCACAAGTGAGCGTTCCAAAGCTTCCAAGTACAGGGTCTATCTAGGGTCGGCCTCCCCGTCACCGGGCGCACTCGCACCCACCTGCAGGGCATCACCTGGCTGAATCATTCTAGCTGTCATCGGCTGACCCCCGCCTCTACTTGTTCCAGGCAGACTGTCCAACCCACACCTCTCACCTTACCTTCTATATTGTCCTGGTGCCTGCAGCGCACTCTCGCAGCGCTGGACCTGTGGCTGTCACCGAGGCTGTCACCGAGGCGGCTGCAGTGACCGGAAGAGAGGCAGACCTCACACCTCTGTGCCAGCGCCGCAGTCCCGCTCCTTGATCCTACCCGCCTCGTGTCTCCTTCGCGCTGCTTTTTAAAATCCCAGCTGTAATGACGAACTGTTGTCCATCCCACGGTACAATCACGTTTTACCCAACCAGATGCATCAAAGCACTCTAAGGGTGGTACGACTATTTCAATGCAAACCACCAGACCATCTCTTTGTGCAAAAAAATATGCTATTTGATGTTCCATCTCGCTTTATAGATTTCAGTGCTTGTTTTTTTTTTACTGGTGATAAAGTGCCACTCAAAGTATCAGACAAGTCACACCTAAGCAGGCATGGACCCTGCAAAGGTCACTCACAGGGGACTCTGAAACCTCTGCAGCTATGCTGGCCTCTTGCTAAATCGCAAGGTTTACTAATGAGTTGGACTCTCTGCGGTTTAGGAATGAATGGGGTCAATGTGGTCAGCAGCAAGAACACATTAGGCAATTGACACCTACACCAGCAACCCATTCATAACAGAGCTTCCGCCAAGTACTTGACAGAGCTTGGATACAAAGACAGACAATTAATCTCCTAACAGCCCAGCTGCTGCAGCCTCTGGACACATTAACTCTGTGCCTGCGAGGTCCAGCGAAGGCTGCCCTTCTCCTCCTGCTTCTCCTTGGTCTTCTGTGACACCCAGATGGGATCCAAGGAGTTCACAGCATGTCACTAGGAAGCGTACCGAATTTGGACAATTCTTTCACTATGCAAAATATTTTTTTATGCAATATACATAAAAAGCCAACAGACATTTTTTTACATCTTCCAAAATATTTCTCTCATGCTGCTGGATCACACTTGCAGATAGTTTCTATGGGACCCTGTAAAATGTTCTTTTCCGTAGTTCTATTTGTGGTTTATTATTACATGAGCTCTCTTTACAATGTCGTCACAGTAAACATTGTGGCTGCAGATTCACGTAACAGCACACATGAGATGCTACTTCTAGCATGCTGGCACTCACTAACTGGTAGACAACTCTGGAGGGGGTGCTGGGCAGTGTATCTTATGCTGCACGGGGGCCATGGCTGTGGGCTGGTGCCTTCACCAGGGCATGGACTGGCACAGACGGTTCAACAGTGCTACCGGCATTCTCATCCAAAGTCCACATTAGCAACCAGTGGGCATTTTTGGGCCAACTGGTGGCAACATCAAGAGGGATGGTTGTCAGGGCATCCCTTGGGCAGCCCTGGTGTTGTGCACTATTTCTGAACCTCTGCAAACTGGGAAAAGAGGATGCCTGCCAAGAAACAGTCAGTATCCTTGGCGAGCAGTTTACTCCACAAGTCAACCTTAATTCTAAAGTTCTCTGGTGTGTATTGTACCGCAGGGGTGGGGGAGTGCCTGGATACACTCGGTGCACCCTTGTGCAAACAGAGGAGCACGTGCACCGTCGCTGGTCTTGAAGACGAGCTGAGGGCGCAAATGATTGTTGAGTGATGAACCTCCAAACTCCAGCATCTCCCCCTGAAGAAACTCCATGCCATTCTATCGCTGGGCAAACCTTCCAACGTCATAAGCCGGACCAGTTTCTGCCGTCCTCCCGTGAATGATGCTGGTAGCTCCTGGTGGGACGACGGTCCTAGCCCCTCCCCCCCCCACACGCAACGCGGGACTCCTGTAACGCTGTTTTGCTGCCCTGGGTTGCTGACGGGCAGTCTTTTGCTTTTCGAGGGAAACAAAAGTGTCTACATTGTAAATAAACCAAATATACATAGCTTCATGTTGTTAAATAACTAAAAAACCTAAGATATCTGTGTTTTTTGTAGGAAAAATGGGCAAATATAATGCCGCAAAATTGCCGCTAAATTTCCATATTTGTGCCGCTAAATTTGCTAATCTATGCCGCTATATCCTGGGGGGTCTGGTTAGTGAAACTCAACCACACATCTGGTCTCAGTTTATGCTTAAGAAGTTAAATTCACAACGTTATGTGCCTATTTACAAAATACTTTTTTATATTAGTAAATCACTTATATCTCCTTGTCAATTATTACAGCTATTCGTCAGATTGCCCTGCTACTGGTCTGAAAAATCAGAACATTTCATGGTAAGAATGGTTGCCAAAAAGGTAAGTGACTCATATTTTATAACCAAGTGAGTAGCAGCAACTTTGACCACATAACCCAAAACACCTAATACTCTGGCACTTTCCCTTTGTGCTCCTCACCTGCATATCTCCGAAATAGGTTTCTGTTTACCAAATGCAGACCCTTAAAAAATAAAATAAGAAGAAACGCCTACTGCATTGTAGGCCAGTTGAAGTACTAATATGAAGTCATTAACAAAACCACTCAATATACCTCTCAGTTTTGCCAGACCCTAGTCATAGTGCTTCTTGCTCACTATACCATCACCCACTCACAACACATCCTAGTAACACTACTCACCGCTAAACAATTTTCATCTTATTCGCTGCTACTCCTTAAATATTTGAGAATCAACAGGGAAATGTATTTCCATTATCGCAAGAAATTGTCAATCTATGTAGGGGCCACTGGAATTATGCAGCTGAAGAGGACCAAATCATGGGGCATAGTTGACTAAATTATGTGATAAGAAAAGGCACATTTTGTAGACGAATGCAGCACATTTTGTAACATATTTTTGCATTTATTATTTTGGCATTTTGATTGTTGTTGACACTGGCTTAGCGACGGTTCTACTCCATTAGTACTACTTTAAAACTCAAATACAGCAATAGGCTACAGAAAGGTGACCCATCAACCTTCACAAAAGGACTTCCACTATGCAGCAACAGATTAGTAACTCTGCTCTAAGCCACTCCACTGTATGCCACTCTATGCGACTCCACTTTGTCACTACAATACATGACACTATCTGCCACTCCATTCTACAACACTCTATTCCACTCTTCGCAATTCCACACTGCAACACTCCACACCACTAGATAGTGCACAACATGGCTAAAACACATTGGCCAATCCAATAGCTCTTCCATAGGCAAGGTTCAATGAAATGCCATATCACACACTTTTGTGTCCAACTGCATGTCCTTTAAAAAATGTTGTACAAGTCAACACCTTGCACAAATGTTTTAGTGAATTGTTTTTAGAAGTTCTAACATTAATGGAGTCTGGTGGATAATCAACACAGGAAGAATTAGAACAATTACTTTTTTATCTGACAAATAATTGAATTTTGCACAATTGCTCATTTTGGGTAACCTGAAAACAAACAGTGGTCTCTTGCTCCGGTCTTCTCAATTACCACAATTATAAAATGCTTACTAAATGCATGACTAATGAGTTTGTAACAGGCGTAGACTCCCAAGATATGTAACACATAAAATTTAGTCCAAAAGCCATCATTAAAAGAAGCCTTGTGCAAGCAATCAAATTAATAAAATTGCTATTAATTAATCAGAATTAATGCGACTTGTGTTTAATTAACATTCAATTTGAATTCTGATATAGTTTTACTTGACTCTTGGCAGTCATTGCCATTAGTCTTCAGATATTGCTCACAAAGATACCACTAATCTTCAATTAGCGGTCACAATCAATGAGACTAGCCTTAATTTTGCTTTTGAATAGCACAATAGTGTTCAATTAATATTCACTTTAAATTCTGTTAGTCTTACTTGAGTCTTCACAATCATTGCCGTTAGTATTCAGATACTGCTCACAAAGAATACCACTAGTCTTCAAACAGTGGTCACAATCAATTAGACTAGCCTTCATTTTGCGCTTGAAATAGTACAAGAGCTGCAAATAAAGCCTAACAGAATACTAAGCTTCAAATACTATTCTTTTAGAATACTACTAGTCTTCTTTTAGCAATCAATTGAAGTGTTCATCATGTATTTAAAGGGTAGTTGAGTAGAACTAGTATTCCCTCATTTGCATATTTCGGTTTGTGGGCATACTACTTAGTCTTCATGCATACTAAATGAATACTACTTTTCAATGGTAAATGAATACCACTGTAAACACTGAAATCACACTAAATGAAGAGCTTCCATTTTGGTGAGGGATAGTTACTTAACTTTTTTAGAGAAATACAAACTGAGAGACATTTATTGGAGAGTGAGATAAAATCACAAATATAGATTATTTTGAAAAATTCATGAGGGGATTTACTTTGGCTTGGTGAAGATGAATGTTTTATGTGTGTTTATTCATGGAGACTGGGTAATAAAGGAGTAGGCAGTCTGTTTTCTTGTTCTTGTATCTGCCAATGGGAGAGATTAATTCCTCCTTCATTTAGAGGATTGAAAAAGAGAGCTTGGTGACCCCTGTGGCAGTTGAGTTGATGTAAAGTGTGTGATGGATTACTGAGATTTTGTTTGTGCTGATGCAGGTGGGGATTTAATGAAGTAAAGGAAGGGGAGAAAGATTTTTTGCACCAGACTTTTTGGCGAGCCTCCTGACAATTAATTGGATTTTTTTAGAAAATGGTGAGATTGAGGAGTCTAGCCAGTCTGTAAGCAGGATGGTGATGAATAGTTATGCTCAGCAAAATTTAGGGATTTTGAAACATTGTGATATTTGTTGTTATTTTCAAATTAAAAACACAATGGTAAAAATACCCATTTAAACAATGAGAAAATTACCCATAGCAAAAATGTTAACTTTAATATAATGTTAATGTTAAAAATCCTGAACGTTAGCTCAAATAATTTAACACCCATCCATTACAAACATGCTGTCCGCTACCCTGGCTATAACTTACATTTTCTGAACTAAACCTACATGCTGCATCTTTCACTAATTACCTCCAATTTCTACCATCCTGACCATTGCCACAATAAAAAACATGGGTGAGCAACAAATACAAAGAGAACAGTATATCCCTTCAAATACACCTAGCAAGTCCGAAATCTGCGACGGTGCTCAGTTGTTTCCAAACAAATAACTCTTTATTTTTGACTTGCTAGCTACAAATTAAGTCGGAACAAAACATACAAAAAATAGGTCTTAGCATAACCAAGAAAACAATTGTCATTAGATGGAGAGATGGACGACACGGGAATGGGCCCAGTGCTCTCCCTTAAATGCAGTCTATTCAAGCTTTGCTTTCAAATACATTGTTGTTATATTGTCTAGTTTGAAATGCTGTTATTGACATATATGTTACTCCTTGATTATGTTATTTCTAACTTGTTACATTTGTTTTGTACTATTTTTCCTCTGATTTTTTTTTTCAGACAATTTTTTGCAGCTATAGGGCAGAGTTTATAAGAGACGCCATTTTGGAAGAGGTAAGGAGAGCGATTATGAAGTTCTCAATAGATGGAAAGTTTATAACCTCTTGAGCTGAAGAATAAGTAGATAAAATAAATGAAGTCACACCTCCATGAAAAGCTATCTAGCGTGGATGAATGTCAACATTCATTCAATAATGGGAAGTGTGGAAGCTGTAGCACGAGAGTAAGCATTTGTGACGTCAGCAACGTGACAGTATTTTTTATTAATGTTTTTTACGATGATCTGACAAAGTTCATCTTTAAGATAGGGTAGGCAGGATTTGAGAGGTTCTTTCTTTTTGCCTGGGAAGCTTTTATAATATAGCAAGATTATACTGCACCTCTTTACCCTGGTTCACTCATGTTCTCCTTTTGGTTTTTCATGTTTGATGTTTTCTATATCTCTACAATGCATTGCCTTGTTTGTTGTGCACTTCTCTGGAAATTCACCCTGCCTCCTACTATTTTATGCTAAATCAGCAATATAACCCCTGCGTTGGAGCCCAAATTAAAACAATGCAAATTTAGGCACATTAACACACTGATGGCGAGTACTTGGTGAAAGAAAGAGATATAGTGCATCTGTCAATTACTGTTTGTTAGTTTTGATTTTATCTGCATTTTATGTTGATTTTGTGAAAAATATGAATATTACTTGGGTTTTTAGTTATTAAATGCATTTTTGACATGTGCACTACATGATGGAAATACAGGTTTTTGATTGATTGTTATTGGTCTTTGGCTTAACACTGATTTTTACAACATTGATTTGGCGCATGGGTACTCGCAAACATGTTCCTAAGTGGGCACATAATATGGTTTGTGCAGTGCCCAAGGGCTGCATTGATGCCAATTGGGTGGGGGTATGGCAGGCGTTGGGGAAGCGAAGCATGTACATGGTGTGGTCAGTGAGACATGGAGTTATTTTGAGGGTTTAATTCCACTGCCCTCTAAATGAATCCCCTAGTCTCTACAAGAGTCATAGATCTGGCAATACTGTGTTATGCTGTATCTGAATCGCTATCCCTCTACCAGCCTTCTCTACTTGCTAAGACAACCTCGGGAGAGTCAAGTGTGAAAAAAAGAAGTAACTTCATTACTGAACTGGAATGAAATTGAATTGCACGATGTGTAAGCCAAAAAAACCTATGATCAATTCCGGCTTCCAGGCTTGACCAGATTGTGTGATGCTAGGCAATTATTTTATTCCACTTTGCCACTCTTTTTCTCATCTCACATGTAAGAGCACCTTAAAATATATGTGTTTATCAAATGCACTGTACAAACCTTCTACTGTGCTTCATATAATAAACTATAATGCTGCCCATGTATAATAACAATCCAAGTCACCCAGAGGGTTTTATGTGACAACTGTCTTGCCTCTTAGTTCACTTTTGGCATTATCAGGCTGGGAGTTGGCATGAATGTTTCTATGTTAATTTTTTTTATATACTTCTAAATGCACAGATATAATTTGATGTCCTAAAGGTCAAACGCTTCTCTCTGTTAATGAATACACTTTTTAAATGTTGAATAGACTTTGTCATGTTTATACATGTTTGTTGCAAGATGCAGCGGCGGTTGGCACAGGTAAACGACGTGAGCCGGGGCAGGAGTCGACAGAAGACGGAAATAGGTACGATTAAATAAATAAATATTACCGATTCTGTTGTCTGTCGGCTCCCCCTGCTCCCCAAGCCTCACTGCACTTACCTGTGCCGGCCGCCGCTGGCAAGATGTTTTAAAAGTTCATGTGTTCTTAAAGTTAAGTGGTGCAGGCTACCTTTTTTTTATTCTTTTCTTTTACTTCAGTTATCTTGTAAATAAATACGTGCCTGTTTATTTAACATCTTTCTGAAAGTTAGTGCTCTCTTAAGTAAACAGCAGCCCAGTGCGGTTGTTGAGCATGGGTCCTATATGTGAAGGTAGGGATAGCGCAGCAGAGTACGGATTTTTTCCTTCAATAACAATACAGCAGGTGTCTTTGTTCGAAGTTGAGCGTTTTAAAGATCTTTGCTCAAGTTAACAGGCTTGTGTAGGAAACTGAAGCTTATTTTATTTTTTCAATTTTGACCCCAGAGCCATAGCCAGGAAAGAATTGATAGCAGTCTCCAAATAATTCCTAATGGAGATATCACCTGAACTTTCTTTTCTGCTGGCTAAGATTTATTCAAAGAAAAAAAAAGTATTTGCATGGTCTTTGCAAAGGAAAAGGCTGTGCTGGTATTACCAATTACCTGTTAAGTATCCCCAGCCCTAAATTATGTAAAAATCTTGTGTTATCTCTTCTGGGATTAGTATTAAAGCAGCAGGAAATTAAAGCTAGGGTACCTATAAATGTACTTTCACATTGAGAAAATCTAATAAAATCTAATATGTTATATTAGTGTGCCCAGTCACGTTGTTCAGAAGAAATTCTTGAGACCTTTGTTTATACAAACTGGATTTTAAACAGTGCTCCAGGGCATTATTTTTTTTATTTGCCCGGATGTTTAAACAGGTGGCAGTAAGGTTTACTTTATTTTTTAGGAGTTTATTTAAAAAAATAAAAATGTTCATTGTAATTGTAAAATATATCACCTTTTTTAAATATACTATATTTTATAGTTTATATATATTTTCGGGTTGAGTTATTTATATGTACCTTGCGTCCACACAGACAAATGGACTTTCTTTTGAAATTACTGCAGGGGACACTTAATTTGATGTTTTTTGGGGGGGTTGAGTGACAGCATTAGTAAATAAAGTGATTTTGAAAGAGTTAATAACAGTGGGATGAGAAATCATTATGAACACACTCTGTGAAACGTTTTAAGCTGTCTCTCTTCTTCTCCAGTACTTTGAGAGTACAGCTACTGCGAATGTGTGGTTGAGAGAGGACAGCACAAGTTACTGTGGTGGTTATGTATTCGCTTTAATCCTTTCTACTCAGTCATGCACGTTTCCTTTGGGCTTTGAGGTGATAACTAGCAGGTAACACATTACAGTGCACTTACCCCAGTATCTCTCTCTCTGTCTCTCTCCCGCACACACACACACACACACACACACATACATCTAAATATGGCTTGAGTCTTTGAGAACCTTATATTTAACGTACATCGTCTGTAACAATAACAAATATTTAGGGAATGCAAACTCAGTGTTTAAATCGTATACATCTTGCATAACCCTTGCCATTAACACAAGCCATAAAATCTTCAATCCAAAAGAAGTACAGTAAGGACAGTGAGAAAATGCATTAACGATACCTGCATCTGATGGCAGCACAGTCAGAGGGACATCCTTAGTCTCAATCTTCACAGATGGCTCCATCAAGGATTGCATTTTGATAGGTACTGGTGTCAGAGGCATCTTGGTAAGTCGAATCACTTCAGAGGAAGCTGGAGGTGCCTGAAACTGGATCCTTGTGCCTGGAGGCACAGGGTGGAGTGTCAGGGGTATTCTTAGGTCCTGAGAGGAGGTCCCATAGACTGCAGATTCCTGTGCTAAGAGCATCTCTTTGCTCTGAGGATGTAAATATCCGTTGGGCGTTGGGGGTTTTGTTACACCAGCATTCTCTCTTTGTTCCCTTTCATGCTCAGCCACAAGCTTTTCAGGTTTCGCTTCCTCCATGTGCTCAGTTTTAATAGCTCCGTCTTTGACAATGACATACACTCCCTTGGTGCCAAACCCTCTGTTTTCCTCTACAGCCCCATTAGCCTTGCTCTCTTCTGCTCTAGTTAGGGTTCCTTGGCCATCCCCACATGTTCCCCATGAACCAGGGGAAGGGAGCATTCTAAGGTCTGCATCACTATGAACTTTACTCCGGTCTGTGTCTTCCCAACAACCTCTTGCAGAGATAACCGCTTGGTTATTTTCAATGTGGCCCTTGCTCTGGTCACTGGTCTCCCAACATCCTCTGGTGGCAATTCGGTGGTCAGTATGATGGCCCTTGCTCTGCTCATTTTCCCACAATCCTCTGATGGCTATCCTGTTGTCAGTTAGGCTCTTCTGGTCACATTGTGCCTCCCATGAGCCTCTGCAGGGAATCTCCCGATGGTCAATGTCATTTGGACAGTTTTGCTGGTCAGTAGATTCCCATGGCCTTCTTACTGACCTTAAGTCACAGTGCCCCCCACTTTGGTCAACTGCTTCCCACGATGGCCTGGCTGATCTGTGGTCAGCGAGACTCCCTCTGTGACTAGTTACTTCCCACGGAATCCCTCTCTGGTCGGTGTGGATCTGCCACTGGCCTGTTGCTGCCCATGATCCCCGGGCTGTCAGATGGTCAGTGGGATTATCCCTTTGGTCACTTGCCATCCAGGGAGACCCTCTAGAGGAACTGTGGTTAAAGTAAACATTCCTTTCTTGTGCAGCATCCCAGGCCAAACCCCTGGTGGTCCTTTGGTCTTCCCGCTGATCACTAATATCCCATGGTGACACTCGCATGGTCCTGTGATCTGTGTGAACCACTCTTTGGTCACTGGCATCCCATACTATACCTCTGGTGATCCTGTGGTCATGGTGGATCTGGTCACTTGTTTCCCACGACAATCCCCTGGATAATCTTTGGTCCTCTGTATGGCCACTTGTCACCCACATTGAATCTCTAACTGCTATGTGGTCAGTAATGCTATCAGTCTGGTCATTGGAACTGCCTCTACTAAACTCTTGACTCTCTCTCTCATCATTTGTGGATATTCTACTGTGCCTAACACTCTCACTTTGTTCACTCGTGGACCCCGTGGTATCTCTAAGACCTTCACTCTGATCATTTATGGACCCTATGGTGCTCCTCAGACACACTCTCAGATCACTCCTGAGTACCTTGCTGTCCCTGTGAGTCTCAAACTGATCACTTATAGAGGCCATGGAGCTCTTGTGACCAACTGCCTGTTCATTCGTACAATCTCTAGTATCATGAAAGGCATCAATCTGGTCATTTGTAGACCCACAGGTCTTTCTTTGGACCTCGTTTTGATCATCTCTGCATTCCATATGATCTTCACTCTGGTCTCTGATCTCACCCACCACCATCCTGGCCACCTTACCAGCATGATCTTGACTATGTTCAACTGCAGGTGCCTTAACTGTTCTGTGGTTATCAAGGCCCTCCCATGATACCCTGCGGATTTCCTTTGGCTCTGTGGGTGCACCATTATTTTCCTCCAGGAAGCCTTTGGTAGGTGTGCTCCCCTTGCCCTGGAGGAGGCTGACACCCTCTCCCTGTGGTCCTCTTCCTGGTTTGGTACTCTCGCCCCAAACTCCTTTGCAAGGCTGGGAACAAACTTCAGAATGCGTCAGTTCTTGGGGGCTTAGATCCGACTGCAAACCTTCCCCCTGAGGGCCCCCATCAGTCTGCAATCCTGCTGCTCCAGGGCCACTGTGTTGAACCTCCGGGCTGGGAAGCCTGTGACTCGCCTCCATTGCGTCCGATTATGAGATCAATCAATGCGCACGCACGCTCCGCTCGAGGGGCGGGGCTTCATCTTAGTTCGTTAATAACGTTCTCAGAACTCGACCTTCATTCAAACCCTTCACCGCCGAGCCAGGGAGGCCCCGCCCCCTCCGCTCGCGCGCCTTTTCCCATTGGTCTGGACTCGTCGAGAAACAACATGGCGGAACCACCTCGTGTCTCTCGCGTGGCAAGGTGAGCCGTTGCTATGGAAACTGCGATTTAGACAATAGGGACCGTGGGCACGGCAAAACGTCACAGGCCGGGAGTTTTAGGATTGGCTACACATGCTAGAAAGGCGGGATACAGGTTGAGCGTAGCAGACAGGGAGTTTGCCAAAGGGCAGGTAGGTTACACAGGGACCATTTTGAATATGTTTGGGAGCTTAAGTTAGACACCGAACAACTCGTTTGGTAAAAGGTAAAGAGGCTTATAGCGTCCAATTTGCTGGCTGCACTAGAGGACGGGGCTATAACAAAATTAACTAGTCAGTTAATTTCGAACTAAACGTGGCACGATGCTCTGTGCATCATTAGTCAGAACAACCCACAACAGTTTTTTATGTGCGCGAAGAGGACAAGAAGGTAAAAGAACGACTTATTCTTCTAATAGAAGCCTTGTTAAGCGCTGAAGAATTTAATTGACAATTTTTACAGAACACTTAAGGTTCCGCTCAGTTAAAATCCTTATGCACTGGTGGCCCTGAGCGTTTTCAACAGGTGCAGCACTAGGGATGGGATTGCACAAGGCCTGATGCATGTGCATTCAACACCTTTCCGGAGAGGTTGACGTGTGAGTGCTTATCTTAGTGCATACTTACTACAGGAGTTTCAAGGCTGTTCCAAATAACAATGACCTACTAGGTTACTGCAATTTCTCATTGCATAGAAAAACAAAGAATCAATGAAAACAGGTCTCAAAATGACAGCAGCCAGGGTTCTCATTGAATATCACCTAAGTGAGAATGATGTCAGAAATCGCATATTCACTCGCTCATCCACCTATGCATTCCTATCAGTGTGTAAAGCACTTGTTCTAGAAACCTGTCTGTAACCTGATTGTCACTCATACCCAGTGGCGGCTGGTGACATTTGAAAGTGGTGAGGCGTAAATACTGCACTGTGGGGAACAAGCGTCTGTTTTAATTTTTCATGACAGATAATAGCATATCTGACTTATTAAAAGCCTCTAGGAAGCAGAGATTTGTAGGTAGGAGAGAGGCGGTCAAGCCACAAGGGAAAGGACTAAAGAAAGAGGATGAGGTGAAAGGTCAAACCCTATGTATCGCCTGTTCCTCTCCATACACCGTGAGTGAAAAGTACCAGGTAGAAGCGCCAAGTGAGAAGCAAGAAGGAACGTATGTCTAGGCAGTTAAGACTTTCTTTCACCAACACACACTGCTTGTCTCTTTATCTCACTCTTCCAGGCTCTTTCGCTCATGCTTTCTCCCTTGATCCCTGTTTTCTCATATTCTTCATTCTCCCTATTCTCCCCTTCTCTCTTTTTCTGGACTAAACTGATAATAAGAATTAATCCCCACTGCGCCAATGAGAGCCATGCTCTCCACGTGCAACCACTGGCGCAGATTTGGATCAAGTGAAGCATAAGTATAAAAAGAGTCGAAAATGCACAGGAGACGTGAATAAAATACAATGATAACTATGGTTTAATTATGTAGCGCCATAGGAAGAGGAATTATCAGACAAGAACTACTAGAGCAAAGCTTGGTAAGTAGTGTTCAGGGCTCGACAAATCCGAAAAACGGTACTAGTCCTGCAGGTCTAGTACCATGGAAAATCCCCTCGACCTGACTGCAACCCACTTGACCTCCGTCTCTGAAAACAGAGCAAAAGTGACAAGATTTAAAGGCATCTTTATTGCTCATTCCCTTTGTGAGCAATAAAAATGCCTCTAAATCGTGTTATTTTGTCACTTTTGCTCTGTTTTCAAAGACAGAGGACAAAAGTTACTTTGACTTCCTACTCGCCAGAAAGGGCGAGTAGGACCTAAAAATAGCTCGTCCTCATCCATTCCCCCTCGCAAATGCGAGCGGGCGAGTGGATTTGTCGAGCCCTGGTGTTGTGGGGATAACCAAAAGCTCCTGAACGATGGAATACTTTGTGCTTAGAGAGAAACCCATACATTGTCATTCACAATCAGCAGAAGCCATGCAATAATCAGTCTTGGATGCGCAACTCTTTGGACAAAACACAACAGATTCCTAGAGTAAATTATTTCAAATTCCAATATTGAGTTGAGCTAAGCACTCGTATGGGCAAAAAATTCTACAGCCATGAACCGTACGGAAAGACACAGTAGAGGAGCTGCAAAGCGTGGACCAAGAGGGAACCGCCCAGTGCCTGGGATTGGGGGGGGGGGGGGGATCGATGGTCAGAACTCTCTACCTGTCCGACTCTCTCTGTCTCTCTGTATCTTTCTTTCTCTCTCTCTCTCTCTCTCTCTCTCTGGTGTTCTGTTTGTCTCAATGTATCTCACTTTCTCTCTCTGTTGTCTGTATCTCTTTCGCTCTCCTTTTCTCTCTGTCTCTATCTCTCTCTGCCTGTTTCTCTCTCTCCATATTTCTCTCTCTGTATCTTTCTATTTCTTTCTCTCTGTATATTTTTCTCTCTCTGTATCTTTCTTTCTTTCTCTCTCTTTCTGCTTATGGCCCTCTCTCGCTCTCTTCCCTCTCTATGTTAACCTCTCTCTCCTCTGTTACTTTCTCTATCTCCACCTTTCTCTACCTGCCCCCGTCTCTACCTCTCGCTACCTGTTCCCGAAGCTCCACTATCTACCTTTCTACTGACCTCTCTTTCTGTTCCACACTCATTGCTGGATCTTTCATCTCATTCTCCATACATTACTGTCTACCTCCCTTCAAGTTACTTTTATGTCCTGATGTCTTCTGTCTGTTTCTTCTCTTTCAACCTCACCTTTCTCCACTTCGTCTCTCTCTACCTCCAAATTGTAGAATGTCGTCTCTCTCTCTGCCTCATGCCCAGCTTTCGCCCCTCATTACCTCAACTCACCAATCACAAGGGCTTGGATAAGCTAAAGATAAGTAACACATGTGATGATGTTCTGAACGGGGAACCATATGCCCTGCCCAGGGCTTCATAAAACCTGAAGACACCGGCAAATAGTACACAGATGTCAAATATTCTCTCATGCATTTCGCCGGAAGCATTTCTCAGAAGTTGGAATCATACACCAAACTGCCTATAGCATTAAGTGAGAGAGTTAGTTTTGAGTCGAGCGAAAGCCCACTTTGTGTATTGTAAAACATTGGCAACAATAGGTTGTGCATACAGCTTCCTAAAACCGAAGTGTCCACTGTAAAGAAGGTATCCTAAAAAAATGATCCATCAGGTCCGGACGAACACTTGATACAGCAGACATCTGTAGGCTGTTGCGGCCGGCATTACGGGCGGGTGGGGGTGGAAATGGGGTCAACGCGCCGCTGAGGGGATGGGGCAGGCGAGATAAATAAAATAAAAGCAGAACTTACCTTCCTGCTTTTGCTTAAGTCCCGAGACTCCCGCTTCCCGCCGTCCTGCGTTTGAATTCCTCTGGGCTCGTCGTCATCAGGAAGGCTGCAGGCAGCCTCCCCCTCCACCGCAGCATTGTGATTGGTGAGGCTGCTTCCCCACCCGGGTCATTTTCGCTCTCTATGTTGTAGCATACAGAGAGAACAGGGAGAGTGGGCGGTGTTGCTCGAGGGCAGGGGGGAGTGGCTTGTCCACTGTTGTTCATACTAACTGTTGGGCGGCCTCAGGCTGTCCAAACAGTCAGTGTGCACAACAGTGGGTAAGCCACTCCCCCCTGCCCTCGAGCAGGACTGCCCACCCCCAACCAGGAACTTCTGCTTTCTCGCCATGCGAGAAGGCAGAAAAAAATGGTAGTTATTACCATTTATGTTTCTGCCTTCTCGCGCGGCGAGAAAGCAGGGGGGCGGCGCCCAGATAGAGGAGCCGCCACAACTCATACCTTAACCATTCGTGTTCTGCGAGTGATGAAAGTTTGTACAATTCTGTGATGCTGGATCTGTTCTAAAGAAATGAAAGACTGTACTTATTGCTGTTTCTGAGAAGGAGAAGCTTGCTTTGCTGTTGCCATGATGTCCCTATTCTGTGATGAAATTAAGCTTGCACTGCTGTTTCCCAATTTTGGCAGGGGAGTGGTGGCCCTGAGCATTTTCAAAAGGTGCAGCACGAAGGCTGGGATTGCACACAGCTTGATGTACATGCATTCAACACCTTTCCGGAGAGGTTGACATCTGTGTGCCTCACTAGTGCATAGTTACTATAGCCGTTTCAAAACTGTCCCAAATAAGAATGACCTACTAGGTTACTACAATTTCTCATTACATTGAAAAAGTAAGAATCAAGAAAACAGGTCTCAAAATACCAGCATCCAGGATTTTAAGAGTGCTGACGTGGAATATCACCTAGGTGAGAATGATGTCAGAAATCACATATACACTCGCTCATTTACCTATACATTCCTAGCAGTGTGTTAAGCATCTGTCTAAAACATCTGCCTGTAACCTGCATGTCACTCATGCCTTAACCATTCATATTCTGTGCGCGATGAAAGTTTGTAACTCGGTGACGCTGGAACTGTTCTGAAGAAATGAAAGGTTGCACATTGGCCTTTTGTGAGAGAGCTTTCTTTGCTTCTGCCATGCTGTCCCTATTCTGTGATGAACTAAAGCTTGCACTGCTGTTGCCCAATTTGTCACTGCTTGTGCTGAAGTTACCCTAACTGTACCTGTTCTCTAAAGGAGGGATGAATGCTTGAACTGCTCCTGCCTAAGGGTGCTGTTCTAGGAACAGGGATGTTTCCACTGTTGTTTCCCCATCTTCAAAAAAACAAAGGGTGATTTGAATGCTCTTGCATAACATGCCCAGGCCAGTCAGAATCTTTTATTGGACCCGAGGTGAAACTCAATGCAGTGCCCTGTCCCAGAGACCGTGATTTGAATTGTAACTTCCTAACTGGACCAAACTCCGTGAACTGGGGTTATTACTTTTCTTCCCTCTGCTTCCTTTTCAGTGATCTTCACATTTCAGAGCAACTTGAAAAATGTACTTCATGATGTGCACTATACAAACACCTATCTTGTTTACGGTTTAATAAACCATAAAGTTGCTCCATCTATGACAACAGTAAGGATCTTATATAGGAGACTTATGACAACCAACTTGCCTCTTGGGTCACTAATAACATTTTCATCAGGGGAGAAGGGGGAAAGAATGTGATATCCATCCAGGATCTGAATATCACAATGTCTAAATGGAAACCTGGTTCAATCGCAGCTTCCAAGTTTAACCAAACAGTGTCACCCTCGGGAATATACTTTTCTGCTTTGTGCCTCCCTGTCCATGATCACCAAATTTAAGAGCTCTTTGAAACAGTTCAGGATACGCACTGTCAAACAATCTCTCTTGTGTATTGTTTAACGCCTCCCATGCGCCTGCGATTTTGCGGAAGTGCGGCACTTCCGCAAAACGGGCGGGGCCGCGTCGGCCATTGGCCGACGGCAGCACTATTGGCCGACGACAGCATGGAAGGGGTTAATAGACCATAGGAATGCTTCATCTATAAAAATAAAAAGCTTATTCATATAAGATGAAATAAAACAACAGATTTTCCTCTTGAGCACTTAATAAAATTGTCTCAGCAGAAAGGGTGGTTCACAAATTTTAATAATGGTTGCTCAGAGCAGTGATGCTATCTAAGGTGTATAGTAAAACAATACAAAATACACTTTTTTAATGTAAATGTTTATACCTAAGCAAATAATAAAGTAGCAGTCACTGACATTTCACAAGAGCTGGAGTTCCAGGCTGAGGCAAAAGCTGTTCCTGTAAGCCTCCACAGCACTGCTTTGGCAGGATGCAACACAGATGTAACGGCAGTGACTTATGGGGCCCGGCAAGCACCGCCTAACTGCAACTGCTCTACAGGCACTTGCAGCAAGACAGGAGGTGCTTTTGTGTTAGAAGTATAGTTCACGGTCTCGAGGCCTATGAACTCCCACTGCCCACACACAGTCAGTTGCGAGTGTGGCTTGGCAGCATGGACATGGCCTGTTTCATAGTGCAGGCTGCAATTACAATTTCTTGCCCTTGTAAACATGCATGATATGCAAACAAATGATGGAGGGAATGCTGAATATATCATACATTCACCCCAGTCAAGAGATCTGGATTAAGTCCATCGTTCTTTTGCTCACCATGCCACCCCAGTTTAGACCCAGCCATACGCAAATCAGTCTTGACCCTGTGCTTCATGGGAACAGTCCAGACCGAACTGCCAAGCCAGGTCCTCCCTGCACAGGAAACAAGCATCCTGTTACAGGTTTCTCGGTTTTACCCTTCATCAGCAGGGCCGGACTGGGAACTGAAAGCAGCCCTGGCAAATTTTGCCAGACCAGCCCCCATCCGGCGCATCGCGAGTAAGCGCAGCGAGCGAGCCTAACTGCTTCTAGGAAGGTTCGGTGGGTTCTCCCCCCAAGAAAATTTTGGAAAAAGACAGACCAAAATGGTGGATTTTACAGCACATTTTTGATTACATATTCAATTGTACCAATTTTCAAAGCACAGTAAATAGTAGATGATGACCTTAAAGTGCGCCAGGTTACCCACCAAGTCATATGTAGACAAAATGTGCTTAAACCATCAGAGATGGAAGCACCAGACAGATACACAAAAATAACCACACGCGCAGAAAGGCAAACAAGAGGCAATCAGACATTTAAAACACATGAAAACTCTGTCATACAAGCATTTGAACACTGACACAGAGGCAGACACAGTCATGTTGGTGCCATTTTAGCACACAATGTAACTAGGCACAAATATCCAGATGAATGCAATCACACAGAGACACACAGTGTACACACAATGACAGACACACATACACGTCACAGCCAGAAAAACAGTGACACAGCTTATATCCCAAGAAATACATTATTATGTAAGTAAGTAAAATGTTAGCTACAGAAGAGAACTATCTCCTCATGGCTATTATGTAGTTTGGAAACTACTGCAATTGTCTTTTTTGTATAGCTCAATTTTATATTAATGACATAGTAACATTTATTTTTAATTTTGTATTTTTTTTTAATTAATGGTGCTGTAAAATGTTTCTTTTAGATTTGTATTTCTATGAGTATGTTTTTACTTGGTGATGTAAATGATCATAAATTGATCGAATAAATTACTTTCTATTAATATGTGTAAACAACCCACACGATGGCACAGTGGTATACAAGTCAAACACATATTGTCAATCAGATGTACATACAGCACGGAACCAAAGTGACACACAGCAAAGACACAGTATCATACAATACATACACAATGACATAAAACACACACATGGTGACACTGCAGCATACAGCACAGATACAGTGAAACACAGATCAAAAGCACAATGACACATAGTACAGAAAACAGTCACACAGTACAGGGCAGGTGCATAGTGATACAAAGCACATAAGTCATGACGCGCAGCACAGAGAGTGATTGACACCACACAGCACAGGGATGCAGCAGAGACCACATCACAGCAAAACACACATCGGTGGCATGCACACACCTGTTGCTGCCGAAGACACCACTGTCACAATAACATCTAACACACCCAGAGTGTACCACAGCCACAACTTTACCACAGATCTCAGCCTGGCCTGTTCCTGCCTATGGAAATGATTACTAATGCTCTGGGAACATTTATCCACAGCCCCGGTCTGTTCTTGCCTGTGAAAATGATTCCTGTTATGGGAACATCTCTCCACAGACCACAGTCAGCCCTGGCTGATTCATCCTGGTTCTGCGCTGCGGAGTGGAGTGGAGTGAGTGTGGGCGGCCATGCTGGCTGCAAATCACATTTTAATTTTGATAGTGGGTATGTGGGGTCAGGGGTGGAAGTCATTATGCCCTCCATGCTGCACTCCCTCCCTGCTCTCTCACAAGCAACAGGCTACATCGATATAGCTTTTTTTCTTCTCAATTTTCAGCCATGAATCTGATGCACAGAAGTCACGCTGCTGTGCAACAGGGCTACAAATATTGCAAAAGGCAATAGCTTTTTTCTTCTGCACCAATTGACGGAACACTGGGTTTTCTGCCTGGGGCAAAACAACTGCTGCTATTTTCCTTTTGCTGTTTGATTTTCTAGGCTTGCCTCCAGTGAGAAGGTCAGCTATTTACAGAAGGGAGCGGTCTACTTGCTCGATGCCTGTCCAGAAAGCAGAAACAGGGAGACCCTGCTTGCTGTGGCGGTAAATTAAAATTATGGTGAGCCCCTGACTGCCAGACCAGCCAACCCCACGGGACATTGCTGGCGGCCGTTGGAGCCCAAAGCACACACTGCAGCTCAGCGGAGCCTGAGTGAATCTGAATGCAGCATTGCAGAAGGCCTGACTCAGAGTATGAGGAGGCGGTGGGCTGGCATCAACCAATTGCTGTCACCGTGACTCGCCTTTCAAACTAAGTAAATTGGTCTGAGTGTAGTGCCTCACTCTGTTAATCTATCTCCCACTGATACATTTGTTTTTTGGTGCTTAGAGCGCCCTCAGTCAGCTGCTCACTGAGGTTGCCTTGCCCATGCAGCATGGTGCGTTCAGTGTTGCCAGCGTCTGTCCTTCGAGCGAGTCCATGAGAACAGCGTGTATTGACTGACTCCTCCGTGACTATACACCTGTTATTTTAATTGCCTCTTCACCTTGATTAGTTTTCACCTACCATATACTTTAACATGATGCCAGGAACTCCCTCGAAGCCAGCGACGTGCGAGTCCAGCAACGCACAACAACAGGCATACATATTTATCCTTAAACATGGGCACTTGAGACATACGTTAAAGAACTTCAGTGAAGCAAGGGACTTGACACTAATTTTGACAAACACGTGAAGCAATTAATAATTTATCTGGCCGGCTCAGTCCATGATCTGACAGGAACTTGCAGATCCCAGCAGTAGCAGGCATACATTAATTGAGGCGTCTAACCAGTTAGAGCAGCAGGGGCTCGACAAAGTCAGTGCAGGACAGATAAGACTACCACCTGGGTTCGAATTTCGAACAATGTTTTTTTAGAGAGAGGATAGGAGTAGAGGTATTCCGCAAAGAGAAAGGGAAAACATAGAAACGAAAGAGGAAAAGGAATACCATTCTCTGTTACAGAATTCCCTCCTTTTCGTTTTCAGGTTCCACCCTTTTTCTCCTGCAGCTTTCCCTCCCCAACTTGCTGCAAGTTTTCATTTTTGTTTACATTTCCATCGATCTTGTCCCTAGCAGGTTTCCACACTCTTTCTTTACTCATACAGGTTTCATTCTCCAACCTGTTTCAATCCTAGCCATCTGAGAACTTCAACTGAAGAAGTGCCTGAAAGAGTGTCACTGTGCCAGTGAATCTAAACACGTTTTTGTGTTATCACTCAGCAAATATAATAGTCAAAGTATTTGAATGTCACAGAATGCTTGTTTCCTGCCTGCGTATTTTTCTGGTGCTTTGCAACAGTTGCTGCGTAATCAAGAGAGAGAGGTAGGACCAGAAAGCTAGTCCATGTCCCCGGTTAATATATGATTAAATCAAAAAGAGACTAGCTCAAGTTACTTTAGGGGAGGGGGAAGACTCTGGTATGTTTTGTCACGGAGTGTGAACACCCAGCAGGTGTGTTCAAAAAGCCCTCACCCACCAACCTAGTTGGTGGCATGCTTCATCATCGGGCCCACCCAGTGGCACCTAGCGTGCCCCGGGTGTGCTTCAACGCCTGACTACAGCGGAGCTGGTATATTACTGAGTGTGCGGTGAAGATAGTTAAGGAAGTGATGTTAAAACGGCTGGACGGTGGTCCCAGTACCCGAAGGTAAAATTAGACTTTAATACCTGGGCCGGTATGCGAAGGAGGCACTACAGGTCCAGAGCAGGCTCAACCCAGAAGTACTGGTCAAGCCTTTGCCACCTCCCAACCTTGAGGTCAGACTGAGCAAAAACTTGCGTGGTCTTGAGAAGGGAATCCCCCTCTCACACGTAGATACACTTTAGGGCGTGTAGACACATAGTCTCCCCTACACCCCCACTAGGTAATTTGCACTCACTTATTTTAGGTCCTGAAGAAAGCCAGTCTAGTCATAAGGCACTGGCTGAAACATGTTGACCCATTGGATGTGAGAGGTCGTAACTCGCCCCTTACATCCCCTTGCCTTATTTTTAACCGCTGACGGAGGCCCAGGTATTAAAGTCTAATTTTACCTTCGGGTACTGGGACCACCGTCCAGCTGTTTTAACATCACTTCCTTAACTATCTTCACCGCACACTCAGTAATATACCAGCTCCGCTGTAGTCAGGCGTTGAAGCACACCCGGGGCACGCTAGGTGCCACTGGGTGGGCCCGATGATGAAGCATGCCACCAACTAGGTTGGTGGGTGAGGGCTTTTTGAACACACCTGCTGGGTGTTCACACTCCGTGACAAAACATACCAGAGCTTTGCAACAGTTACCTTCTTAGAGTCCCTTGTTGCTCAAATGGGTGTGATTTGCCTCATCGTCCTTGCTTGAATATGCTCACGAGAAAATGTCACTCATGCCGATCTCCGGCTCAGCTCTTGGTTCTCTTTGATCGTGGAGCCCAAAACTAGCAGATCCCTCATGAGGCTTCTGCCTGCCACCAAGCTCTAACCTCATGCACCACAATTAAATACAGGAGAGTGATCTTCAATGCAAGACGGGCGAGACACAGAGAGGCCTGAGTTGAGGTTGAACTCCACAATGTGGAGCCAAAAAATCCTGGAATCAATACAGGGTTCCTCGCTTCACCAAATGTTGGGACCTTTTACAAATACTTTATTTTACCAAGCCTTCATTGTCACTTATGAGAAGACCTTCAAATATGTGTGTTTGCAGCAGGCCACAAAAACCACTTACGTTTAATTGAATACACTGTAGTTTTGCTGCCAGATGACAGAATTCTGGCATATAGGCTGCAAGTGACAAGTGCTTTGCCTCTCATCCCACACGTGACACTGCCGTCAAGACAGGGACATGAACATATCTACTTACAGGTTTAAAAGCGGTCACTTTTAATTAAAGCCTGTCACTGTAGTGATGTCATCTAATGTGAAACACTGCCGCGTGTTAATGAAGTGTAGTTGTTTGAAATATGCAGTGACTATCATATTTTCATACGATGTTTATTGCATGATTTACATGCAATAAGATGTCCAGGCTCGGCTCATGCACGGGCTCTACTAGGTACCAAGCAGCCAGACCCTTGGTTCTCCCTGTTAGCCGTTGAAATGGCACTATGATACTAAAATTATAAAAATGTCACACATACATATCTGAAACCTTGGCATGAAGGCCGCAATTAAACTAGCTTAGTTCAGTAACAGTTCTAGTTTAATTGCGGCCTGCGGTCCTGGATGCCCGCACGTGCGCAACAAATCAAAAATTATAATCATGATGATGATTGAATTATCAACATGAATACAAATTTTGATTTATTGCCTGCACCCGCGACGGTCCTGTGAGAGGCTAAGCAGCTGAGCGCGCAACTCAGGCCAGTGAGGCCACCTCGCTCCGCCCTGCCTCTGCCCTCCACCCTGCTCACAAGTCACCAGATCACAACAACACAGTCAGCAACTCAATCAATTAAAATTAAATCCAACACCACTGCACGAGGCGCGACGCCCGCCCAGTGCCAACGGTGCCACCATAACTATGAATAATTAATTAGTGCCAGTAAAACACACCTACTGTTGGCGCTGGCGGCAGACACCGGGGGGGAGGCTATGGCTGGCCTAGGAATAATTAAATTATGCCCCCCGAAAACTCCGGTCAAGTGCCCAGAGTGCCTCTGTTTCTCAGTCGTCACTCCTTATGTTGCAGGGCAGGCAGTCAGGCGCACTTTTAATTGTGCTAGGCCCAATGCGCACGCTGCAAGATCTTGATGACATCAGCCACACCTAGAAGTGCGCAGACGCGGCGCCGAGGAGGAGGATACAGTGCATCATTCTGCGCGCTGCGCAGAAGCACCTCCTCCTCCTAAATGTTGGGTAGGCTGTGCTGTTTCCCAGCAGCTGCAGGCTGTCCAGTGTCCACTCCCTGTACTGGGGGGTGGAGGGGGGCACGTCAGCGAGCGGACACTACAGAGAGAGCGGACTCAAAGTAGTCTGATTGACTGTCTGTCTGAGTGAGTCTGACAGAAAGACTGTGTCAGTCTCGGACAGACAGTCAGACTTCTCTCTTGAAGTGACTCATTTCACTCACGGTCGGACCGAAAATCGGCCCCAGCCACAAAACCGGCCCCCTGTCGGACAACCGGCCCCCACCCCATGCAGCCGACCGGGGGATTGCCCGGTGCCCGGAAGTACCAGTCCGGCCCTGTTCATCAGCCAGGCTAGCTTGAATCCAGTGGCACAGTGAGCAAGGGACCCACGTCTGGGCATACCCATCCCACTTAGGGTGAAAAGTGCTATGCAATCAAATGATGGCCGGAATGCTGAATAAATCATACATTCACCCCCAGTCAAGAGATCTGGGTTAAATCCACAGTTCTTTTGCTCAGCATGCCACCCCAGTTTAGACCCAGCCATATGCAAATCAGTCTTGACCTTGTGCCTCATGGGAACAGTCCAGACCGAACTGCCAAGCCAGGTCCTCCCTGGACCGGAAACAAGCATCCTGGGACCGGTTTCTGGGTATTACCCTTCAAACATGCTGCATACTGACAACCTTGACAATAGACCTTTGTGAGGCCTGCCCCAATTCTCCCCCTCTCTGAGGCTGTTAAACATGCTCTATGAAGCAGGGTATGTTTAAAATTATTTGATGTCAGATATCTATATTCTTGGTGAAAACACCTGACAATATTCAAGCACTGAAACAACTCGATGGAAAAGAGAAATGTATTGGCCCCTGTTGCTAATCTTGTGGTAGGGAGACACCAGTAAAAAACATTTTGCGCGCACCCACCTAGATTTTTAATATATGTTTAGCAGTTTAACAAATGTAGAAATAAATGTCAACATAAGTGACGTAACCTCACCCAAACTAGGGAATCCTGTAACTGGGAGACTGTACAACAAGTGAACAGTAGTACTCTTGAATGTGTTCCAGTGCAAGATATGGGACCCACTGATTAAGCGCCCCCTTCTTGACAAACTCCATTGGTTGCCCGCTCGGCAGCGCATCAAATTTAAAATTTGCTGTACAATACATAAGAGCCTTTCTGGCTTGGGCCCAAAATATTTGGCTGAAAAATTCAATTCCTATAGTCCTGGCCGTCCTTTGCGTTCTAGCAATCAACTGCTACTTCAGGTCCCTCATGTTATGAAGGTTAGACAAGGAAGCCGAGCACTGTCCTACAAGGGCCCCAAACTCTGGAATACGCTCCCCATCACTTTGAGGAAGATTACACATTTCCAGACTACAGTATAGCTTCTCTTATGCATGTTTGTTTGGGCACCCTAGCTGAAGCACAAGCGCGGAGATACCCCTCCGGGGGTCGAATCCTTGCGCTATACAAGCAAATAAAGAAATAAGCATCTACACATGGTAGGTGAGGGTCCATCCTATATGAATACATTAATTTATTGTAAATCCATACTGGGTTTGGCTATTTCTTCCATGAGGTTTGTATGTCCCATATGTTTATGTCTGTTTATGAAAATGATACAACATTCCTTTAATACCTCTCACTCTTTTGCATGTTAGCTACGGATGTATGACGTTACACCGCATACTTCTACAACGCATACCTTTACAACACATTTTTTACAACGCAACATCCATTACAACGCATTCCATTACAACGCATGCCATTACAACGAATATTTAAAAACTACCTTTACAACGCATTCCATTACAACGCATACTACCTTTACAACGCATACCATTACAACGCATAACATTACATTGCATGTTTGGTAAGTATTGGATAGTGTAGGGGTAAAAATTACTATTCTAACTCCAGGGGGTGCAACAGTAGGGTAAGTGTTGGATAGTGTAGGGGTAAAAATTACTATTCTAACTCCAGGGGGTGCAGCAGTAGGGTAAGTGTTGGATAGTGTAGGGGTAAAAATTACTATTCTAACTCCAGGGGGTGCAACAGTAGGGTAAGTGTTGGATGGTAATGTTATGCGTTGTAATGGTATGCGTTGTAATGACTGCGTTGTAATGACATGCGTTGTAGTGGTATGCGTTGTAGTGGTATGCGTTGTAGTGTCATGCGTTGTAATGGTTGCGTTGTAAAGACATGCGTTGTAATGGAAGTTGCGTTGTAAAAGTTTCGTTGTAATGGTAGTGCGTTGTAAAAGTTGCGTTGTAAAGGTTGTTTCCCGTTAGCTACCTGTGTTATACCTGTACTGTATGCATGAGAGAATCGTGTCATGCTCTTTCAGCTGCTGCCATCTGTCAATATTTGTGTCAGGCAAGTTGATCTGCATGCTATCCATATTGCATGTTTATTTTGTTGTGAAGCTTGATATAAAACGTTTCAATTCACATTGTCAATGCTTGTTTTAAAGCATGATGTAAGTGAAAGAGTGAATATTCACAAAATACGTGAGCAGAGTTACCTTTTAGTTTTGAAACAACATCTTTTTAAAATAGAGTAAACAGCATTGTCAAATTTTAAAAGGTAACTGACAAGGAACTCCATATCATGTATAATGCCTCTAGCCAATTTTAGCCAGCAGCACTTTGCATTCTGGAGTTTTGAAAAAATATATGGTGATATCCTATGTTGAAGTACCAAAGTGCAGAATTGTGAAATTGTTGGACTTGGCCCTTTTTGCAGGGTCATCCCTAAACCTTTTGCCTTTCTCCTAGCCTTTTTTCTAACCTGGTGTGGGGGTTTCTGGACTCTGGGCACTTTAGCACTGCTGTCCAGTGTAAAGTGTGTGTGCTCTCTGTGTTACATCTGGGAAGATTGGTCTACACCTGTCCGGCATATTTAATTTACCTGTCAGTCACTTGAAAAGTGGTATCTCATATACCCAGAGCTGGTGCTACTGGTGGGCTTGCAGCGCTGATTGCCCCACCCACCAAAGTAGCCTCTCAAACCTATCTCCGGCCTCTGCCATTGCAGGGCCTGTGTGCGCAGTGCGACTGCTGCTGTGACGTGGCACCTAAAGTGTGTCCCATGTCCGTGACCCCCGTTTTCCGGCATGTCAGTCACCCCTAAGGTAGGCCCTAGCTAGCCCTATGGGCAGGGTGCATTGCAGGTACAAGGTAGGGCATGTACCATAAGTGTGTGACATGTCCTGATAGTGACAAACAGCCATTTTTGTTTCTCACTACTGGGAGGTTGCCCTCTCATAGAGATGCATTGGGGATTCCCTGATAGGTGTTTCGGTGGTAATTCCTGATATAAGAGGAGCAGCGTGGTAAGGTTTAGTATGCCTGAACTCAGAATCGAAGGATGCATCTTTTCGTGAAGGTGATTTTTACATTCTGTGTTTGAAAATACCACTTTTAAAAAGTAGGCATTTTCCTGCTCAGTCATCCTGTGTGCCTCTCTTGGAATGTGGATTGCCTGTCTGGGTTTTTGATGACAGGAGGCTGGGGGGTCGGAGTGGCTCCAAATAGCCTGGGGTGTTCAGGAAAGGTCTGAAGGGGCCGGGGAGGCAATCAGGGAAGGGGGGGAGATCTCCTTGCACCTCAAAGGGCCTGGTTGGCCTCTCACTCTGCCCTCTCCACCTCCTGCCAGGAAGTCGCACTAGGGAAGGCAGAACCGGTTCTGGCTGGGGGCAGACTCTCCCTGCCTCAGAGATCAAAGTACTGGGAAGTATAATTACTGGGGCTGTGACCTCAGGAGGGTTATTGTTCCTGTACTTGTTCTGTCGCTGGGGGCTGCTGGTGGGGCCCAGGAGGGACCACCATGAGGGACTGCCTCCCTGCTGGAGTGCCCTGGGTGCTGACCTACCTGAGCCCGGCCTTGTGCCCCCCTGACCTGTACCCAGGACCTAGCGCCTTGTGTAGCGCTCGATTGTGGATTTTGCATCATTGGGCTACGGCCTGGAGCTTCCACTGCACAGCGTGGGGAGCGGGTGCCCACCCCGCATTTCTGCCCGGTTCTAGCGAGAGCCCGCGCCGCTGTTTGGTGCCTCTGCGAGAAGGAAATCACTGCTGCGACCCGGGGGAGAGGAGCACCGAAGAAACCAGGAAGTCCAGTGCCCGTGCCTGGCTGTGGGCGGGCCCACCAGAAGTGATAAATTGGAATTTATCATTTGCCCAAGCCCGCAAGGTTATATTGGGTTGCTCACCCATTCTTTAATTGTTTTCCACCGGAAGTGAGGCGGCGCTGAGAGGTGCGGCTAGGGCTGGCGGGACTCTCAGAAGAGAACAGAGAGCCCACGTATGCCGGTGAGCCGGGGGGGAGCAGGTCGTTCAAGCGTAGAGGAGGACGGGAGCCTACACCGCCTCCGCGACCTCTAGGCAGAAGACCGACTGAGTGAGGAGGTAATGTCCGCTCCAGTGGCCGGAGTGATGGGGCTGCAGCCGAGAAGCGGGGCTCCCGTGGTGAAGGGAGGGCCCCACGTGTGCTGCCCCACCCAGAGGAAGCCTCCCCCGAGAGGAGAAGACCTGTGCACTGGAACGGAGACGAGAAGGAGCCTCGTGGGCTCCTCACTGCTGCTTCCCGCCTTGCCCCAGTGAGTGGAACCACAGAGACTCCGGTGAGTGGGGAGGTGCGGCAGAAGTCACCAATGGGGGCCCGCACTGATCTCCTCTCAGGGGGCTGAGGCGTATTGGTGCAGAGAGATGGCACAAGGGGGAGCCCAGTGAAACACGTCTATTGGGGCACTGAGAGTGCCAGCGCTGTTCTTTTCAGCTGCCCTGCTTGACAGAGGGCAGCTGCCACGCTTGGCCGCATTTTTGTTAAAGAGTCCCAGAGGGGGGCTCAGGCCATTTTGCTCAGCTGTGCCACTGTAGCGGGCAACTGCAACGTCAGGGCGCATTACTTGAAAGAGCCCCAGAGGGCACAGTGAGTGCCAGTGGTCACAGTATCTGCCCAGCTGCACCGGAATTAGCGGAAGCTGCAATGTTTAGGCCAGTCCAGTGCAAAGAGTTCCAGTGGGGACCCAGGAGGCACAGTGGTGCCAGCGCAATTGCGTGCTTGTGACTTTGCTGCTTTGGCAGCCAGCCCTGACATTTCGGGACATAGGGCATCTCATTTGTGCCCCTAGAGAAGGCCAGGTGGCCTTGGGGTTCAGTTCGATGTTGGTAGGGCGCCAGTCCCTCATGTGAAGGCATAATGTAATTTATGCTGGGGATGCCCATGACATAATGTGTTTATGTTTAGGATGTTTTTGCGTAATGTGATTGATGCTAGTGAGGCCTATGACATAATGTGTTTATGTTTAGGATGTTTATGCATAATGTGTTTATGCTTGTGAGGCCTATGCCATTAGGTGTTTATGTTTAGGATGTTTAGGCATAATGTCTTTGTGAGAAAGTGCCATCTTTCTTGCTTTGGTATGCCCCCATTTTTTTCTGAACTGCTGATGTGCTTGACTGAGTGTGCCCTGGGTCCCTGCCAATCAGGTACCCAGGGCCTGTGTTCCTTCCCTAAAAAGAAAAGCTATGCTGACACAGATTATCCAATTGGCACCTCTGGCCACCTGTAAGCCCCTAGTAAATGGTACCCTAGGTACCCAGGGCATGGTGACCAGAGGAGACCCCTGAGGGCTGCAGCACTTATTGTGCCACCCTTAGGGGCCCTGTACCCTGGCACCCACACACTGCCTTTGCAGGCTGAGTGCCTAAGTACAGAACTAAAACAAGAGTCAACATGGCACACATCCCTGTGTGCCATGCCCACAGAACCCACTGCCCTGGCATATTTCAGTCACCCCTCTAGCTGGGTGCCCTACGCCAGAGGTGAGGGCACAGGGGCATGGGCACTGTGCCCCTACAGTACTGAGGGTCATTCCTGGGCACTGTAAGTGCAGTGATGCCATTTAAGAGTATATGGTGCTGGGAGGTTGTCATTACGAACTCCACAGCACCATAATGGCTACACTGAAGTCTGAAAAGTTTGGTACCAAACTTATCAGCACATTAAACCCGCACTGATGCCAGTGTGGGATTTAATGTAAAATGCACGAGAGGGCATCTTAGAGATGCCCTCCAAAACCCGAACCTACAATCCACGTCTGGGCTGAGTGGGTGCAGAGGCTGCCACACAGCAGACATGTTGCTGGACCCCTGGGTGGAGAGCCCCCGCTCTCCTGGGCCTGCAACAATGCACATCCCGGGCGAGGTGATATGTCTCCTCCCCCAGGATGGACAGGGGGAAGCTTCAAAGGCATACCGCCTCTGAGAGCTTCTCCAGACCATTTGCTGTACCCAGCAACTGGCCCCCCACCCATTCTACCCTCACTCTGGTGGGAAGACTGGCGGGAAAAACTATGCCAGGAAGGAAGGTGTGTCAACCTTTGCCAACTCCACCCCTCAGGTGGGGGAGGCGAGGTGAAGCACGACCCCGGGCTCCGGCCATCTTGTAGATGGGGAGCCCTGCCCAATCCCAGCTAGGCTCCTGCCCCCCTCCCACAGGAGAGGAGCAGGCTAGGGGGTGTCCTCATCCCAGGACAGGGACCCATTGGTCCCTGCCCTTGCCCTACCTGTAACGCCCTTAAATTTAGTATTTTGGGGCTCCCTGAACCTTCCTTCCTCAGATCACGATATCAAAAGAAGAAAGAAGATCAAGAAGAAGAAGACCCGCCGTGCAGCTGCTAACAACAGGACAACAACAACTGACTTGGCCCCAGCCCTACCGGCCTGTTGACCCTGGAACCTGTTCCTGCCTAATCCCGGCGACCTCCACGGACAGCAACCTTGGGACACTCAGAGGACCTGCCTGCCTTGACCCTCTCGAAGATTGGGACTCCCATCAACAGAGGCTCTGCTGCAACAACCCACCTGGTGCCCACCAGGAAGCTCCGGACCAGCCCAGTCTGCACCAGCCGAGCCCGGGCCGGGCCAATCCGAACCAAGACCATGAGGACGTCCCCCCGGCAACTGGGACCCGAAGTCCAGTGCCCAAAGACCCTCCTCGACGAACCAGCTGACGCCTGCAGACTCAGAACCAGGGGCCACCCCAACCGCGACCAGCCGAGGGAAAGCTTTTCTGACCCCCAAAGACACCCCTGCACCCGGCACCCCGTGGCCCCCTGTGCCTCCCTTTGGGGTATCTACCTGTGCTCCAAGATCCCAACTTACCTCTCGAAGTGCTGGTCGCCCCTGGAGAGTCACCGTCCCCGAGCCTGCAGCCTTTGTTCCTTTTTCAAGATCCTCATTGGATAACATTGAGCGCCCGACGGCTCAAAAGCACCCTACACCCAGTCGCCCGAGTGCCGCTGGATGTGACCTCTCTGTCCTATCTTACTTCCCCCCTTGCCCTGAGCAAGTGACCAGGAGCCCAGCTCCCTGAGCGGCGTGGCCTGCTAGCCAGCCGCCACCAACCTAAGGCCCCCCTTCCCTCATTGGATAACATTGGGCCTACCTACCTCTGCACCCGGCCGCCCGTGCGCCGCTGGGACTGAACTAACTGTACTCACCTGACCCTGGGGGACCCCTGAGTCTACGCCCAGAACCCTAACTTCACCAACCAAGTACTCACCTGGAAACCGGTAATTCACTTACCTCCCATTGGATAACATTGACCCATTTTTACTTGAAAATGTTCTAAATGTGGAGTTTTGAAAACTGAAAATATTCCTATAAAATCAGCCAAAGTCCAAATTCAAAAATACTCACCTGTGATGAGGAGAGAAGCCAATACTGTACCTTTCAGCCCAGTACTGAGCCGCAAAAGTAATCCCTAGCGGGTTTACTAGTAACCTGTATTTTCTCCATAGGAACCCATTGTCTGCTTTTCTATGAAATTTCTTCTGTCTACTTTTAAAAACTGCAAATATTCTTTAAAAATCGTACGAAATACTGAAACGCAATTACCTACCTGGTTTGAGTTAAGCCCCCAGTGCTGGCCCTAGGAGACTAGTGCTGGGTTACAAAATTAATGCAATCGGACTTTACCTGTCACCTGAATTTCCTCCCATTGAATAACATTGTCAGAATCACCTTGAAAAGTTTCTTAAGTGTGAACTTTTAAAACAGCTTTATATTCAAGAAAATCCAGCACAGTAACTAAAACGTTTTTGCTAATCTGGTTTCAGCTTAGACCACAGGACTGAATCTAATATCTAGTCCTGGAACTACTAAAGTAATCCCTAAAGTAATTAACTGTACTTTCCTATGAAAAACCCATTGAGCTCAATGCTAGTGTGTTTCAGAACTGTATTGCTTATTAGCTATCCTGTAATTATCGTGTGTACAAACTTATTGCTCCTCTGCAAAGTATTTACATGAGAGTACTCGTACCTTGAAAAGTATATTTTTATAACTGTTGGTTCTAAAAATAAAACAACTATATCTGAGGATATAACAACAATTGGCCTGGAGTTCAGTTCTTGAGTGTGTGAAACCTTTTGCTGACTGAGTGTGTACAACAAGTGCTTTACACTGTCCTCTGGTACTGCCTTACTGCTCGACCGAGCTACCACTTTAGAGAGTAAGGTCAGTTCTGACTTTAACCTCTGTTATACCTTTGGGGTTTGTGGACTCTCTACACGCTGTACTACCTTATTGTCCAGTATATATAGAGCCACTTTCTCACATTGGTGGATCAGCGGTGGGATACAAACTTGCATTTGTTGGACTACTTGGTTACCATCTGATCACACGACAGAACTCATAAATTACCTTTAAAATTCTGAAATTGGTCTTTCCTAAACATACTAAACCTCTGGTAGGGCCTTGCTTAAGTCCCATTAGAATTTCTGAAAAATAAAAGTCACTACAAGCTAGGGTAGAGGGTTAGAACTATCAGGTTATAATGACTCAAAGGAACCCAGCTGTTAGTGAAGATAACACAGACCTGGTGGAGGAGCTCGACCTCACACCTTACTTGCACTTGGACTTCAAAGAATTAGGGGCCCTATGCAAAATTAAATAAATAACTGTAGGTCTGCATCCAACCAAACAAGGGCTCCAGGAGCTCCTGGCTGAGTATGCAAAAGACCACCTCTCTGAGCAGGGTGACACCCACACAGAAGAAGAAGAGAGGTGCCCCCCATCCTTAGGGAAGAAGGGGCCTCTGTACCCTTAATTCTAAGAGTCAGCCTCTGGGAGCCTGGGAACCACACAGGTGGACTGGGCCCCAGGGAACCCATTGGGGGAACCCCTATGCAGAGGACAACTTTCTAGCAAAGTTGGCCAAGAGATTAGACCTAGAGACCAGGCTCCTGGATCTAGAAAAAGAAAGAAAAGAGATGGGTCTAGCCCCCATCTATGGTGGCAGCAATACCAATAACAAGGATAGAGAGCAATCTTATGATCCTAAAATCCCCAAAGGGATTGTCCCTAAATTTGAGGAAGGTGATGACATCACCAAGTGGTTCACAGCCTTTGAGAGGGCTTGTGATATCAGACAGCTAAAGAAACCTCTCTGGGGGGCACTCCTGTGGGAACTGTTCTCTGGTAACTGCAGAGACAGACTTCTGACCCTCTCTGGGCCCGATGCAGGGTCCTATGATCTCATGAAGAAGACTCTGATTGAGGGATTTGGACTCACCACTAAGGAGTACAGAATTAGGTTCAAGGGGCTCACAAAACCCAGACCCAATCCTGGATAGATTTTGTAGACTACTCAGTAAAGACACTGGATGGTTGGCTAACTAGATACAATGTGCATGACTTTACTGGACTGTATAATTTGTTTATGAAGGAACACATTTTCAGTAATTGCACAAATGAAAAGTTACATCAGCATTTGGTAGACCTAGGTCTAATTTCTCCCCAAGAATTGGGAAAGAAGGCAGACCACTGGGTCAAGACTAGGGTGACAAGGACAGCCACTGGGGGTGACCAAAAGAAGGTGGTCACAAAATCCCCCCAGGGGAAAGGTGGTGAGAATCCCCAAGATAAAAAGTCTGAGTCTTCCAATGTGCCCCAAAAACCTGTTCAGGTGGGTGGGTCCCAATCTACTCCCTATGTGCCTCAGCCCTATAGGGGAAGACACTTTGATCCTAACAAGGCCTATTGTAACAACTGTAAGAAGTTGGGACATTTAACTGTAGACAAGACCTGCCCCTACAACAAAGTCCCTAAGGCACCCATTCCAGCTACTCCAGGGACAGTAAATCTACAGATGGGATCAGAGGAGTGCCCAGAGCAAATCTGGTAATACACTCAAGCTAGTCTTGGGGAATATGGAGGTTGCCAGTGTGGCTGGGTGGCCACCCAACTGTAACAAATATCGGCAATACCCCTCCATCAATGGAACTAGAGTATGGTAAGGGAAAAGCTGGTTTCCCCAGTGCAATACCTGGTTGGGAAAACGTACCCAGTCACCAATGCTGACAGCATTACCACCCAACTCCCCCTAGCTATGGTGATATTAGGACGGGGGGAAGTTACTGGCCTGAAACTGGTAGTGGTCTCACCACAATTGCCAGCTGACTGTCTGCTTGGAAATGACCTGGAGACCTCAGCCTGGGCTGAAGTTGAGCAAGTAACATAAGCAGCCATGCTGGGTATCCCTAGACAGGTGTGTGTCCAAAGCAGAGCACAGAGCAAAAAGAAGGATGAACAAGTGAGATTGGAGCCTGAAAGTATGGCCCAACCAACCAAGAGAAAAGCAAGGAGACTGGGGAACCAGCTTCTACACAGCCAGCCTCTCAGGACCCCTCTCCTCAGGGAGAGGACTTGGAAGCCCTAGAGGGAACTGAGCCTATGGAGCTTGAGCCTTACCAGGCTGGGCTCCTGGGCCCAGGGGGACCCACTAGGGAAGAGCTGTGCCAGGGTCAGCGAGACTGCCCCACTCTTGAAAGCCTGAGGCAGCAAGCAGCTGCAGAAGCCAAGGGAGATGTCAGTGGTACCCACAGAGCTTATTGGGAAGAGGGATTACTGTATCCTAAGGCAAGAAACCCATATCCAGGAGCTACCAGGAGAGTGATAGTGCCACAGAAGTACAGGGAGTTCCTCCTAACTTTAGCTCATGACATCCCCCTAGCTGGACACCTGGGGAAAACCAAAATGTGGGAAAGGTTGGTTATCCACTTTTACTGGCCCCAGATGAACCAAAAAGTGAAGGCGTTTGTGAGCTCCTGTGTTACCTGTCAGGCCAGTGGCAAGACAGGTGGTAAACCAAAGGCCCCCTGATATCACTGCGAGTGGTGGGGGTGCCCTTTGAAAGGGTAGGTGTGGACATTGTGGGTCCACTTGAACCTCCCACAGCCTCAGGGAACAAATTAATTCTAGTAGTAGTGGATCATGCTACTAGGTACCCTGAGGCAATTCCCCTTAGGGTTACTACAGCTCCTGCCGTAGCCAAGGCCCTCCTAGGTGTCTTTACCAGGGTTGGGTTTCCTAAGGAGGTGGTTTCAGACAGAGGTACCAACTTCATGTCTGCTTACCTGAAAACCAAGTGGAAGGTGTGTTGGGTGCAGTACAAGTTCACTACCCCATACCACCCACAAACCAATGGTCTTGTAGAAAGGTTCAACAAGACCCTGAAAAGTATTATCATGGGGCTCCCTGAAAAACTCAAAAGGAGATAGGATGTCCTGTTGCCATGCCTGCTTTTCGCTTATAGGGAAGTGCCACATAAGGGAGTGGGGTTTTCACCCTTTGAACTTCTGTTTGTTCATCCTGTAAGGGGACCACTTTGTCTTGTAAAGGAGGGTTGGGAGAGGCCTCTCCAAGAACCCAAACATGACATTGTGGACTATGTGCTTGGCCTAAGGTCCAGAATGGCTGAGTACATGGATAAAGCATCCAAAAATCTTGAGGCCAGCCAGGAGATGGAGAAGCACTGCTATGAGCCAAAAGCTGCCATGGTTGAATTTCAACCTGGGCAACAGGTGTTGGTTTTGGAGCCAGTGACATCAAGGGCTCTCCAAGACAGATGGAGTGGCCCTTACCCTATCCTGGAGAAAAAGAGTGAGGTCACTTACTTAGTGGACCTGGGCACCAGCAGGACACCCAAAAGGGTTATCCATTTGAACCGCCTCAAACTCTACAATAACAGGGCTGACCTCACCATGCTGATGGTGACTGGTGAGGAACAGGAAGCAGAGAGTGAACCTCTCCCTGATCTCCTCTCTGCCTGCCCAAAAGATGGGTCAGTGGATGGAGTAGTCTTTTCAGACACCCTCACTCCCCAACAGCAGGCTGACTGCAAGCAAGTCTTGCAGCAGTTTGCTAGCATCTTTTCCTTGACCCCTGGTCTGACCGGCTGGTGTACCCATGATGTGGATACTGGTGACAGTAACCCTGTCAAAAAAAAATCTATCGACAATCGGACCAAGTCAAGGAAAGCATCAAATCTGAAGTCAGCAAGATGCTGGAGCTAGGGGTGATTAAACCCTCTGAGAGCCCCTGGGCTAGCCCAGTGCTTCTAGTCCCCAAACCTCATCAACAGGGTGGAAAGAGAGAGATGAGGTTTTGTGTGGACTATAGAGGGCTCAACTCTGTCACCAAGACAGATGCTCACCCCCTTTCAAGAGCAGATGAGTTGGTAGACAAACTAGGGGCAGCCAAATTCCTAAGCACCTTTGACTTGACTGCAGGGTACTGGCAAATCGGCATAGCCCCAGAAGCCAAAGAGAAAACAGCATTCTCCACCCCTGATGGGCACTCTCAGTTTACTGTGATGCCTTTTGGGTTAAAGAATGCCCCTGCCACCTTCCAGAGGTTGGTGAACCAAGTCCTGACTGGGTTGGAATCCTTCAGTGCAGCCTATCTTGATGATATTGCTGTTTTTAGCTTCACCTGGCAGGATCACCTGATCCACCGTGGGAAGGTTCTACAAGCCCTGCAATCTGCAGGACTGACTATCAAGTGCTAGATAGGGCAGGGCACTGTGGTGTACCTGGGCCACCTTGTTGGTGGAGGCCAGGTCCAACCCTTACAGCCCAAGATCCAGAGCATCCTGGACTGGGCAGCTCCAACCACCAAGACTCAAGTCAGGGCATTCCTTGGCTTCACTGGATATTACAGGAAGTTTGTGAAAGGATATGCGTCTATTGTGACTCCCCTCACAGAACTCACCTCCAATAAAATGCCCAAGAAAGTGAACTGGACTGTTAGCTGCCAAAAGGCTTTTGACACCCTGAAAGAAGCAATGTGCTCTGCACCCATTCTAAAAGCCCCAGACTACTCCAAGCAGTTCATAGTGCAGTCGGATGCATCAGAGCTGGGATAGGAGCAGTCCTCTCCCAGATCAATGAGGAAGGCCAAGACCAACCTGTTGCTTTTATAAGCAGCCGGCTACTCCCCAGAGAGCAGGGTTGGAGTGCTATTGAGAGGGAGGCCTTTGCTGTGGTTTGGTCCCTGAAGAAGTTGAGGTTGAAGTTTGGGACTCACCTCCTGGTTCAAACTGACCACAGACCTCTCAGATGGCTAATGCAGATGAAAGGGGAAAATCCAAAACTACTGAAATGGTCCATCTCCCTACAGGGTATGGACTTTGAAGTGGAACACCGACCAGGGACTGCCCATGCCAATGCAGATGGACTTTCTAGGTTCTTCCATTTAGACAATGAAGACTCCCCAGGGCAAGGTTAGTTTCATCACCTTTTGTTTGGGGCGGGGGAGTGGGGGTTGAGAAAGTGCCATCTTTCTTGCCTTGGTATGCCCCCACTTTTTTCTGAACTGCTGATGTGCTTGACTGAGTGTGCCCTGGGTCCCTGCCAATCAGGTACCCAGGGACTGTGTTCCTTCCCTAAAAAGAAAAGCTATGCTGAAACAAAATATCCAATTGGCACCTCTGGTTACCTGTCAGCCCCTAGTAAATGGTACCCTAGGTACCCAGGGCATGGTGACCAGAGGAGACCCCTGAAGGCTGCAGCACTTATTGTGCCACCCTCAGGGGCCCTGTACCCTGGCACCCACACACTGCCTTTGCAGGATGAGTGCCTAAGTACAGAACTAAAACAAGAGTAGACATGGCACACATCCCTGTGTGCCATGCCCACAGAACGCACTGCCCTGGCATACTTCAGTCACTCTTCTACCTGGGTGCCCTATGCCAGAGGTGAGGGCACAGGGGCATGAGCCCTGTGCCCCTACAGTACCCAGGGCCATCCCTGGGCACTGTAAGTGCAGTGATGCCATTTAAGAGAATATGGTGCTGGGAGGTTGCCATTACGAACTCCACAGCACCATAATGGCTACACTGAAGCCTGACAAGTTTGGTACCAAACTTCTCAGCACATTACACCAGCACTGATGCCAGTGTGGGATTTACTGTAAAATGCACGAGAGGGCATCTTAGAGATGCCCTCCAAAGCCCGAACCTACAATCCACGTCTGGGCTGAGTGGCTGCAGAGGCTGCCACACAGCAGACATGTTGCTGGACCCCTGGGTGGAGAGCCCCCAGCTCTCCTGGGCCTGCAACAATGCACATCCTGGGCAAGGTGATATGTCTCCTCCCCCAGGATGGACAGGGGGAAGCTTCAAAGGCATACCGCCTCTGAGAGCTTCTCCAGACCATTTGCTGTACCCAGCAACTGGCCCCCCACCCGTTCTACCCCCACTCTGGCGGGAAGACTGGCGGGAAAAACTACGTCAGGAAGGAGGGTGTGCCAACCTTTGCCAACTCCACCCCTCAGGTGGAGGAAGCGAGGTGAAGCTCGACCCCGGGCTCCGGCCATCTTGTAGATGGGGAGTCCTGCCCAATCCCAGCTAGGCTCCTGCCCCCCTCCCATAGGAGAGGAGCAGGCTAGGGGGTGTCCTCACCCCAGGACAGGGACCCATTGGTCCCTGCCCCTGCCCTACCTGTAACACCCCTAAATTTAGTATTTAGGGGCTCCCTGAACCTTCCTTCCTCAGATCCCGATATTAAAAGAAGAAAGAAGATCAAGAAGTAGAAGACCCACCTCGCAGCTGCTAACAACAGGACAACAACAACTGACTTGGCCCCAGCCCTACCGGCCTGTTGATCCTGGAACCTGCTCCTGCCTAATCCCGGCGAACTCCGCGGACAGCAACATTGGGGCACCCAGCGGACCTGCCTGCCTTGACCCTCTCGAAGATTGGGACTCCCATCAGCAGAGGCTCTGCTGCAACAACCCACCTGGTGCCCACCAGGAAGCTCCGTACCAGCCCACTCTACACCAGCCGAGCCCGGGCCGGGCCAACCCGAACCAAGACCACGAGGACGTCCCCCCGGCGACTGGGACCCGAAGTCCAGTGCCCAAAGACCCTCCTCGACGAACCAGCCGACGCCTGCAGACTCAGAACCAGGGGCCACCCCAACCGCGACCAGCCGAGGGAAAGCTTTTCCGATCCCCAAAGACAACCCTGTACCCGGCGCCTCGCGGCCCCCTGTGCCTCCCTTTGGGGTACCTACCTGTGCTCCAAGATCCAAACTTACCTCTAAAAAGTGCTGGTCGCCCCTGGAGAGTCACCGTCCCCGAGCCTGCAGCCTTAGTTCCTTATTCAAGATCCTCATTGGATAACATTGAGCGCCTGACGGTTCAAAAGCATCCTGCACCCAGCCGCCCGAGTGCGGCTGGCTGTGACCTCTCTGTCCTATCTTACTTCCCCCCTTGCCCTGAGCAAGTGACCAGGAGCCCAGCTCCCAGAGCCGCATGGCCTGCTAGCCAGCGGCCACCAACCGAAGGCCCCCCTTCCCTCGTTTGATAACATTGGCCCTACCTACCTCTGCACCCGGCCGCCCCTGCGCCGCTGAGACTGAACTAACTGTACTCACCTGACCCTGGGGGACCCCTGAGTCTACGCCCAGAACCCTAACTTCACCAACCAAGTACTCACCTGGAAACCGGTAATTCACTTACCTGCCATTGGATAACATTGACACATTTTTACTCGAAATTTTTCTATATCCTTCGGGCTCAAGTTCCCGCTATATAAAACTTTATAAATAAAATAAATAAATAAATAAGTGTGGAGTTTTGAAAACTGAAAATATTCCTATAAAATCAGCCAAAGCCCGAATTCGAAAATACTCACCTGTGATCAGGAGAGAAGCAAGTACTGTACCTTTCAGCCCAGTACTGAACCGCAAAAAGAATCCCTAGCTTGTTTACTAGTAACTGTATTTTCTCCATAGGAACCAATTGTCTACTTTTCTATGAAATTTCTTCTAAGTGTCTACTTTTGAAAACTGCAAATATTCTTTAAAAATCGTGCTGACCTTCTCCATATGCTGTGGGCATGCCCGAGGATACGAAGATATTGGGGGACAGTCCGGCACACACTACACACTATCACAACCCTGCAGATCCCGGAGGGGGCACTGCCTTGCCTGATAGGGCACAGGAAAAGGACCAAGACCCACAAAGCGCAGCTGAAATGTTTGGACTTAGCACTCTTACTAGCAACCAGAGTCATAACTATGAGGTGGAAATCAGCCAGACCCCCGAGTGCAGAGGTATGGCGGTCTGATTTGCTAAAATGGGGCAGGGCAGAAATTATGGTCCTGCGTAGAGAGGAGGAGAGAGGGCTCCGGAAGCATCCAATTGCGCAGGACTGGGAGCGGATGCTGGCAGAGATAGAGGAGGAAGATCTAGAGACCTCACAAGAGATTGTCCCATGACCAGTAATACAAGATAGGAAGAGAGAGGAAAACAGAGGGGGGATATAACCGCCGAAAATACAGGTTAGACAGCCACTCAAAAATGCAGTACTGGACAGAATACGGTTGTCAGACCACGGTTTACAGTGTCTTACTGATGGAGAAGCTAGGAGACGCAGAAGGTGGGAGGGAGTTGGGTGGGATAGAGTTGGTTAAGAGACGATACTGGCATAATATGCAATGTAATTCTTGTTATACTAACTCTGAGATAGACTGAATTGCTATACGAGATGGGAAAGTTACATGTACATTAGCCGAAAGTTAAAAGGAGGACAAGTGAAAAGACTGTTGAATGATGATATGAATAAGTGTAAAATGTAATAACTGGCACAGTCACGAATAAAGAGTTTTAAAAAAAATAATAATTCTTTAAAAATCGTACGAAATACTGAAACGCAATTATCTACCTGTTTTGAGTTAAGCTCCCAGTGCTGGCCCTAGGAGACTAGTGCTGGGTTACAAAAGTAACGCGATCGTACTTTACCTGTCACCTGAATTTCCTCCCATTGAATAACATTGTCAGAATCACCTTGAAAAGTTTCTTAAGTGTGAACTTTTAAAACAGCTTTATATTCAAGAAAATCCAGCACAGTAACTAAAACGTTTTTGCTAATCTGGTTTCAGCTTAGACCCCAGGACTGAATCTAAGATCAAGTCCTGGAACTACTAAAGTAATCCATAAAGTAATTAACTGTACTTTCCCATGAAAAACCCATTGAGCTCAATGCTAGAGTGTGTTTCAGAACTGTATTGCTTATTAGCTATCCTGTAATTATCGTGTGTACAAACTTATTGCTCCTCTGCAAAGTATTTACATGAGAGTGCTCGTACCTTGAAAAGTATATTTTTATAACTGTTGGTTCTAAAAATAAAACAACTATATCTGAGGATATAACAACAATTGGTCTGGAGTTCAGTTCTTGAGTGTGTGAAACCTTTTGCTGACTGAGTGTGTACAACAAGTGCTTTACACTGTCCTCTGGTACTGCCTTACTGCTCAACCAAGCTACCACTTTGGAGAGTAAGGTCAGTTCTGACTTTAACCTCTGTTATACCTTTGGGGTTTGTGGACTCTATACACACTGTACTACCTTATTGTCCAGTATATATAGATCCACTTTCTCACAGTCTTTATGCTAGTGCGGCCTGTGACATAATGTGTTTATGTTTGGGATGTTTATGCATAATGTGTTTTATGTTTCCAGTGATGCAGATGTAATGTGTTTATGTTGCAGGTGATAACACTGAGGTCATTATCTTACCAGTGGATACTGGTGGTGTTTATAACTACTTACCTGTTCTGATGGTTCTGACAGTGGCCCGATTGGCCCAGTCCTGTGTAAAACCCCTGTGAATTTTGCCTAGTGCCAGTTGGCGCAGTGTAAATGTGTGACTATGTTTCTAATGTGTTTATGATAATACAAAGGCTGTTTTTATATAACCTTGCGTGGATTTTTCTTTGTGGTGTGCCTAGTGGGTTGCTGCTGTGTCTGTTGCGCAAACACGTTACACATTGCCTCTGGGATAAGCCTGACTGCTCGTGCCAAGCTACCAAGGGGGTGAGCAGGGGTTATCTTCAGCGTGTAACTCCCTTGCCCACACTAGAGTGGTGGTTAATGCATGGCATTGGCGTAAGCCTTAGCCAACCAGAAATCCCATTTCTAACAGAAATGCAAAATAAAACTGACTTCCTGGCTTTGTGTCTGTAGTTTTTCTTGTCAGCACTCATGGTTAAAGAACCCAGTGGAGAAGATGGCAAAGAAAGCCTTTCAGATGCAAATGACAGCATCTCCTGTTAATTGGGTAACATTTACACTCCATGAAATACCAATTTGCTAAAAGGATCTATTTACCAGAACAATTCCAGCAGTTAGACCTTTCTTTCGCCACCGTCCCGCGCATCCGAAGAACAACCAACGGCGGGAGATCCTTCTCCCACCTCGCCGCCAAGACATGGAACACCCTCCCACTGAGCCTACAACAGACCCAAGACCTGCTGACCTTCAGGAGGATACTAAATACCTGGCTGTTCGATCAGTAGCGGCCCCCACCTCCCCCCCTAGCGCCTTGAGACCCTCACAGGTATGTAGTGCGCTTAACAAATGACTGATTGATTGATAGACACATAAAAAAAGAATGAGCTTTCACCCCCTATTCTTTGTCTTTGGTGGAGTGCTCAAAACACTGCTGTGGATGTACAGTCAGACAGACTTTGAGGTCACTTTCTTAGTTAAGTAGATATCACACTGGAGACTTCTGTAAGTCTTAATTCTTTTATTAAAATCATTTTGTAAAAATTCAAATCTTTATCTCTTAGAGCCAAGAGCTTTTTTGTCAAAATAGTTATACTCTTACATTCTTATATTTCAGGACTTCAGGGCCAACAGGTGCTTCGTGATTATGTAATGTTGCTTCATCAGGGCCATAATGGTGATTACAAGACACTGTTAAAACAGAGATCTTTTACACAAATAATACTCCGGTCGAAAAAGTGCCATACTCCAATTTAAAATAATATATTCAATTTCCTGAATAATCACTTGTTGAATCACTTCAAATATAACTTATAGTTCATGCTTGTTCGAGGTTGAATTACACCTAGATAACCAGCGACACCATTTTTATCGTTCTGCTCTGAATATAATGCACCCTGCGTCAACAAAGTGCAGCACAGGCTGCTGGTCCTGTGCCGCAATGGCCACTAGTGCTCTTATGATCTATATTTCCTTTGCAGTTACCCAACTAGGAAATTGTTGCCCCCCCCCATCCTGTCTGTCCATTGTCCCCTCACCCCAACTCTTCTTAAAAAGTATATTGCTGAATAATAGAAGAGGTAATAGTCATACAGAGAATCCAGCGCTAGATGTTTTTTAAGGTGCTAGTTACTTCTGTAGCACGCTATACAAGATAGGGATCAATCAACATTTAGAGGAGGCGCCATTTTGGTGCCTCTTCCAATAATTCACTGATCATAATTTACTCAACAGCAATACAAAAGAAATGACTACATACCTAGATGACTTATAAAAATATTTTTACTGCTTAATGAATACATCAAAAACGTACATAAAATAGGACTCTATGTAATGCTAATTTCAATGATTTGCATGGTTATACAATAGTACAGCTCTACCAAGTATCAGGCATCAGGCGTGATACTAACGCATTTTTGTGCGGTGGTCCACATCACCGCACAAAAATGCAGGATCACGGATTTGTAGCGCCTCCTTGAACCACCGCCGGTACAAGGAAGTCAACGCCCTGGCCAAACACATTTATTGAGCACGCAACGCGGATCGCTTGCTTCTCAGCTGGCAGACTTTGCAATTGAAGTAGTGTGCAAAGTCTATTGCTGAATGGCAGGTCAGGAGTATGCGGCCGACCTGGTGGCTCATTGCTGCAGCTTTTATTATTAGCACAGCTGCTGCGTGCCTGCCGGGGTTTCAGCAGTTGTAACATTTTCTTAAGTGTGCCTTGTTGCTCAAATGGGTGCAATTATTGATATTTATATGTTTTCCTGGTCTACATTGTTTGATTTGGCTTGCGAGAAATTTTCACTCATAGTCATTGAAATGTCACTCACAATTCCACTGAAAATATGAAAATGTCACACATTGCAATCCGAAACCTTGGCAGCTATGTAATAGTTTCAAATAGAGACAGCAATTCATTGATTTTACAACTGACATCTTAACAATCATCATTAATACAGTCTTATTACATAAATCTTTTCCACTACAAACTGTAATTTATATATGCACATTTTCATACTTAGGACACCTAAATACAACGTGCCTGCTAGACTGCTTCAATAGTGCATAGTCAACGTAATGGTCTTAAGGTGTGCCTAGCTTTCAATTTGTCATGTAGCAACAAACGAATCCTAAACGTCTCTAGCTTGTTACGTTCGTTGGGGCAATGACATTGATTCAAATAATGTGTCCGTGCATCGAAATTAGAATCTAAACAAGCATTTGCAATGCAATAGGTCTCGCATTTGCAAAAGTTTGAGCCATTGGCATTGTAAATGACAAACCCTTCACCCATGCGTTGGTTTTGAAAACAGATATATAAATGGCATTGTCATTTACAATGTCAATAGCTTAAACTCTGGCATTGAAAATGACAATGCCTTTTATCCATGTTTTAAAAAAAGAAACATAAATAAAACGCATTGGCATTTACAATACCAATAGCTCAAACTTGTGTAAATACTCGTGTAAATACCAAAAATACTCGATCTCTGATCAGCAATTGATGCTTCTGCTTTTCAAACTTAAAAACATATGTTTTATTAGAAACACCTTAAACAAATGTAATGCCAAAATGCCCCTTTTGAAAATATGTCGTCCATACATAAATAGTATTTTATAGGAGTAGCAATTAATGCACACATATGTGCACGGTCTGTGAAGCACTAGATATAAAAGGGCTTCCAGTGCAGAGAAAAAAACACAGTCCTGTTTCCCCAGTCCGCAACCTCTAACAACCACCAACAACAGACATAGTAGAATTATTTTGTGACGTCTGCTGCGGCTTTGAACTGCTCAGTGAAAAATCTCACTGGATTAGGTAGGTCACTAAACCTACAACAAGTGCTCCTTTAAATGTCCTGTAATTTATATGCGTGGACACAGCTGAAGTACACTGTCCCGTCCTACACAACCACTGCCCCTACAGCTGTGGCAAGTAGAATTTGTGCATTTTTATACAGCACCAACTTTAAATGGGCACGCATAAAAGATTATGAGTGACACTATCTTACGTGCAAAATCAAGCAATATAGACAAGGGAAACATATATAAATCATAGAAATTACACCTATTTGAGCAACAAGAAACTCTAAGATATTAAAACTGCTGTAAGCAAGCACCAGAAATGCAAGGGCAATAACCTTGGCTGCTGCCTGGAGGCTGTGCGTCGCTGCAGCCACGCCCCACTGGATCGCACCGATGAATATTAAGCATGGCGCCTGTCTTGTTCCTAAAGCCGAAAATTTTGCACGCGCCCCGGGGAAGGACGGCAACGAGGAGCAAGCTACAACACTGACTAATAAAAACCACTGTGCAGAAACATGTGTTGCCACGTTTCTAGTCATTTTTTAACCGATTGCACTAAAACATTTTTTTATTTAGCATCTGCAGATTATGCAGCAGATGATGAATTAAGGGGCAAACGCTGCAGATGTATAGTTATTCGAAGAAAGCTGCAGAATGGCATAATTCCAGTGGCCCTGCCCTTAAATATAAAAATGTGACAGGCACTACCATAAACAAGCCATCGAAAAAGTGCACTATACAAACGACTTGCGCCTTAGTCCACTATTGGCATTGTTTTCGGGGAGGGGAGAAAATTAATGTTTCTCAATTTAGGTTTAAAAATGTATCACTCTAAAAAACCTACTGCTCAATGTACTGGTAATCTGTCCCACTAAGGTGAAACCGTTCTGCAGGTTAATTGAATAAAGTTTTTTTAATTCTGAAGAGATGTTTACACTTTTGCTGCACGAGGTCTTTTAAATGAAGGTGATCCTAAAGTTAAGGGGTGCAGGACACTTTTAGTTACTTCCTTTATCTTTAATTAACCGTTAAAAAAATGATTGCCTGTTTAGCTCAGTTAAGTAAACAGCAGCCAAGTGCTGCTGATAGCCAAGTGCTGCTGATAGCCAAGTGCTGCTGATGACCAAGGTGCAGCGTGTGAAGGTCAGTAGGGGCGAATGCGGCTACCGGGCCGTACTATATAGAAGTATCGCTGGATAATGATTGATTTGTCTTACCTTATACTGGTCCTATCACACACAGCTCTTGCAGCATGCTTCCTCTTCAGTGCCATTCTGCACCTCCTCTGTGCCCGCCTGCTCTAAATTTGTAGGCCTCTGATGCAGCCGCGGCTCCTCTAACTGTGGGGCCTAGAAAAGCCTTGCGCTGGTGATGTCTCGCGGTTGCAGCTATCACGGCCCAGTCAGTCACTCCAACACGGACTCTTTTGCTGAGCAATGGCGAATGGAAAACGGGAGTGAGAGTGCACAACTGCAAACCCGATGGGAATGGCGCGCAACACTAAAATGCACGTGCATGTTCACAGGTAGCAGGAGGGGAGGTAGGCGTGGCTACAGGATTTTGTCAGTTCAATCAGTGTCGGATTGGGAAAGCCCAGAATGCAAAGCGCTGTTTCCTAAACAAGCGCATCTCAGAAGCGCATCCACAGACCGGAGTCTGCTCGTGCACCGGCCTGTGCCATTTGGGGAGGGAAGACAACGACAACAAGTAACTGCATGAAAATTAACAAGGAACACAGCAAAATAATTTACTTGCTTTTGAGGATGATGCAGCGTAAAAGCTGATCATTCTTTGCACGACATAAAAACTGAATCGGACAATGAAATTATAATGTGCACAGGTCGAGAAAAAGAAACTGAGAAAAGTTTAAGTACCAGCATCGTAAAAGTGCACTTAGATTGATAGAAATAGAAGATTTTTAGAATTAGTTTAATATGTTTATAAACTGATTAGCTTATATTTTAACAAAGTCGTTATGAAAGATTATTAATGGAAAAGCTTTCTATGATGCAAAATAACATTATTAATATGAAGCAGTATATATGTAACAAATGAGTCTTACACACGATTGTGCGAATATTAATTATGACACTTAGCATCTTCATTGTAATGCACCATAGCAAACGAAAAACAGGTGCAAATTAGAATTATTCTATATGACAAACTTTCAGCAGGAAAGAAAAAAGCTTCCGCTGCAACAGGAATTACATCTAAAAAAGATTTCTGAAAAACACATTTACTTATAGTAGCAATTTCTAGTTACTTAACTGCACCTTAGATTAGTACACCACCATTGATTGCCCAAAGGAAAAGAATGCCATAACTTCAGCAGTCACAATATATTGAAAGACTAAAGACACCTATGCCTCTACAGAAGTACTAAGCCATGCCTGAAGTCACAATCCAGGTATCACAAGCAGGCCAACACCAACCTTGCACAAGCTGAAGCAATATCGACTGCTCACTTACAAACCAGGCTGGAAGTTTCCCTTTCTGTGCTATCGCTAAACCCGCAAATACGCTTCAACATGTTCCTAGGTGAAACCCAGTACTGCCGTCCGTTCAAGATGGGCATCTTCAAGCACCTAAGTACCAGAAGGTCTCTTCTCCCCCTATCCTTGCACAGGCAATCTCCTACTATACCCCTTCCAGAACTTTACGATCGACGGGTCAATTCCTAGTATGTGTCCCTCGCTTCAGGAAAGCCAGAATTGGTGGTCGCTCTTTTGGCGTACTGGCAGCGAGTCTTTGGAACACTTTGCCCGTCGACATCCGTGCCCTACCGGATCTCCTATCCTTTAGAAGAGCCATCAAGACCTTTCTGTTTCCACCTCTCTAAATCTGCTCTGTGCTTCTTCTGGCTTTCTCTTCTGGTTGTGTTATCTTTCATTACAGCGCCGGGACGCCACTTTGCTGTGGCAGCTGAGCGCTCTATAAATTTTTAACATAACATAACATAACATAACAAGGTGAAACGGGACATCTCGCTCGCTCACTCAATGGGTTGTACCTTTATTTCTGGATCTTGGCTTCTTGATATTTGCTGATAAATACTTGCAGTGAAATTAGAATGGCATTTATTTTATTTGAACATTTTTCCATAAAAATGTGTATGCATTTATGCTCCGAAAAATAATCTATACAGACCAATTTGTTGTAAATTTGTACGGATGTTCTGGTATATCATGGTCACGTATGTCTTTTTAAAACTACATTTTTAACCTCACCACCTAAACAAAGGCCTACTAAAAAATATGAACTATGTAATACAAAAGGCTTCTCTAATGGTCCGGACATCACAATAAGTGCTACACAATATTTCAGCAACGTACTAGTTAGCAGCAAGCACGCCACACCAGCGTGCTGCATTACATTCCTTGAAAACAACCAATAGCGTTGTTTTCAAATGAAAATCACGTTGTGCAAAAATAAAAACCGTGAAAATTAGAAAACAACTTCTGTAGAATATATTCGTGAAGGGACGGAATGCACAGTTTCCTTGGGTGGGCGTCTGTGATAAACAGCATTTGATCTTTTCTTTCTCAAACGTAGTAAGGCTCGTCTTCGACGACTTTTCCCTTGATGTCACGTCGCGCTCTGCTTTACCTGCCCTGCCGCATTGCTGGGGAATTTACTACGTGATGCTGTATTTTCTTAAATACGCAACAAGCTGCAAAACTGGATTGTGGGTTGTTTAATTGCTCCAAGCAGTCAATAAATTTCCAGGGACTGCTGGTGCGTGAAGAATATCAAATGTCCCTCAGTATAGCAGGTGGAAAGATTTTTCTACAAAGTCTGTCGGTTGCAGACAAGAGTTTTAAAACTTGCCGTGCTCGTGTTACATAAGAGGGGTGCAAATACGTGGCACGTGAAACGTCACACGTTGGCCTCGAGGTTAGAATAAAGCTTCTACCAGCAAGAACAGCCCCCAACCTCACCTAAAACCATCCGCAAAAATGACAATGGATGCTTACGGAACATGGTGCTGTCTTAAATGGATATATGCTCTAGCAACAGGGTCCCTCTTGTGCTCTACTGCTTCCATTGTTGTATCAAAATTAAAAATTTTTTAATTTGTGCTCCACATAAACTCAATAACTTTCCCAAACAAGTCGGCCTGGAGCGCGCCTTGGAAGAGACTCGGGAGGGCAGGAGCGTGACGCCATGAGCGTGCACGTTGGCGTTCCCTGCTTCTCGCGTGTTCACAGACCGGTGTCTGCTCGTGCACCGGTCTGTATCACTTGGGGAGGCAACAGGACGACAATAAGGCTCGCTAGCGGCAGCGCTTCGCGCTGCAACGCCAGGCGAGCCCTAAAAATGACATTATCTTAGGTTGGTCCTTGCTGATTCAAATCTCATTAAAATTACCATTCTAATGCACTGCATCCAATGACCTCTGGCTCTCGTTCAGGAGGCCTTGCATTCTTTGTCCAAATGCCTAAACCCTGGAACTCACTTTGTCACTAAAATCTTTTGCAGAACATTTTCTGTTCTGCAAGTAACTCAGATCTTGGCTATTCTCTCCTTGCTACTCCACCACCATGGATTGATTTCTTCATTTACAACCTCCTTACCTAGGAGCCTGTGGTAGAACAATCTGTTATAAGACAGCAGGCATGCTTTACGGATCTGTATCTATGTGAGACCCACTAATTTATGATCCATCAGTGCATTATAACTAACAGGGTCATGTCATGGCCAAAGGCTGGTGTGCAATATGTACATTTTAAAAAAGAGTGGCAAATTACTGCAGATTATACAAAGATAATTGGCCGCTATGGCTTGAGAAATGTTCCTCATCTAATAATTTTCCTGCTGTCAAAATCTTCTTTCTTTAATCTTAACGTTTTAATAGTATTGACTCTCAATAGTCCCAGGCAAGGCTGCTGTCTTTCATCTTAAATAGATGAACATAGAAAAACCTCATAGCCAGGCAAAGATCTACGGTCAACATAAAAACCTGTTACTTAACTTTAGGACACCCTGTAGAGATATATATATATATATATATATATATATATATATATATATATATATATATATATATATATATATATATATATATATATATAAATAAATAAAACACACGCGCTCTTCCAGCAACGTTAAACAGGCCACACCAACTGCTTCTGGTAGAATGTTTATTTTGATGAAAGCCTCCAGGCATTACGCGTTTCGAGTCTAACCAACTCTTAATCATATGCCAAATGCTGCAATCACGAAGGGTTCGTTTAGCTTTTTAAATAACGTGACTAGTTGACATTGAGAAAGGACATTTCTTCCAGTTTTAAAGGAACAGTCTATTTTCGTTTTGTAAGTATAATAGTCAATTTTAACACACATCTTGGATGCACACAAGGGTAAGTACAGTCTTTTATATAGGATTGTCCTCTTAACCCCTCAGTGGTGAATATTTCTGGTCTCCCTTGTTATGCACATTTCAAAAACACTCTTTGTTGTTGTTTCTGGGACTGCAACTCCCATAATGCTGCATACCTGTTCATTTGCCATACTGGTTCTCAATGTCAGTTTTGGGTGAAGCTTCGCTCATTGTTACTGTGTGCCAAATGCAAACTTGCTTTAAAAGGAATAGTTCCATACCTTGGCCGCAGTATACAACGTTGAAATCCCACTACCATCGTGTCCTTTAGCAGCTCGTAATCAGCCTTTAAAAAAAGTAACAAGCACGAAGTGCATAGGGAGAAAATCTCCCGCAGATCCTGGCTGTAAGAAAGTTCATTTGCCGAGTTCGGGCGGGCCTCACACAGGGGCCCTTCCATCCAACTTAGTCCATGTTCAATACTGCAGCCGACGGGCATCCCTTTAATTAAGCTTCAAGCTTCCATTAGTTTACCTGACATGAGGAATGCCTCTGCCTCGTGGATCATGGGCCTGTCTTCAGGTGTGTCAGACACCTTAAATACAAAAAACACACGCGCTCTTCCAGCAACGTTAAACAGGCCACACCAACTGCTTCTGGTAGAATGTTTATTTTAATGAAAGCCTCCAGGCATTACGCGTTTCGAGTCTAACCAACTCTTAATCATATGCCAAATGCTGCAATCACGAAGGGTTCGTTTAGCTTTTTAAATAACGTGACTAGTTGACATTGAGAAAGGACATTTCTTCCAGTTTTAAAGGAACAGTCTATTTTCGTTTTGTAAGTATAATAGTCAATTTTAACACACATCTTGGATGCACACAAGGGTAAGTACAGTCTTTTATATAGGATTCTCCTCTTAACCCCTCAGTGGTGAATATTTCTGGTCTCCCTTGTTATGCACATTTCAAAAACACTCTTTGTTGTTGTTTCTGGGACTGCAACTCCCATAATGCTGCATACCTGTTCATTTGCCTTACTGGTTCTCAATGTCAGTTTTGGGTGAAGCTTCGCTCATTGTTACTGTGTGCCAAATGCAAACTTGCTTTAAAAGGAATAGTTCCATACCTTGGCCGCAGTATACAACGTTGAAATCCCACTACCATCGTGTCCTTTAGCAGCTCGTAATCAGCCTTTAAAAAAAGTCACAAGCACGAAGTGCATAGGGAGAAAATCTCCCGCAGATCCTGGCTGTAAGAAAGTTCATTTGCCGAGTTCGGGCGGGCCTCACACAGGGGCCCTTCCATCCAACTTAGGCCATGTTCAATACTGCAGCCGGCGGGCATCCCTTTAATTAAGCTTCAAGCTTCCATTAGTTTACCTGACAGGAGCACTTCTTCTTGGATATATATATATATATTTGCAAGGGGCGAGACTATAGAAAATCACTCACTGGGGGGGGTATGGCCAAAACCTCGCAGGGAGGCAGGAAGGGATCATATAATATTAATGATCATAAGAATATGCTGCCACATATTGACCTACCACCTGAGTCCGCACCCTATGTTGTTGTTCTGACAGGGGTTCTGTGAAAAGGTAGAGCCGATGTCGACCAAGAACCTTCAGTGTTTGCCCGGCGTTAGCCCCCTCTCATACCATCCGATATTACCAAACAAAGAGGCAGGCGCTGGAGACAGGAAGGCAGGAAACAGGAGTTTATTCTGACGGAGCAGAACACGTCAAATCAGACAACAGGGTATCTTCTCGAGGTGCTCTAACCGCATCTCTGAGGCCTGGCCTCTTATACACAGGTTTATGGCTTTATTACATACACTGCATCCGTAATGTTTCTTTGAAGGACAGAAAAGACATCCTCGGAATCCCCGGTCCAGGCCCGTTCCCACACACATCTACAGTAGAGTTCCCACCCCGATCTCAGCATGTGGTGGTTATCGCGCAGCTGGACATTCCGCTGGGAACGGGGATGTGTGTGATCAGTCGGATCTTCGGGGTGCGAAAGCGTTGATTAATCCCCGCTCCTTTGATGGGGTGAGTTCCTACTGTAGGGGGCAATAAACTACATCTGCGGGGCCTGGCGGTGGCCTGAGAACAGCTTGGACAATCGGGCAGGGAGGAAGAGGATATCAAAGGCTTGTTCCCGTGAAGGGATGAAAGGGTTATATGGTTTCGGCTCGGGATATTGCGCTGAGGCAGGATCGCGCTTATGGTTCGTTTATGGTTCAAGGAGGAGAGATCGGGGGTTGCCGGAGCGCGGGGGGGATGCTCGGGGAAACAAGAGAGTGAGGGGGGGGCGCGCTGGCTATCGGGAGTGGGCAGAGAGGCCATGGCAATCAAAATGGCTGCTGCTTACGCACGTATGGATCTGAAAAGGACAAGATGGCGCCGATAATGTTTACGCCACAATCCAGATTTTAACAGTCCTCCCTTTTCAACATATCTAGCCAGCTTGTCAATTTATGTCTATCCCCATTATATTACGTATTTCGATATCATACAAAGCTTTCATACGTTCAGCTTCGAAGTTCGGAGTCTTAGGGCAAATACAGTTAGCAAACAGTGAGCACAGAGGCGGCAAGCATTGAATACCCAGGCAGAGTCCACATATTACGACGATTGGTATCAGTACGATCATGAACAACCTCCATCCCCAGTCCTTTACAGCACTCCAGAACCAACTCCCAAGTGACCATCCGTCTTGTTCCTGATGAACTTCTGAGGAGAGTCTGTGGAGGTGTTCAATGGCTTTGTAGACTGAGGGCGAATTGTCTGGTATGTAGGTACAACAGCTGGACCCGATGATACGGCATGCTCCTCCACGGTCCGCCAGACCCACATCTAGAACAAGGCGGTTTTGAAGAGCCACCAGACGGACCGCCTGAAGCTCGGCTGTATTGTTTGTGAGGATACCAGCTGTAATGTTCATCGTTGTTTCGACTGCCTGGGACAAATGCCGAATGGCACGACTGTTCGCCATCGGACCCCAAAGTGGAACAAGTCCCTTTATTGCATCCAAGAATTGTGCTCCAGTGGAGTCGGCCTGCTCAATGTCCTTTGCTCGTTTTTGTCGGTGATGGTTTGCCGGAGCCACATAGGTCGGAGGAAGGACGAAGGCAATGTAGCAGGAACCTCCCCAGCCCTTTGGGAGCCAGGTGTAGGCTTTTGTACCACAGACGAAGTACATGTTTGGAGAGGTGACAAAAGAGGGTGGGTCGGTTGAGTCCAAAGTTCTGGTGATGCGGCAAGCGCTGTGGCCCACCAGTTGTGTCCCATGGCCTGTGATGCATTCAAGGCCCGAGACATTGACGACAGATAGGGCCACAGTCAGGGTGGCAGCCGTTCGTTTCCGGAGGTAGGAGAAGGTGGGTCTGGCTGGATTGTTGAATACTTGCATCTCCACCCTTTCTTTGGCGGGGATGTCCATGTGAACAGAAGCATTGGAGGATAGAGGGCAGAAGGGAGCAGCAGTTCTTCCGGTTTTGTTCAGCCAGACCCCATGATAAAAGTGCGACATAGTTCCGCTGGAAGTGGCATTGTCTCTGTAGCTCTCTTGCAAGAGGATCAGCCAAGCAAGGCAGGAACCATGAACAGAGAAAGGTGAAGGGATGAAGGGGATGGAATGTCCGGTGGCATGTGGTATCAACCCACAGATCCAGCAATTCGTGGTATTGGCAGCAAGGTTGTGTTGGTGCAGCAACTGCACGAAGGAGTTGTTCCAGAACTCCTTACGCCTTTCTTGGATTTGAGGTGAAAGAGAGACCAGGTAGTGTTCTTTCATGGTGGTAGGCTGTGCAGTCGTTAGAAATGTCTTATGAGCCGGTGAGTTCTCTTCCACGATCCAGAAGGTAGTCATGAGGAGGAGGCAAAAGAGAAGAGCGATAAGGAGAGCAATAGTCTTTGAGCTGTGCAACCTGTCAGTTTTCGGGTTTCTGTAGTGGGTCTTCGGATGTCCGGTTGCTTCCATCATCTTCGTATCGGGCGCTTCCATCATCTTCAAGGTGCTCGGTAGTGGGCAGAACCACAAACTTCGTTGGGCTTCTCTCCTGGCAGCCTTAGTAGTGTTAGGCCACCAGTCTGAGAATTGTAACTTAGTCAGTGGTCTGCTTACCCGAAGCTCCCTTCTTTCGTCGCAGGTTATACCCTTCTCTGGATGGCACAGTGGGATCAGGGAATTTCGCCAATTCGAGTGTCTCTGTCTCAGAGTAGCAGCTCAGGGATGGTCGGTCTTTGTTCAGGAGCTCTTCTTGGGTGGTCACGTCTTCGGTCGACGTCAGGGTCGGAGAGATTTTCTTGCAATGATGTGCATGCAGCCAATTTCGCTTCCCCTCCACTCGAAGAGCTGTTCGGGTGGTGATCAAGACTTGCCAGGGGCCCGTCCAGCGGGGTTCCAGACTCCTCTCCCGCTGGAAGTTCCGAATTAGGACGAAATCTCCAGGCTGGATGGTATGTCCGGGGCCCCTGGAAGCATCGGGGATGGCCTGCAGCACCTGATGATGAATAACAGACAGTGTTTTAGTTAGGTTATACAGATAGTCAGACATTAGGACGTCCGGGACGTCGTGAATAGATGTCGGTTTGGGTGCAGACCAGATACTCATGGGCCGGTCGAAAACGACCTCGTAAGGGGTCAAGTGGTGTTTGGTGGGGGTGGAACGCATTGACAGCAATGCCAGGGGAAGAGCGTCTGGTCATTTTAGTCCTGTGGTAGCCACTATTTTCGCCAGTTTTAGTTTTAATGTGGCATTGTGCCGCTCAACCAGTCCAGCAGATTGGGGGTGAAAAAATGCGTGGAATTTCTGTCGTACCCCCAATCCTTTCAGGATAAGCTGGATAACCTCGGCTATGAAATGGGGGCCATTGTCACTCCATAAAATACGGCAAAGGCCGTAGCGAGGGAAGAACTCTTTCAGTAGTACTTTTGCAGTGGCAATGGCAGTGTTGTCACGCGTCGGGTAGGCTTCCACCCATTTGCTAAAAGCGCATACAACAACAAGTACATACTTCAGTCCTTGACATCTCTCTGACTGAATATAGTCCATCTGTAGGACTTCAAATGGGTGGTTGGGGACCCCAAATCCTCCTCGGGGTACGACAGTTCCTTTCCCAGGGTTGTGTTGCAGACAAACTAGGCATTGTTGGACAAGACGTTTGGCTGAGTCTGTAATTTTGTCGTTATGCCACACTCGGGAGACAAGTTCAGCCATAGGGGATGCTCCTATGTGTGCAGGGGAGTGAGCCATGGTCAGTATAGGGATCAAGTATGAATTGGGTAGCAACCATTTGTTCGTGTCTTTTGTCCGCCAGCAGCCTTCATCGTCCTTCAGTCCCACCCGTGCCCATTCAGTCAATTCGTGTGGTGCACTGGCTATCTGGATGTCCCTAATGGTCTCCCTAGCGTCCTTCCACTTTTCTGTTTGTGACCTGGTCACGTATATGCGTGTTGTCGTCCTATTCTCTGCTGTCGTCCGGGCGGTGATGTCCGCCAGTGCATTCCCCTGTCCGACGATATCTGTCACCCTTTTGTGTGCCTGACATTTGATCACAGCAAGTCGTTTGGGAAGGAGAACTGCTTCGGTCAGAGCGGAGACTAGATCTCCGTGTAGGATGGGGGCGCCGTGTGAGGTCAGGAATCCCCTTTCCTTCCACAGGAGCCCAAAATGATGCACCACCCCGAAGGCATACTGGCTGTCCGTGTAAATGTTTGCTGTCGTCCCTGCTGCTAGGATACAAGCTCGTGTGAGGGCAATCAGTTCTGCTGCCTGTGCAGATTTCTGTGTGATGCGGGCGGTCTCAACTACAGTTCGGGCTGTGGTGACTGCATACGCAGCTGAGGTGGTGCCATCGGTGAGTTTGATGCAAGAGCCATCCACCCATAGCTCTCCGTCAGGATCTGGGAAAGCTGTGTCTCGAAGGTCCACTCTACTCCTAGTCTGTTCGTCCGTGAGGGTCACACAGTCATGTATAGGGGGCACATTGGGATCAGTCTCAGGCAGAGGCAACAAGGTGGCTGGGTTCAGTGCGGTGCATCGTTTCAACGTGATGTGAGGTGCGAGCAGTGTCAGTTCGTACCCAGTCAGTCGTGAGCTGGTCAGGTGTTGTGTCTTGGTCTGGTTTAGGAGGGTGTCAACAGCATGGGGCACTAGTACAGTGAGGGAATTCGAGAGTACGATCCCCTCACTTTGTCGGATAGAGACAGCAGCAGCAGCTACTGCTCGAAGGCAGGCAGGCAAAGCTCTCGCTACAGGGTCAAGAGTGCCAGAGAAATAGGCACATGGTCGTTGTTTGGGGCCGATGGTTTGGGTCAGGACAGACAAAGCGCATCCCTCCCTTTCGTGGGTGTAGAGAGAGAAGGGTTTTGTATAATCAGGGGTTCCTAGGACTGGTGCTGAACAAAGGGCGTCTCGTAGTTCCTTGAAGGAGGATTGGCATTCAGGGGTCCAAGGGAGCGGGAAGGGGACATCTTTAGCCAGTAGGGAAAGTAGTGGTTTCACAATGAGGCTGAAATTTGGCAACCATTGTCGACAGAAGGAGGTGAGGCCTACCAAAGAGCGGACTTGCTTCGGGGTTCTAGGGATAGGGGTCTCTAGAATAGCCTGAATTCGATCGGTGTGAGTTTTCTCCCATCTTTGGACAAGAGGTGGCCTAGGTAAGTGACTTGAGGTTGGCAGAATTGCAACTTCTTCTTGGAGACCTTGTGGCCGTTTTCCGCAAGGAAGTGCAAGAGTTGGATGGTGGCTGTGACTGCAAGTGGAGTGGTGTCGGCCGCCAAAAGGATATCATCGACGTACTGTATCAACACCACTCCATCCGGTAACTGGACTGCATCCAGCTGTCTCTTGAGGGCCTGGCTGTAGCTGCTTGGACTTTCAGTGTAGCCCTGGGGTGCTCTACAAAATCTATATGAGTGGGATTTTAAAGTGAAGCCTAAAAGGTAGCGGCTGTCTGAGTGGATGGGGATGGAGAAAAATGCGTTCTTGAGATCGATTACCGTGAAGGTGGTGGCAGTGGAAGGAATTAGGGTCAGAATGGTTGTGATGTCTGAGACTACAGGGTACTGAGGTACAACTACTTTGTTGACTTCTCGTAGGTCGATGATGAAGCGGTACGCTTTTTCATCTCCCCTCACCCTGCTTCTTCACAATAGGTAGGATAGGGTTGTTGCAAACATTGCTAACTACTTCTTCTACCACTCCTGCATCTACCAGGGACTGGATGATTTTTACCAATGCCTTCTCGCCTTCGGGCGATATCCGATACTGTGGGAGTTTTGGGAGCACTGCGTCCTGTCGAACAGTTATGTGTACAGGGTCTATCATCATGCGTCCTACGTCCGAGTCAGTCTTTGCCCATAGGTACAGAGGTAGGGTGTCGAGTAAGGACAAGTCAGCGTCAGTGATGGAAAACATGCGTTGTGTGTGACAAGATCTGAGCAGCGTTGGGTTGTCGTACAGAATGACTCGAACTCCGTCTTGTGAACACCTAATAGTAGCTCGAAAATGTTTCAACAAGTCAAGTCCCATAATAGCGTCGGGGGTGTTGGAGGAGAGCAAAAACGTCGTGTAAGTGGTGTTATTGTCCAAGTTAAAAGAGATCGGAGTGGACAAGGGATTAGTGGAGGGCGTTCCATCAAAACCTATTGATGTCACATGTGAGCCAGACAAGGGTGCCCTGGGAATCAATCGTTTAGACAACCCACTACGTGTTGCACCAGTATCTACCAGAAATGGAGACTTCGTACCTAGGACCTTAGCGGTGACATAAGGACCTTGCTGGTCAACATAGAGCTCGACTGGATCCCTTCCTTGCCCTTGGCAGTCCTATGCAAAGTCGTGGGCATTGTCGCAGTCAGACTGTTGGCACTGATTCTGTCGGGGACGGTCAAACATGTTCGGTCTGCCAGGTCTGTCATTGTTGGTGTCGTTTGTGTGCCCTCGTCCCTGTCCTCTATTTCTCGGCCCGCCCGCTACGTCTCTCGTGTCTTTATTTCTGAGTGCTTCTTGCAGAGCTGGACATTGAGACTTCCAATGGCCAAATCCTTTGCAAAACGCACACTGGTTCTCATCGAGGTCTGTTCGTGGAGCGCCGGGTGCGGGTGTGCGGTCTCTAGGGGGTGGATTTCTAGGAGCATTCGACTGGTAGTTCCCTCTATACTGTTCCCTTCCTATAGTCACCCCTTGCAACTGAGCAATCATCACCCTCTCTTTCAAGTCCTTTTTCTTTTTCTCAGTCGCTCGATCGTTCTCGTTCTTTTGTCGCTCATAGTATTGAGCCATCTGAAGGATATCTGCGGGCTTGGAGGCCGCCCAACTACTCTCGCTAGTCTGTAGTTTCAGCGAGACTTCTGGTGTCAGGCCTTTCACATAGTTCTGGACAAACAAGTGATGTCCGGTTGCAGTGGTCATGTCCTGGCCGCTGTAATCGGAGAACACCGTTTCAAACCAGGAGAAGTATTCCGATACGTCTTCCTGGGGTTTCTGGCGACAGGCTGTTACTATCGACCAGTCCACCTTCCTTTCTGGGACTAGGGTTTTTAATTTCTGCACGATCTTATCTGGTAGGTCTAGAATGGCTTTCAAAGGTTTCTGTCCCGGCTCTCGCTGTTTGTCTACATCACCGAGTTGTATCCAGGTATGTCCGAACAGCTCAAGGTGGTCGACTTTCCGGATTTGCTTCCACACATCAGCTGGCAGACATGACCCGAAAAACAAATCGATATCCGCTAGGGTCATAATCGTCGAACCCAAAGCGGTGGCTAATTCTGTATAGAAGGCTGTGGGGTTCTTTCGCAGATCAGGCAAGGACTTTCGGAAAGTCAGGATGTCTTGCCGATCCCATGGTTGGTAAACCCAGTTGTAAACTACCCTCCCTCTCGCATCTTGGTGGTTAATATCGTCGTGTGTTCCCTGTCCTCGTGGGGGGACCCAATAGGGAGCGGCCTCCTTTATGGGCATCATAGTGTCAATTTTTTCTACTCTGGCTTCAGTCGCTGCAGGAGTCGTGGTGTTAGTCTCTGGTTTCAGTTCCGTGAGGTGGCGGAAAACTTTAAGCGTACGCGTGAAGAGGTTCGTCACGTCACACTCGCCCCCATCTCCGACATCAATTTTCCTATACAGAGTTGTTAGGTTTTCAGGGCCTTTTCCTTGGTATCGGTCCTCGTAGGCATTAAGGGTGTGGTAACAAAGGCGTACGACAAAGTGTCGTCTGTGGCTATTGGCATATGTATTGTACATATCCGTTACATAATCCTCACTTTCCTTTCGCACCACCAGTGTCTTTACAATCTTATCGATCCCAGCTCGTTCATCCTTACTTAATCTATTCGATCTTGCAGGGTCTTTCCTCCCCGCTTCGGGATCATCTGAAGTCGCTGCTCGCGCTGCGCTGAGTGCGAGGGGTTCGGTCGGCGCAGAGGCCATGAGGACCGAGGCTCCGGCACTAATCTCGCCTGTCGTTGGGGGTTGCGGGTGCTGCGCTAAGGGTTGGGAAGGGGCATATGGAGGGGGCATGTAGATGATCGGGGGACCTAGTAGTAAATCATCGTTCATTCGCTGTTTCGAAGGTAGCTCGGGGTAAAGTGGAGAGGGTGTCCTGACGGGACACTGGCCCGATGATTCGGAATCTTGTTTTAGCTTGGTTTCCTCTCTTTCCTTTATTTCTTCCTTCAATTTGTTAGCGGCTAGGTGAGCTGCTTTGCGTAATTCCTTTTCTAACCTGACCTCATTTCTCTTTTTCCGTTGTTCTGTTTCTTTGCGCCACATGCCGAAGCTATCGAGCATAGTGGGTGTTGTCTTATTGTTATAAAGGGCTGTTCCCAGCGAGTTTATTTTATCGTTATCAAAGGATCCTATCAGTGGCCACTGATTTTCCCGATCCTTTCTAGTGTATTTATGCCACAGCTTACTATAAGCCACGGTGACTAGTCCATATTTAGTAAACATGTCCTTATTAGGGGTGCCCTCCAGTGGAGCCGGATGGTTCACCTCTAATAAGCGGTCCGGGCTGAACCAACTACCAACAAACGGGGCGAAGATAGTCATGACGGGTTACAAAGGGGACAAAAGTCTGCACTACCTATCCTTCACTATCCGCAAAGACTAAACAGAGTATTGCGACTCTGTGCTTATTTGTGAATAGAGAATAACCCAAAGAGAACCAATTCCGAACGATCAATGTTCGGATAAACAATCAATCAAATGAGGGATAAAAATAGGCACGACGGATTACAACGGGGGCAAAAGCCTGCGTTACCTATCCTTCACTATCTGCAAAGACTAAACAGAGTATTGCGACTCTGTGCTTGTTTGCAAATAGAGAATGATCCAAAGAGAACCAATTCCAAAATAGTAAATGCTTGGATAACAATCAATCAAATGGAGAGGGAAGCAGGCACGACAGATTACAACGGGGGCAAAGGCCTGCGTTACCTACCCATCACTATCTGCAAAGACTAAACAGAGTATTGCGACTCTGTGCTTGTTTGCAAATAGAGAATCTCTCAGAAACAATCAAATGAGTAATACTAGTATTTTCAAACAATCAATTCGCAATTCGTCGTGTTACACGACCTTACCCGGGCCGCATGGACGGTTTCTCGTCTTCCGCTTCCAGCGCCCGATCGTCCTCTATTCTCCATAATTGCTGTGGCACTCCTGATGGTTCCCAGTCAGGACCGTAGATCACTCGAGAGAGGTCTGCTCAGAACCGGTGAAGTTCGGCTGATCGGCTGCCAGACGAGGGTCTAACGGGCAGGAGCTCTTCCCGATCGTTGCAGTTGTTCACACTGTCGTCGGGACCTCTCCCACTGGATCCACATGTCGCTGATGGGCCCCACGTTTGGGACGCCAATTGTGAAAAGGTAGAGCCGATGTCGACCAAGAACCTTCAGTGTTTGCCCGGCGTTAGCCGCCTCTCATACCATCCGATATTACCAAACAAAGAGGCAGGCGCTGGAGACAGGAAGGCAGGAAACAGGAGTTTATTCCGACGGAGCAGAACACGTCAAATCAGACAACAGGGTATCTTCTCGAGGTGCTCTAACCGCATCTCTGAGGCATGGCCTCTTATACACAGGTTTATGGCTTTATTACATACACTGCATCCGTAATGTTTCTTTGAAGGACAGAAAAGACATCCTCGGAATCCCCGGTCCAGGCCCGTTCCCACACACATCTACAGTAGAGTTCCCACCCCGATCTCAGCATGCGGTGGTTATCGCGCAGCTGGACATTCCGCTGGGAACGGGGATGTGTGTGATCAGTCGGATCTTCGGGGTGCGAAAGCGTTGAATAATCCCCGCTCCTTTGATGGGGTGAGTTCCTACTGTAGGGGGCAATAAACTACATCTGCGGGGCCTGGCGGTGGCCTGGGAACAGCTTGGACAATCGGGCAGGGAGGAAGAGGATATCAAAGGCTTGTTCCCGTGAAGGGATGAAAGGGTTATATGGTTTCGGCTCGGGATATGCGCTGAGGCAGGATCGCACTTATGGTTCGTTTATGGTTCAAGGAGGAGAGATCGGGGGTTGCCGGAGCGCGGGGGGGGGGGGTGCTGGCTATCGGGAGTGGGCAGAGAGGCCATGGCAATCAAAATGGCTGCTGCTTACGCGCACGTATGGATCTGAAAAGGACAAGATGGCGCCGATAATGTTTACGCCACAATCCAGATTTTAACAGTTCCGGATCTAGACAAGGGCAGTGCTGAATCATATACCGAATTAAAGAATAAAACGATCCACTGGCTGAATATTAACAGACCCCTCCCCCCTAATATGCACAGTCAAATTTTGTTTGCACGCAGAGTGAGCTGGGTAGGTCGGAAAGTGAAAGATATAGCGGGTAACTGCATAGTCATCAATTTTAGGGATAGTCGGGTAGTGCGCCACATTTGTGAGAGGCCCTACCACACTACGAGAACTGGTATTCAGACATGTGACCTCCGTTATTTCTACACCCCTCCAACGTATATGGAGAACTTTGGTCTACAGGGAAAGACATGCAAAAGGGGATTTCTGCCTAGTAATGTCAGTAACAGAACCGGGCTAGATGGTTCTGGTTTTGTGTCCAGTATCCCTGTTAGCAATAGATTCAGCGTGCTTGACATGGTGGACTGACTAACTCCAACCAGGTCTAACCAGCAGAGCGATATTACCCTGGATATGGGGGCTGAGGTCACGATACAACAGTTAGAGCGAAGTGATGTGTCGGCGTTCATAGACAGACCTGCGAGAAGGTGGGGTATCTTTTAGCTGTTGCTAAATCTAATAATTCTATACCTAGTAAGGGGCTTTTATATCTCAAACATCTATGCCTATTGAAAATAACGTTGGGTCTCTTGTACCTATGGATAGACAAGATTTGGAGGTGACCCCTGAGAGTAATCAACATGCAAATGAACACAGACCTAATAGAGGAGAAACGCAGAGCGAGATAGGGAGCACGCAAGGAGATATTACTACTTCAATAGATCCAAGGCCAACATCTAAGATCCCAGAAACGAGTAATATATTTAAGATGCTATCGTGGAATATTGCAGGACTTGCACCCAAGGTGAGAGACTCCTCCTGGCTAACATTCATAAAGGAGTATTCTATCATCTGCCTGCAAGAATCATGGGCAATTGAGGCATTACATATGATTGGCTATCGTACATTCCAACCCCTGCCAGATTTAGTACGATGGGACATAATAAAGGGGGATTACGTACCTATGTGTCTAACCTGGCGGGTGAATTGGTAGTGAAACTTGAGAATGGGTTCGAATTTTATCAGATATTGTCAGTAAGTATTGGGGATGAGAAGGGAACAGTTCTAATACATTTTTATTATAACATCCCGAAAACTGAAACCAATAAGGTACTAGAAGATTTATGTCAAACCCTGAAATACATAGAAGAACATTTGCCAGGGGATATGTGCTTAATATGGGTTTCTAACACATTTTTCCCATACAATTGTGGGGGACTTGCTGAATGAAATAATTTTTCAATTTGATTTGGGCTATGCTAATGAATTATGTATACCCCCTGTACCCTTTGAGCCAGCCTTCATTGGGAGGGGGTGTAACTCAGTAATTGACTTTGCCCGTATGTCAAAAAGGTATTCTTGCAATGTTTATATCTGTAAAACATGCGAAATAGCGATGGGTGACCACCACCCGATCAGGCTACATTTTTTCCTTGCAGGGGGTAAAAAAACCTCCAAAACTATAGAAATAACATATAATTACAAAATAAATCTTGCAAGGATAAATGGATATACTATAAACTGGACCAAAGTGGACCCCATGGTTTTCCTTGAAACCCTAGTAAAAAACAAGTATAGGGATGTTGAAACATGCCTCTCGCAGGTGATAATGCACTAGTCTTCCAAGCCTTCCTTAGAATTTCAGAGGAAACACGAAGGGCCATATTACCAAGATGTGCGTTAAAAAACGCACATCGCACATTTCCCTATCGCCGGATTTTATCGCAGTGTTAGAGCGTCATTATCAACGCGCAACACGTAGGCGATATTAAATCTGGCGATAGCCAGCGATAGGGAACATTAGCGCGTGAAAACAAGTGTTGTTGTCACGCGCTAATGTGTGCCTTGATAATATGGGGGGGTGGATTCAGCTTTATGATCCACACCCCCATGTTATCAATGCCTAACACCTGATCAGAGCAGGCGTTGGGAGACCTGCGATAAACGAGTTTATCGTAGGTCTCCTTCTCCCAACGCCTGCCTTGGTAATAGGGTGTTACAACCTCCAACCACATTTTACATGTGGTTGGACGTGGGAACTCCCACTTTGCATGTCATTAGCGATGTTTCTCGCTGACATGCAAAGTGGGCTTGAGGCAGGCGTTAGCAAGCCCTTGTTAATAGGGCGCTAGAAGTATCGCCGCTTTCTCGGCACAATTCGCCGAAAAAGCGGCGATACTTCACCTTGGTAATATGGCCCGAAATCTCCTCACAGGGACGCAGAAGTAGGACATGAATAAGGCACAGGGCTGGTTCAATAGGGATTGTAGTAAGGCAAACGCTCATTTAATGAAGGTCCTAAAACAAGAGACCAGAAGTAAGGAAGAAGTGAGACTAGCCAGAATAAATTGCCAACTAGCAATTAAAAAGCGTAAGACCCAGTTGAAAATGGAAGCATGGCAGGCGTTACATCAGGCCTGTATAACAAAGGATAATACGGGTTTCTGGAGGGCTGTTAATGCCCCCTTTTTCGTAGATAGGGAAACCAATATCATCGACGTGGCAATTATGGAAGATAAATGGGTTAATTATTTTAAGGACCTTTATAAGGCTGACGTTTTAACCCAGAGTGAGGGAATTATTGCTGTAGAGGGAGATGATAATGTTCACATCACATCCTTCCCCTTGAATATCGAAATCTCCTATGAAGAAGTTTTAACAAGAGTGCCTCAGGGAAGGTCCCAGGACCTGATGGTGTGCCAGTGGATGTATACAAGTCTAATACAGAGATATGGGCCCCACTCCTAACAAATGTTTTGAATAGCTGTAATAGACATAGGTTTATCCCCACTTGGCTAGACGCTATTGTGATTCCCATCTTCAAAAAGGGAGATAGTAATTAACCTAACTGTTATCGTCCAATTTCATTATTGGAATCACTTATGAAAGTCGCCGGCAGGGTTATTTTAAATAAATTACAACTTTGGGTAGAAGAGACGGGTTTACTTTCTACATTTCAATACGGGTTCAGGGCAGGACTGGGAACGACTGAACAGGGATTAAATCTAGCTGTAATCGTAGGCAAATATGTATTAGCAAAACGGAAAAACTTTTTTTAACGTTTGTCGACTTAAGTTCAGCCTTCGACTGTTTAAACCACGATAAACTCTGGAGCACCTTGAGAGAGATGGGTGTTGACCCGAACTTGGTATTATTTATCAAGGAGCTATACAGGGGAGCGGGGGCCAGGGTCCGGTATGGGAAACAGGGAGAATGTACAACTAAATTTAGCATAAACAAGGGAGTAAGACAAGGGTGCATACTTGCCCCGTTTCTGTTTAACCTATAGATAAAGAGTGTAGGTTTTTATTTGGCTCAGGACAGGCAGGATTATCCTCTGATTGAGAACACCCTCCCCATTTTACTATATGCGGATGGCGCAGTTATCATGGTGCGGACACAGATAGGTCTCCAAAGAGCTGTTACCAATTTTACAACCAAATGAAAGATAGAGGCTTAAAAATAAATAAAAGCAAAACCTTTACCATGTGTTGTGGAATAAAAAAGGCAATACATGTACATTTTTATTGAAAAGACAAAAATAGATACGACAGACAGATTTTCTTAGTTGGGTATTAATTTTGAGAAGTCGGGCACATGGTCATCAGCTGTAAATGTGAGAAAATTGTCTTTTTCTAGCGCTATAGGTGCAGTTCGCAATTTTTCGAATAAATTGGGCGGCCAACCAGTTCCGGAGCTAGTGGATATTTATAAATCCAAATGTGTATCTACTGCGACATATGGGGCGGGGATTTGGGGAATAGCGGACGTTCAAAAAATTCAACGCTGTGAGAATGAGTTTTTGCGTTATCTCTTAGTTGTCCCGGGTTCTACTGCTACATTTGTATACCATAAGGAACTCGGCCTGCCTTATATATCTGATATTATCAAAGTTAATCTCCTTTTACTGTGGCATAAGGTGTGGTCCACTGCTAAGACTAGTTTTAATAGAGACGTAATCATGGACTGTCTCAAATTAGAGGGGTTAGCCAGGATATTATGGATCAAATATGTAAAAAAACTATTGTATGGGGTGAGGGAGGGGAACTTGCGGTTGGACACAAATGTACCCAAATGCACTGCAGCCTAAGGTTGTCTTTCATATGTTTTTCCTTTTGTGTATTGTATCTAGACCGAGTGATTATCGATCTCTTTGTATGCACACTGTGATTCTCTATATATCCCCTATGATTGTCTTGAACTATAATAAAATGTTTAAAAAAAAAAAAACTATCGTATGACATTGGTCATCCTGAATATTTTGATTCTCCAAATTGTTTAGAAAGGATATCGAGGAAAAACTTGAAAGTACCTTGTTTGAATTACTTAGAGAACAAGCGTTGGCTTTCTGAAAAAGAAAAGATCTCAGTCATGGAGAATCACCTGATGTTGCAATGCAATGGTATCCAACCCTATTTGTCACAGATTCAAAGCTGCTACTTTTGTATGCTACTAGCACGTTTCCGTAGTGGGTCATTTTTTAGAATGGCTACTTTACCAGAGGTAAATTCATGGTCTATAAATCTGTCACCATGCCCGTGTGATGATATTTCCACCCAATCCATGTTACATTGCATGTTTTTTTGTAAATTTTATGATTTACCTAGGAGAAGGTTTTTAATACCTATCTTAAAGAAGTGGGGACTTAGACAATGTAGAATATCACTCTTGAGGCTTCAAATGCTGTAGAGAACGAATTGATTATGTTGGCTATGTCGTCATTTTGAAAAGCTATTATTAGACATAGGAATACCATGCATTAATGTTTCCTATTTATTGACTGAGTCTAAGATTCTTGTATGAATAATATGAGCTGCTTCTTATCATACTAACGTATTTGGTATAAAAAGTATAATGATGAACAATACTAATGTTTATGTAAATGTGCTTGTCACTTTTTATTCTTTTTATTGTGCTTTTATGGTTTTTAAGGAACAAAATCGAATAAAGCAGTTTTTTGAGTTTGAGTTTGTGTTTGATGTCAGAATGACCCTGGTAGTGTTGTCGGTTTCATCTATGTTGTCACTGGTTTTCAGGATGGTCGATCTACAGATGTTTTTGACCTTCTACGTTGCCCTACGTAGGACCCATCCTGGATAACCTCTCTCCGCAAATCTGGTAAGCATGGTATCTTGTTCCTTGGATAGACACCTCTGAGCTACAATTGCGCTTAGCTCTTAGGAGTTCCCCATAAGGGATACTCCACTTCAGCCAGTCAGGATGACTGCTCAAAGCATGGAGCAGACTATTGCTTGAAGTGGCTTTCCTGAACAAACTAGTGTGTAGGGTGTTATTAACAATTTCTACTTTGATGTCCAGGAATTCAACTGTACTGTGGCTGAAGTTGCTGGTCAGTACTGGATTACGGTTAGTGTTATTCAGTTTGTGTATAAAGTCTTCGGCTTCGGTAACCGTACCCCTCCAAATCCCGAAGAGGTCGTCTATATACCTTAGCCATAGAACAACTTTGTTTGTGTCTTATCTGAGCTCCTCCTCCCATGCCCCTAGGAACAAGGTTTGTCTGTATATGTTGCCATTGAAGAAAAATAAATTGTTGTTGAGGCAGAACCTAATCATGGCAATGATCATGTCAGTATATTCAAGGTATTTTATGGCTCTTTTGGATAGGTATTTTTTGCATGCTAGAATCCCTACCTCATGTTCAATGATGGTATATAGAGAGCTGACATCCATGGCGATAAGTATAAACTCTTCTTGCCAGACCACCCCCTTCTATTTTTGTGAGAAAGTCCTTTGTATCTCTCACATACGAGGTAACGAGAACCACCTGATCTTTTAAGAAATGGTCTACGTATCTAGATACGTTCTCCAAGGCACTCCCTCTGGATGAAACTATGGGCCGCCCGAGGGGATTGGTAACGTCCTTGTGGATCTTGGGGAGGAGGTAAAGCATGGGAAGTTTGGGGAAATCTTTTTTCAAGAAGTAATATTCTTCCCATTCCAGTAGCACCTTATCTTTCCACTCTGTGAGGTTGTTCCATATGTTAATGATACTCTTATTCGAGAAAGGCAGCGTGACTGCCGAAACGCGTCCCTCTTGTGCCCTAGCATGTGTCTGATGCAAATGATGTAATAATCAGGAGAAACTCCCATAACAACGAGTGCAAGTTCCTTAATCAGAAGAAGGTTTGGGAGAATAGATGTGATCAAGCGCTCTGGGAAGCGCGAAACGCGTCATGGCGATCTGAAGCACCAACAATAAAAACTTATTTTTGCACTTACTCAGGGTCCGTATCCGTTTCTGCAGCCTCGTGAACTTGCAAAGATATTGGAAAATCCTTGGAATATATATATATATATATATATATATATATATATATATATATATATATATATATATATATAAAAAAAAAATTAACCTACTGGCAGTTGCCAGTAGGTAGTTGTAGTTGCAACCTAGTTTCCATAGGAGAAGCATTTTTTCATTTGCTAATACCTTTGGCGTTGTTTGACAAATCGTCGCGAAATTCTCCCAAAAAATGTCTATCCAGGTCAGCTCCTATCCTGAACGTTTGGGGGGTGATTCGTCAAGCGGGGGCTGAGAAAAAAGGGGGTCCTAAAACGCATTTTCCCCATTTAAATTTTCCATAGGAAATTTTGCGACGAGCTACTGCCGGAACTGTTCAACGAAATTACCCCGAATTTGGCAGAAAGGTAGAGCTTCGTTCAGAAAGCGACCTTTTTTTAAATGGTGTTAATTCGTTCAGTAGTTTTAGAGAAATTCAAAAAATAAGAGTGAAAAAATCAATTTCCCATAGGAAACTTTTTGCAAGGCTACAGCCGAAACTACTGAATGAAATTACCCCAAATTTGTCAAAAAGTAGTGCTTGGATCAGAAAGCGACCTTTTTTTAAATGGTGTAAATCCGTTCAGTAGTTCCTGAGAAAATAGAAAAATAAAAGTTTTGATATCTGGGCGAGCCTAAGTCCCGTGCACAAGCTTCACTGTGATTGGCTAGCAACACTCCAAACCTGGAAGTGTTGGCAGCCATCTTGTGACTCGGCAGAAGCGAGTCACCAGAAAACAGAGAAACAAAGGTATAAAACAAGAGAAGGTGGTAGGGTAGAAACACCCTGACCCCATAGGCATGCTTAGGGGGTCTCAGAAGGACCCCTAGGGCCAAAGAAAGCATTTTTATTTAAAAACAAAATTTGGAGCAATTAGCACTGGGGTCGCGGGTTCCTGCGTTTTATTTTAATGAGACCCCGGGGTGGGCTAGGTCTCGAGGGAATATAAAAATAAAATAGCGGGGGCTCGCTGGGGCTTTGGGGGCTCACTGGGGTCTCCGCAGTCCCAAGGCTTTACTCATGTTGGGAAGGGTGTTGCGCGGCCCCTCTCCTGGAGCCCTCCATGTGCTTATAAGTTTCGCGTCGTTTGACGAATGTTTACGAACGTTTCCAAAAAGTTTCTCTTTTTTGATGAACTCCTATCTTTAAAGTTTTGGGGTCATTGGTCAAGGGGGGGGCTGAGAAAAAAGGGGGCCCCAAAACGTGTTTTCACAATGCATTTTCCATAGGAAACTTTAGACAAGGCTACAGGTCAAACTGCTGAAAGGAAATACTCCCAATTTGGCAGGGAGAAAGGTCTTAGTCCAGAAAGCGCACTTTTGTAGAAATGGTGTAAATCCATTCAGCAGTTTTTGAGATATTAAAGAATATATATATATATATATATATATATATATATATATATATATATATATATATATATATATATATCTGGTCAGTGCCTAACTCCCCAGCATGATCTCACCTCTGATTGGCTGCTAACACTTCAAACCAGGAAGTGTTAGCAGCCATCTTGTGTCTCGCATCGAGTGAAAATATAGAAGATAGGTCCCGGGGGCAATTTAATATAGCGGAGCTCTGTGTAATGATGATATGGACGCAGTGAAGGCTTAAGATTTATTAACAATAAAGGAGAAACAGGTGAGCGCCAGGCTGCACGACTTCCATTCCAGGACACCAGTAGGAAGATAACCCTTTCACGCTCCCTGTGCCCAACATCACCACTTCGCAGCTATGCCTTTAGAAGCCAGTCCGTCAGTACGCAGCTCTCTACCTTTGCGAGCTAGTACGCTGCTGTGCCTCTACGTCTGCGAGCTACTATGCTGCTGTTCCTTTGGGAGCGGATGGCCCGTACTTCTGCCTCTGTGAGTCGAGTGCACGGGCCGCAGTTGTCCCTCTGCGAGCCTGGGTTCGAACTCTTCATAAGTCACACTATATGAGCATTGAAAGGCAATTTTGTGATTCAGTCCGTCATCTGGCATCTGTCCAAGGCATTTCTGAAAACATACCGGGGCTCTTTCTGTCAGAGATACCCCTTTCACACTGCGTCTCCCCACATTAGCAGGTAACGCACCCTCTTCCCACATCACCAGCATATCCCCAACAACCTTCTTGGGCCCGGAAGTGTCCCTCTGCGAACCATTAATAAGAAGATGCTTGTGAGGTTGGACAAATAAGAATCTTAATCATGTATAGAATTACAAATAAAACATTTTATTAAAACAAAACAACAACAAATAAAAACAAACATTTTATTAAAACAAAACAACAACAAATAAAACTATGTACAGCCATGGCATGTCATCGCTGGACCATTTGTGAATCACAGCCTGCAAGACAAAAAGAAAGATAAGATGGTGTGTCATGCATCCAGCTAAGGAGATAGAGAAAGAGAGAAAGAGTGAGAGAGAGGAAGAGTGAGAGAGAGAGAAAGAAAGAATGAGAGAGAGAGGAAGAGAGAGAAAGAGTGAGAGAGAGAAAGAGATAACGTGAGATACAAGGAAGACAGAAAGATAGAAACAGTGTGAGAGAGAGGAAGAGAGAGAGAGAGAAAGAGTGAGAGAGAGAAAGAGAGAAAGAATGAGAGAGGAAGACAGAGAATGAGAGAAAGAGTGAGAGAGAGAAAGAGTAAGATACAAGGAAGAGAGAAACAGTGTGAGAGAGAGGAAGGCAGAGAGAGAAAGAGTGAGAGAGAGGAAGAGTGAGAGAGAGGAAGAGAGAAAGAGTGAGATACAAGGAAGAGAGAAACAGAGTGAGAGAGAGGAAGACCGAGAAAGAGAGAGAAAGAGTGAAATACAAGAAATAGAGAAACAGTGTGAGAGAGAGAGAAAGAAAGAGAGAGAAAGAGTGAGAGAGGAAGAGAGGAAGAGTGAGAGAGAGGAAGACAGACAAAGAAAGAAAGAGGGGGAGAGAGAGAGAGAGAGAGAAGAAGACAAAGAGAGAAAGAGTGAGAGATAAAGAGTAAGATACAAGGAAGAGAGAAACAGTGTGAGAGAGAGATAAAGGGGGAGAGAGAGGGAGAGAGAAAGAGTGAGAGAGAGGAAGTGAGAAAGAAAGAATGAGAGAGAGAGGAAGTGACAGAGAAAGAGAGAAAGTGTGAGAGAGAGAAAGGAAGAGATGGAGAGGGAGTGTTGACACTTTTTATTTTTATTTTATTTTAAAAGTTTTATATAGCGCTGGCTAGACCCAAGAGGTATCAGAGCGCTTTACATTAGAAGATAATATGAGGTAAACATGACATACACGTAGATAAAAAGATAGTGAAAACAACATGTAAAGTATACAAATCAAGAATAGATATATAAGGTGCAAAAGCTATACACTTCAAGTAATTTAGGAAGATGATGTTCGGAAAAAGGACAAATAGTGACAGAACAAATATAACATGATGATTTGGAGAAACAGGTGCAGGTCACAGGTTATGACCCCCAATATTAATTTTGCAAAACATGCCCTGCAAGTAGATGAAAGAATAATGAAAACAAAGTGCGAGATATACAAATCAAATAGATTATTAGGGGCAAGAACTGTACACATTAAGTAGTTTGTAAGAGGAAGTTCTGGAAAAGGATAAATATTACTGACATTAATTAAAATGGTGAAATTGGAGATTAAGTGCAGGTCCCAGGTTATGATCCCCAGTAATGATTGAGGAGGTGAATTTTTAGGTCATTTTTGAAGCTGAAATAGGAAGGGTTACAACGCAGGCTTTTTGGGAGGGCATTCCAGATGATAGGGCATTACCAGAGAAGGAGCGTGATTGTGTGGATTTCTTTTTATGCAGTGGTGGGATTAGAAGGAGGGTGTTGGTGCTTCTCAGAGGTCGTGTGGTGCCTGCATCAGGAGTTTCTTGGAGAGGTACTCTGGAGTGTTTTGGAGGAGGACTTTATGAGTGATGCAGGCAGTTTTGTAGGGAGATCTACCTTCAATAGGGAGCCATTTAAGAGATTTGAGAGCTGGGGAGATATGATCGAAGTGTTTGCAGTCTGTGATGAGCCTGGCTGCAAGGTTGAGCACAGCTTTGATTGGAGCAAAGTGGACCTTGGGGATTCCGTTGAGGAGGCGTTACCATAATCAATACATGAAAGGACAAGTGATTGAACTACACGTTTAAAGTCATCGGTAGGTAGAAAGGGTTTGATTTTATTGAGGAGAGATTTGATGGAGTTGACAGGGTGAGTGAGCAGTTGAGTGGGTAAAGGTCAGAGATCCAGGATTGAACGGGAGGAGGGTTATTTTTAGGGGAGAAGAGAATGATTTCAGTTTTGTTAGGGTTAAGTTTTAGATGATTAGAATGGAGCCAGGTTTCCTTCTTGGTGAGGGTGTTGTTCAGGTGTAGGATGTCAGCGTGATTTTTGATCTTGTAATATATTTGGGTGTCATCGGCATAGAGGTGGTAGCTGATGCCTGCTTGTTTAAGAATGACAGTGAGGGGTTCCCTAAAGAGGTTAAAGAGGGAGGGAGAGAGAATAGATCCTTGGGGGACTCCAAGGGAGACAGGAGTGGGGTTAGAAAGACAGTTTTGAATTTTGATTTGCTGAGTTCGATGTTGTAGGTAGGAGACAAACCATTTGTAGGTAGTGCAAATAAGGCCAAAGCGGGTCCTAAGCCCATTAAGTAGAGGCTGAATGGTTGACTGTATAGAACGCAGCAGAGAGATCAAGGAGGATAAGGAGGCAGGTCACGCCCTTATCAAGTGAGTGGTGGATGTCATCAATGACATTGAGTATTGCTGTTTCGGTGCTTCTGCCTTTCCTGAAGCCTGATTGAAAGGGGTCGAGTAGGTTGAAGTTTTCGATGTGTTTATCTAGTTGTAGTAGGACGCATTTTTCAAGAAGGGGGAGGTTAGTGATGGAGTGGAGATTGTTTAGGTCATTGGGGTCAGCTTTGAGGTTCTTGATTATGGGAGAGATTTGTCCAAGTTGAAGGGAGGTGGGGACACAGCCAGTGGAGAGAGAGGTGTTGATGATTGTGGTCCAGTATGGGGCGATGATATGCTTAAGGGCAGGGACAAGGTTAGATGGTAAGGGGTCTTTTGTGTGGGAGGACGGTTTCAGATTACCAATTATTTTAAGGACTTCAAGTTCAGTCATGGGGAGGAAGTTGAGCAAGGAGGCATTGTTCTTTAGTTGTGAGTTAGGGGAGTTGGATTCCGGAGATGTGGTAGAGGATAGGTGTGGGGAGTGGTTGGGGTGGGTGAGGAAGTAGGCAGGTGAGGAGAGTCGCTGGGGAGCGGTTGAATAGTGGGCGATAGAGAGAAGGGGTCAACTGGTCGAGGGGATGTGGAGAAGGCATTAGAGGTGAGGACAGGATTGCACTGGGAGTTATAGGGGAGCTTCGTGGGAAGTAAGGATTGATCAATTTTGGCTATCTTTTCCGAGAAGAAGTAGGCAATTTCTTCACATCTGGCTGAGGAGGCAATCAGAATTGAAGGTGCGGGGGAAGTTTGGTTTTGAATGATTTTGAAGAGTTCCCTAGGTCTGTTTTTAGCACGATCAAGTTGAGTGCGGAAGAAGGATGCCTTTTCCTTGAAGATGTGTTTTTTTGTACGTGGATCTAGCACGTCTGAGGAGTACAAGATGGGAGAGAGACGGATGATGTCTCCAGGTTCTTTACGACAATCTGAGTGACCGTCTTTCGTTATTAAGCTCGGTATTAAACCAAGAGTTGGATGGGGTGTTTCTTTGGTATTTAAGTTTAGGCGGGCCAATTAGTCAAGGATACCGGTGACAGTATTGTTAAAGTGGAGAAAATCTTTGCAGCTCACGTTTGTGCCACCGGTGTGTCTCCAACCATGTGCCGGGACATAGCACACCCTCAAGTTTAGTGATCTGAAAGATAGTATAGAATTAGTAATTGCAGAGTACATACAACTGCACATGCGTAATTCTCTTTTTCGCCAATGCGCCATGAGGCTACTGCTCCCCATCCACTCCTACTGCTCAGAGGTGTCTGTACCCTCTTGTGCGCCCAGACTGCTGCACACTATCCACTCCCACCGCCCAGAGGTAACTGCCCGCTGCTGCGGAAAGAAGTCTCTCTACTCACCCTCCGCTACCGGTGTGTGTGTAAGAGGGTCCACCATGTGCCAAAACAACTTTCTCATGCGTTGAGGATGGCCACGCTTCATCGCAGATTGTACGCGCATTCAGCTCTGGTGGTGTGGGGGGGGTCAACGTTGATTCGTGATTCACAGCCGTTACATAAAAAGCAAGGTATGATTGTGTGTCATGCGTCCATCAAAGGAGAGAGGAAGAGAGAGTGGGAGAAACAAAGAGTGAGCAGAAAACAGAGAGAAAGAGTGAGAGGAAGAGAGAGAGAGAGAAAAAGAAAGAAAGTGACAGAAAGACAGAGAGAGATAAGAAAGATGGAGAGAAACAGTGAGAGAGAGGAAGAGAGAGAGAAAGAGGGAAAGAGTGTGAGAAAGAGGAACAGAGAAACAGAGGAAGAGTGTGTGACAGAGAGAGAGAGGAAGAGAAAGAGAGAGGAAGAGAGAGAGAAAGAGACACAGTGTAAGAGGAAGAGGGAGATAGAAAGAGTATGAGGGAGAGAAAGGAAGAGTTGAGGAGGGACACTGAGTGCCCACACTTTGTACAAAACCGTCACAGCTTACCTTTACGCCACCACTCTGTCTCCAACCACGTGCTGGGACCTAGTGAAACTCTCAAGCTCCCACATCTGAAAGATAGTACAGAATTAGTAATGGCAGAGTATATACGACTGTGTAAGCCTAAATTGCTCTGCCGTCTTTCTGCATCCAGGCTGCTGTACCCCATCCACTCCCGCCACCCAGAGTTATCTGCCCGACACTGCGCACCAAGGCCTCACTGCTCACCTTTTCGCAGTCAGGGCACCCTCCACATCATGCAGCTCTGTTCTGAAAGCTAACAGGTCTCACATTTGGTACTGAGTCTTGATATTGCCGTGGCAGAGGACATGCTAGTGCACCTACCATCATCGCAGGTTGTACACCCGCTCAGTGCTTGCGGTGCCGCTAACTCAGTGACAAGTGAGGCCATGCACATGGAGGTAGGTCCTCGTTGTTGGGCTCAGGCCTACACTGCGGTGTGGCAGAGCACACAAAACATGAGGTGTCCGGACCACCGTGACAGGCCATCACCGTGGCGGTGTAACTCCAGCAAAGTAGTATGTCAAAGCGCTTTACTAGACAAAGATTTACTTGGCAGCCTGCTGCAACATCAATTCCAATGCATTCATCACCTGCTTGACGCTGTCCCAGCCCCTTCTTCCTTAAAGTAGCAGTTGGGCTATATTTTTCCCGGTTGTGCGGTAAAAGTTTGGTTTGTGCTAGTTGCCAGATTATAAATATATATACAGCGCTCCAGCAAAGTAGTATGTTAAAGCGCTTTATTACACAAATATTTACTTGGCAGCCTGCTACAATATCAATTCCAATGCATTCACCGCCTGCTTGACTCTCTCCCTTCTCCTCCTTCCTTAAAGTAGCAATATTGGGCTATTTTGGGCTACTTTTTGGTTGACTTTGGGCTATAGAAAGCTTAAAAAAATCTGACACTGGATGCGGGTGTCCGTGTTGGAGTGCTGGTGTCACCCGGGTTGCAAAAGACAAAGTGTCACTCTGTGAGCCAAGTCCCACAACATGGAAGGTACGGGGAAACACTGACCCTACATTCATCCATACTTCCACACATGAAAGATGGTGGACATGACATATCTGTGTAGATATGAATGTTTATTGCACATGCAGTGGAGTGTTGCAGCTGTAGCAATACAGGGCCATGGAAAGTTGAAGTTTGAGTTTTTGGAACATGGAGGGCAGACAATTAGAGACAAGCTCGTTGTCGGAGTTAGGCTGCGCCAACATATGTACTTATACAATCACTCCGACGATCCTCACGCACTTATAAATTCACTATACACTCTCCTTGCAGTATTTTAATGATGCAGTCTCTACGTACATACTTGTACAATGACCGAGACAAAGTTACATAACTACAGTTTTCCCTCACTGTCAAAGGTACGCTGTCCAGAGCACTATGTAATGTGGTAGGGCCCAGGGGCAGCATGTTGCATACATAATGAACACATGGACACAGATAGATAGTAGAAATGGGTACGGGCATGTGCGCTCGACTCCTTTTTATTACCAGGGTCACATGTCCAGTGACGTCTGTGGTGGATGCGTGTAGTGATTGTAAGCCAACCCTCCGGGAATGGTTGGTGCTGGCAACAAGTACAACAGTAATCATTGGATCAGACACAGAGATTCAATAATTAAGGGTCAATGATTTGTGCGGCGCTAAGGTACGAGCACCAGATATGAAATAATACAGAAAAGATTCTATCTTAAAGGGTTCCTAACTTGTGGTACACTGAGGTAGGATAGCAGATGTGTATACACAAAATATTGTATCATAAAGGGTTGTAGTGACCACTCCACAGACGTATTTGTAATTTCATTGATAATGTATTGGTAACTTCATCCAGCTACAAAGAAAGGTGCAAGTACGATCTTTGCCACAACACATCTGGCATCGTAACGTTCTCCACCTCTCGGGTGCAGTAGTCAGCACAGACATCGAGGAATGTTTTTAGTCACTTCCTCTTGACAAAGTTTGTGGACATAGAGTACAATTCTTTCTGTAATAAATAAAACATGTCTTAATTTAAATTGTGAGCTCTTCTGACCGCAGTGTAGGTGTATGGAACAAAAGACGAAACATTTATGAAATACACTGAGGAAATCTTGGTTCTTCTAAGTACAGTTGTAAAGTACGGTATTCTGAAGGTAGAATCTGAACTGGTCGTTCATCATATCGTACACCATTTCCAGTAGGGAACAGCTGTGGAAAACAACGAGCTTCCAAACTTGTTTCCCACACACTCATGGGAGTTCCTTTTGCTTTTTTCATCTGGAACAATTCAATAGTATCTCCTATCAGTTCTTTTGAATGTAGAGGATGTATAGTATAGTGTTCATAAATTTCTTCTTTATTTGAATTGTCCACTTTTTCTATTTGCCCACTTGAAATATGTGTTTCATCTTCTGAAGTCATTTCTTCTTCTTCTACATTTACAATTTTAAAGTAAATATTGTTTTGCACTAGATATAATGTAGCCTTTTGGACTTTCGTGACATGTACTAACTCTTGGGGCGAACAGAGCAAAACCAAAGGGGATGATCATTGCAAGCACTCACCCCCAGTCAACTGATCTGGGTTTAATCCATCATCATTCTTTAGCTCACTCCGCCACCCCAGTTCAGACATGGCCATATGCAAATCAGTCTGACCCTGTACCTCACGGGAACAGTCCAGCCCGAACTGCCAAGCCATGTCTTCCCTGGACCGGAAACAAGCATCCTGGGACATCCTCTGACTACTCAGCCGTCACCAGCCAGGCTAGCTTGAATCCAGTGGCAAAGTGAACAAGGGACCCACGTCTGGGCATAACCTGCCAACTTAGGGCGAACAAAACAAAACTAAAGGGGATGATAAATGGAGTGTTGAACATTGCAAGCACTCACCCCCAGTTAACTGATCTGGGTTTAATCCATCATCATTCTTTAGCTCACTCCGCCACCCCAGTTCAGACATGGCCATATGCAAATCAATCTGACCCTGTGCCTCATAGGAACAGTCCAGCCTGAACTTCCAAGCCATGTCTTCTCTGGATCGGAAACAAGCATCCTGGGGCCGTTTTCTGGATAATCAGCCGTCATCAGCCAGGCTAGCTTGAATCAAGTGGCAAAGTGCAATTGTAAAAAGTAGAGTCGCACGGTAACCACCGCTCCATTTTCTATTGACAGCTCATACACCGATTGAGTTCTTTTCGGAATTTTACATGAGACCGTAAGTTAGTAACAGGCTCGTACCGTGCGCCTCTACTTTTTACAATTGCACTATGACCACGGGGTCCGCACGATCACCACTCCATCTGTGATTCCTCGAGTGCACTATCCTTACACACATTTTAGGTATCTTGTGATCTCTTACTCACTATGCACAATGGATAATGCCATATTACTAAAGCCACTTTTTTAGCTTGGCCATCACTTGATCACCCCGCTGATTGAGATGATATGGTATTGCAGACTGAATCATCACTGCTCTCTGATGTTATCAGGCACCACAATGTCATGTCAATTTCCTGTCATATGAAAGCATGCAATTATGCTCACATTAGATAATGGAGAACAGACTTTGATACTATGATTTTGTTGTGAACCGAATCTTTTTCCTCTATGTTGCAGATACATATCCCCTGAAGAAGGGCTATCAGCCTGAAATGCATTGGGCATAGGTGAATTATTCACATATTGAAGATGAATGTTATGATGGAATAACAGACAAATTAAAGGATAATTGCAAGTGAACAAAAGTAAATATATGTAAATAAAGACATTTGGAATCAAATTATTTAAAGTGACACACATTTGTTATTGAGAGCACGAGGGTTATGCACCTTTGAGTCAGAGGTTGGCATTTCATGACAATCTACTTCTTTGCCCTCATACTCAGGAGGGTAAACCGACTACACCACCTACTTGTTCAACCAGTATTAATTTTCTACACAACAGAAGGAGTGCGAATCACTGGACAACCTTTGATCTCTTCAAAATGATGGCACTCCCACGCTTTCTATATGTGCTTCATAACACGATGGACCCGGTTCCCGTGTCCTATTTTAAAGAAATTGAGAGTCTCCAGAGGCAGCTCTTATGGGAAGGCAGGCCACGTATCGCATTCTCCAAACTGACCCTAAACTGGTATGATGGGGGAATTAGTCTGCCAGACTTAAATAAGTACTACTGGGCGTCTCAATTAGCAGCAATCAATCATGGGATCTTTGGGCAGCCAGATGACCCCGGTTATGCCATTGACAGGTGGTTACTCCCTGGGGGGACTATACTAGAGCGCTGTACGTGAAGCCTCGTAGATACCCGTTGACTGGGCCTACCGCACATGCCGTACAAGTATGGTATGCGGCTACCAAGCACCTGCAATGGGAGAATAAGCTTACGCTTGCCACGCCACTGTGGAGTTCAGAGAGACTGGGTAACATCTGGAAGTCCAAGGGGTTCGATAAATGGGACCTCATAGGAATATCCCGGATCAAGGACATCTGGGGTGAGGATACGATACATTTGTTCTTGAAACTGCAAGCTCAATATAAATTGGCAGACACTGAACATTTTCGTTACCTACAAATCCGCCATGCATTATTAACTCAGGTGCCCAGTGACTCGTCTCTCCCGGAAGCCTCCCCCCTTGAGGATAGGGTGCTCGACGGGCATCTCCCTGAAAAAAACATATCTCTACCCTTGCAATACTTTATTTAAAAAAAAAAAAAAAAAAAAAAAAAAACATATCTCTAATATATAAGAAGCTGATCAATAATATGGAGGATCCATTGTTGGCACTAAGAAGGAAGTGGACCGGCGACGGTCTAAAACTAGACGTTGAAGACTGGCAGAAGGCGATCTCCTCCCCAAGAGTGGTTGCAATCCCAGCCAGGCTGAGGCTAGTGCAGCTCAAAATCTTGCACAGGGTTTATGTTACTGGTCCGGGACTGGTTTGTATGGGAAGGACGGAGAGCAATGAGTGCAGATGGGGGTGTGGGGAGGTGGGAACGTTCATGCACATATTGTGGAACTGTCAATAGATAGAACGGTATTGGGCAGACATCCATTGCATATTGCGGTACGTGTTGGGGGTGGATCTGCAGCTGGAGGCTCGAAGATGGATATTGAATGTCTGTGAGCCCTCAGATCTTAATTCTTACACCACACGTTGGGCTACTCTTGCATTCATGACAGCGAAACGTAATATCGCACCATTGTGGGGAGCCGGTCAACCACCTCGGGTGGGGAAATGGAAGAAAGATCTGGACTGGTGTATGTACAGAGAAAGTTGGTCTTCATAGCGAGGGGAACTCTGGGAAGTGGAGCAAAATCTGGGGAACGTGGAACCGATATAGAGTAACCATCTGTCTCCCACCAAGCTGTCAGAGGGATTCGGATGCTCTTGGTACCCCTTGATTTGTCTCATGTAATATTGGTGAACTATTTTGAAAATGTGATTTTTCTCTGTGATGGGAGTAACAGCCTGCTTGTATTTATTTTGCTGTGAATTGGTCGAATTGTTTAATAAAAATAAATATTTTTTTAAAATCTGTAAGTTTAGGAGGTATAGCAACTAATTCTAAGTCATTATGGACGTCTCTTGCTGGCATTTTGTTTTCTTCTCATTTACTGTAACAATATTTACAAATACATTGTACAGTACGTAACTCAAAACGAGCTACCACAAACAGATAAGCAGGAAATTCTTTCTATTTATCATTCTTTTCCTTTTCACTTTTTAAAAACACATCTACATTCTTAGTTTGAATTTTTTAATGAGTACTTCGAGAACAAATACAAACATAGTTGGGATTTTCACCAGAAACGACTTTAAACTTTATGTCTTTTTCAAACTTCACATCAGTACCATCTTGCATCTCTTCTTCAACACGTACTCTTAACTAACTATTATTTTCTGTACACTCCTCTTGACTAGCAAAGAAATGTAACTCTATATCATCACAAACTTGTTTTACATCCAATACTGAACCATGCATGTACTAATTTCATTTAGACATAATGCAGGAGTTTTCACGTAGTATAATCTTCTAACTAACTTAAATAGATAAACTTATAATTGATATCAAAAAAGTTCTTGAAGCAAGGATACTAAAAGGATATTATGTAGGTTTTAGGGACGTTGTAGTTAGTTGCCTACTCCACTATGTAATTACTGACTGAAAATTCAGTTTTATTTGTGAGCCCTGATGACTGCAGTGTAGACAGGAGGCAGCGGTGAGCAAGGGGGCACAGCCACGTGACTGTGAGTAGAGCTGCACAGTCTTGGCAATCTAGCATGTGTGCATCCAGCGATGATAAGTGGTGCACTGAGTTAGTGGCACCTGAAGCAACCAGCGTATGGGCACCCTGTGATGATATGTGGTCCGGGCGCGCTGCACTGGGAGCAATGTCTTGTGTCTGTTAAATTCTACCTCACTAAGGCTACGTGGTGATGACTTATGGTGCACTGAGTTAGTAGTACCTTTGGCACTCAGCGTGTACCTACCCTGCGATGATGCGTGGTCCTGGGGGGGCGGCACTCGGAGCAATGTCTTTTGTCTATTGAATTCTGCCTCAATAAGGCCATGTGGCAATGACTTATGGTGCACTGAGTTAGTAGTATCTTTGGCGCTCAGTGTGTACGTACCCTGCGATGATGCGTGGTCCGGGGGGGTGCACTCGGAGCAATGTCTTTTGTCTATTGAATTCTGTCTCAATAAGGCCACGTGGCGATGACTTATGGTGCAGTGAGTTAGTGGCACCTGAAGCACTCAGCGTGTGCGCACCCTGCGCTGATAGGTGGTCCGAGAGGGCCGCACTGGGAACAATGTGTCTTGCATACTGGACTGTGTCATTTGCAATCGCTACTCCATCTGAATTGTGAGGCCTGCTGTCCGCAGTGTAGCTTGAAGGCAGTAGTTTGTACAGATATAAGTCTGTGGTGCTGTGCCACTGGGTTCGCAGGGGGCCTGTGTCGAGGAGGCCAGCGGTCATAGAGGCAGCCACATGGCAGGGTAAGGCCCGCCGCTCTGGCAGACTCGTTGGCCTTCACAGTTCACAAGTGAACCCTGCCCAGAGCTCCGGCTTATTTATTCATACTCCTACGCTGGAGTGGCGTACGTTGGACCAGCCCACTGCGCTTCCGCTTCCAGGGGAGGACAACACAGCTACATGTCTGAGATCTTCCCCACTGCCTGAGGTAACATGGTTGCGTCTATTGTCCACAACACTACAAGCACCAGCAGTATTTGTCCACATGTAGAGGTCTGTGCTCTGCATAGTGAGGTCTGTCCAGCACATCACCGCTACACTTGGTATTGTGTGCATTATTATTGATGGGTGACTTGCGTCCTTCACACATACTTGGTTGCCATATCTGCCAACATTCAAGTATTGTGTGGCTGAGGGACCAAGCCATTTTTGGAAGGTCCGCTGTCCTGTTCTGCGCTGCCTCTGTGGTAGTAGGGAGGGGGGTGGTCCGGGGGGACGTCCTGAGGCTGGTGGCAGTGGGTGTTGTGGCCTTCATGGGTGTCTGAGCTGCATGATCAGTAACTCTATGACATATGTTGGTCTTCAGATGTGATTTTGGGTTGGGGTCCCTTTCACAATGTAGGTAGTCGACCTGGTTTACATCAGTAAAAGGCAAATGTTAGATTCCTACTGCTAATGCGGCTTATTCTTGTTTTTGGATCGCACCCCAGATTTGGCTGCTCGTTGAAAATATCGGGTAGTGGTGTTTTTGTGTTATTTTTTGCACTGGAACGTCTACTCTGCATATGTTTACCTATAGTTGTTGCTCTCATTTGTGGCAATTTTTTTTGTGGAAGCTATTGCTGAAAAACTGAGGATATCAGCTGTTTTCACTAAGCTTTTTCCCCGTTACAACGACCGTGTTGTGATACCGCATACCATTACTCCGCAAGCTGGAACAACGACTTGTGGAAGGGGGGTGAGGTGTTGGATTTAAAATCCAACACCTTCCGTAGTGTCCACACAGACTGGAGTTGGAATAGTAAAGTATACTATTCCAACATCCAGCGCCCCCCTCCGCAAGTCGTTGTTCCGACTTGCGAAGTAATGGTATGCGGAATCACAACGCGATCGTTGTAACGTCCACGTTGTGATTCCTTCTGGGAAAAAGACTGCGGGATAACGACATACATTCCGGAAAGAACCATACGTTTCATGAACATTATAATTAGAAATTGGCATTTAAAATTGAAATTCACTGAAAAAAACATAGGTTTCAGGGACGTTATAGTTACAAATTAGAAATTTAAAAAACCTTTGAAATTCACTGGAAAAACCATAGGTTTCATTGACGTTATAGTTAGTTGGACATTTCACTCATACAAAACCATTGTAATTCCGCCGTTACAGTTAGTTGAGCTAACTATAACTTGCGGCCCCGCAATGCACTGCTGATGACATCACATATCATTCATGACATGGTCAGTGACATCACTGATGACATCTCAAATTATATCACTGATGACATCATCCACGTGAAAATCTGATGCACCTTTTCATATCTTAATAAAACCTTTGATACACCCATTCTAAATTACAGACTACATTTTTGAAAGAATAGACACCAATACCAGTTACTATGTACGCATTCACTGATTCCTAGGTCTACACACACACCATCTCATTCATCCATACAGTTAGTCATAGATGCAGTGACTCATCAATACAACACTATAATAGGCACTCATACAGCTATACAAACAGCCGCACACCACCACTCATCCAGAGTTACTCAAACACCTAGTCAGTCATGCAACAAATCAATCACACTTCTATTTACTCACCTATACAGTTATACACACACAACCTTCTTATTCATACAAATACTAATATATACTTACTCTCTTATACAATCACTGATACAAGTACATACTGATCAAATACAGCCACTCTCACAATCACTGGCTTTTTTGTATAGTCATTTATATACTCCAACTCTCACATGCACTGTGTTTTACATATGTATTTACTTGGACATGTAGCACTAAGATATGCATTCACTCACCAACACACCCATACACACACTCACCCACTCATACAGGTGTTTCCACGTGTACTCTTGAACCCATACACCCACTGAATGAAGCACTCACATATCTGTGCACAGAGGCACTCACATATCTGTTCACAGAGTCACACACCTCTCATCCACCCACTTATGCACTCAAGGACCCATACAAATACTCACGCAACCAAACAATTATCCATATAGACACTCATGTAGCTACTCACCAACCAAAGCTGCAGCTTGCACAGCAATAGATAGACTGATACAGACATTCACACAGTTTAGTCACTACTCATTCATTAAGATACATTTAATAACTCACTTGTACATTCAGTCACACACCTACTAAATACTCCATCCAGACACTTATACGGTAAACTATCATTACTACGCGGCCACTACTTCGAATTACCATTTATATGCATCTTTTATTTCGCAGTTACCATTAGAACGCATGCTTTTACTACGCATTTAACATTGTAACATATGCTTTTACTGCGCATGCTATTACTTTTTAAAAACCGTTACTTTGCAACTGTAATTAAACTAAAAAATGCAGGTAAATACAATTTTAAAAATACTAAAGTATTAATATAGTAATATAATATTAGGATCAGAAATATTCCGTTGTGCAGTGACTGTTCGCATTATGCAGGGGGCTCCAATTCAATTTGTCACATCTAGTCTTGCCGAGACCTCTACCCAGTCACCACTTATTCATTACTGACAATGCGAGAAGTACACCTACCTCTGGGACCTCAGGCAATCAGACAGTCAGAGCTCAGCAGGCTCTTCCCTCGTCTCCGCAGGGAACAAAAATGTTTTCTCAGGTTGACCATGCACTCCTTCTTCATACCGCACCCAGGGCCCGAGAGCTCTCCAGCAGCACCACAGATCTCAGCAAATGTCATTACGACAGCAGTAAAGCGAGGCAGGGGCCCGAAGATGTGGCACCAAGATGTTTAAGGACATTGTGACTGGGGATCGCGGACCCACTGTGGTATAGATATGGCATGGACTACCTCTCCCAGAAGGCCGTGTGACCACGCCGAACAGGGCGGGAGAAGTTTTAATCAGAAGTGCCTGCAGATGCGCTTTCCCTTCGTCTTCCGATAAAGCCACCGATGAAGAGACTTACTTGAAACGCGTCTGGCTTAAAATAGGGGGTGATTTTTGGCCGTCGAAGGAACCTTTGCTGGCAGGCTGCCATTTAATAAATTCTGCTGCACATCACTGGGTCTCCGCTGGCTCTCTCTGAATTGGGAAACTGCAATTGTTGGATTGTAACGGCCCTCCCAGGTCGTTGGAAAGAGCCGACTGCTTCTTGAGCGGGTCCGTGGTGGCGTCAGGTGATGCTACCGATTAACGGAGGAGAATGAGTATGCACCGTAGCAGTAAGGGGTTTGCTCACAGTAGAAATGACAGCAGTAAAGCGGGGCAGGGGCCTGAAGATGTGGCACCAAGATGTTTAAGGACATTGTGACTGGGGATCGCGGACCCACTGTGGTATAGATATGGCATGGACTACCTCTCCCAGAAGGCCGTGTGACCACGCCCAACAGGCCGGGAGAAGTTTTAATCAGAAGTGCCTGCAGATGCGCTTTCCCTTCGTCTTCCGATAAAGCCACTGATGAAGAGACTTACTCGAAACGCGTTTGGCTTAAAATAGGGGGTGATTTTTGCCCGTCGAAGGAACCTTTGCTGGCAGGCTGCCATTTAATAAATTCTGCTACACATCACTGGGTCTCCGCTGGCTCTCTCTGAATTGGGAAACTGCAATTGTTGGATTGTAACGGCCCTCCCAGGTCGTTGGAAAGAGCCGACTGCTTCTTGAGCGGGTCCGTGGTGGCGTCAGGTGATGCTACCGATTAACGGAGGAGAATGAGTATGCACTGTAGCAGTAAGGGGTTTGCTCACAGTAGAAATGACAGCAGTAAAGCGGGGCAGGGGCCCGAAGATGTGGCACCAAGATGTTTAAGGACATTGTGACTGGGGATCGCGGACCCACTGTGGTATAGATATGGCATGGACTACCTCTCCCAGAAGGCCGTGTGACCACGCCCAACAGGGCGGGAGAAGTTTTAATCTGAAGTGCCTGCAGATGCGCTTTCCCTTCGTCTTCCGATAAAGCCACTGATGAAGAGACTTACTTGAAACGCGTCTGGCTTAAAATAGGGGGTGATTTTTGGCCGTCGAAGGAACCTTTGCTGGCAGGCTGCCATTTAATAAATTCTGCTGCACATCACTGGGTCTCCGCTGGCTCTCTCTGAATTGGGAAAGTGCAATTGTTGGATTGTAACGGCCCTCCCAGGTCGTTGGAAAGCGCCGACTGCTTCTTGAGCGGGTCGGTGGTGGCGTCAGGTGATGCTACCGATTAACGGAGGAGAATGAGTATGCACCGTAGCAGTAAGGGGTTTGCTCACAGTAGAAATGACAGCAGTAAAGCGGGGCAGAGGCCTGAAGATGTGGCACCAAGATGTTTAAGGACATTGTGACTGGGGATCGCGGACCCACTGTGGTATAGATATGGCATGGACTACCTCTCCCAGAAGGCCGTGTGACCACGCCCAACAGGGCGGAAGAAGTTTTAATCAGAAGTGCCTGCAGATGCGCTTTCCCTTCGTCTTCCGATAAAGCCACTGATGAAGAGACTTACTTGAAATGCGTTTGGCTTAAAATAGGGGGTGATTTTTGCCCGTCGAAGGAACCTTTGCTGGCAGGCTGCCATTTAATAAATTCTGCTGCACATCACTGGGTCTCCGCTGGCTCTCTCTGAATTGGGAAACTGCAATTGTTGGATTGTAACGGTCCTCCCAGGTCGTTGGAAAGAGCCGACTGCTTCTTGAGCGGGTCCGTGGTGGCGTAGGTGATGCTACCGATTAACGGAGGAGAATGAGTATGCACCGTAGCAGTAAGGGGTTTGCTCACAGTAGAAATGACAGCAGTAAAGCGGGGCAGGGGCCCGAAGATGTGGCACCAAGATGTTTAAGGACATTGTGACTGGGGATCGCGGACCCACTGTGGTATAGATATGGCATGGACTACCTCTCCCAGAAGGCCGTGTGACCACGCCCAACAGGGCGGGAGAAGTTTTAATCAGAAGTGCCTGCAGATGCGCTTTCCCTTCATCTTCCGATAAAGCCACTGATGAAGAGACTTACTTGGAAAGCGTTTGGCTTAAAATAGGGGGTGATTTTTGCCCGTCGAAGGAACCTTTGCTGGCAGGCTGCCATTTAATAAAATCTGCTGCACATCACTGGGTCTCCGCTGGCTCTCTCTGAATTGGGAAACTGCAATTGTTGGATTGTAACGGCCCTCCCAGGTCGTTGGAAAGAGCCGACTGCTTCTTGAGCGGGTCCGTGGTGGCGTCAGGTGATGCTACCGATTAACGGAGGAGAATGAGTATGCACCGTAGCAGTAAGGGGTTTGCTCACAGTAGAAATGACAGCAGTAAAGCGGGGCAGGGGCCCGAAGATGTGGCACCAAGATGTTTAAGGACATTGTGACTGGGGATCGCGGACCCACTGTGGTATAGATATGGCATGGACTACCTCTCCCAGAAGGCCGTGTGACCACGCCCAACAGGGCGGGAGAAGTTTTAATCTGAAGTGCCTGCAGATGCGCTTTCCCTTCGTCTTCCGATAAAGCCACTGATGAAGAGACTTACTTGAAACGCGTCTGGCTTAAAATAGGGGGTGATTTTTGGCCGTCGAAGGAACCTTTGCTGGCAGGCTGCCATTTAATAAATTCTGCTGCACATCACTGGGTCTCCGCTGGCTCTCTCTGAATTGGGAAACTGCAATTGTTGGATTGTAACGGCCCTCCCAGGTCGTTGGAAAGAGCCGACTGCTTCTTGAGCGGGTCCGTGGTGGCGTCAGGTGATGCTACCGATTAACGGAGGAGAATGAGTATGCACCGTAGCAGTAAGGGGTTTGCTCACAGTAGAAATGACAGCAGTAATGCGGGGCAGGGGCCTGAAGATGTGGCACCAAGATGTTTAAGGACATTGTGACTGGGGATCGCGGACCCACTGTGGTATAGATATGGCATGGACTACCTCTCCCAGAAGGCCGTGTGACCACGCCCAACAGGGCGGAAGAAGTTTTAATCAGAAGTGCCTGCAGATGCGCTTTCCCTTCGTCTTCCGATAAAGCCACTGATGAAGAGGCTTACTTGAAACGCGTTTGGCTTAAAATAGGGGGTGATTTTTGCCCGTCGAAGGAACCTTTGCTGGCAGGCTGCCATTTAATAAATTCTGCTGCACATCACTGGGTCTCCGCTGGCTCTCTCTGAATTGGGAAACTGCAATTGTTGGATTGTAACGGCCCTCCCAGGTCGTTGGAAAGAGCCGACTACTTCTTGAGCGGGTCCGTGGTGGCGTCAGGTGATGCTACCGATTAACGGAGGAGAATGAGTATGCACCGTAGCAGTAAGGGGTTTGCTCACAGTAGAAATGACAGCAGTAAAGCGGGGCAGCGGCCCGAAGATGTGGCACCAAGATGTTTAAGGACATTGTGACTGGGGATCGCGGACCCACTGTGGTATAGATATGGCATGGACTACCTCTCCCAGAAGGCCTTGTGACCACGCCCAACAGGGCGGGAGAAGTTTTAATCAGAAGTGCCTGCAGATGCGCTTTCCCTTCGTCTTCCGATAAAGCCACTGATGAAGAGACTTACTTGAAACGCGTCTGGCTTAAAATAGGGGGTGATTTTTGCCCGTCGAAGGAACCTTTGCTAGCAGGCTGCCATTTAATAAATTCTGCTGCACATCACTGGGTCTCCGCTGGCTCTCTCTGAATTGGGAAACTGCAATTGTTGGATTGTAACGGCCCTCCCAGGTCGTTGGAAAGAGCCGACTGCTTCTTGAGCGGATCCGTGGTGGCGTCAGGTGATGCTACCGATTAACGGAGGAGAATGAGTATGCACCGTAGCAGTAAGGGGTTTGCTCACAGTAGAAATGACAGCAGTAAAGCGGGGCAGGGGCCCGAAGATGTGGCACCAAGATGTTTAAGGACATTGTGACTGGGGATCGCGGACCCACTGTGGTATAGATATGGCATGGACTACCTCTCCCAGAAGGCCTTGTGACCACGCCCAACAGGGCGGGAGAAGTTTTAATCAAAAGTGCCTGCAGATGCGCTTTCCCTTCTTCTTCCGATAAAGCCACTGATGAAGAGACTTACTTGAAACGCGTCTGGCTTAAAATAGGGGGTGATTTTTGCCCGTCGAAGGAACCTTTTCTGGCAGGCTGCCATTTAATAAATTCTGCTGCACATCACTGGGTCTCGGTTGGCTCTCTCTGAATTGGGAAACTGCAATTGTTGGATTTATATATATATATATATATATATACACTGCGGCATAAGCCCAGCCTGCAATGAGGCGTGTCATATATAATGGACTTGTTTGTTCTGCTTTATTTAAAGCACTGCTCGTCTTTTCCCTGAAGAAGAAGGAAGACCTTCGAAACGCGTTGGACTATATACAAGACGAACCTTGGCCCCTGAATACATCAGAGACCTTCTCCTGTGCCTGTAAGCTATCGTGCATGCTGCCGTGAATAAAGCACTAACCTGGTAACCCCCGTGAGTGTGGTGCGTTCTTTGAACGAGGGAGCTTCCATATTACAACGGACCCACCGCCGTTTTTCACTGCACCCGCCCTGAAGAGTGCAGAAGGCGCTTCGGTGGACCTAGGAGCCTAGCAGCAGTACTGCATACGCCCAGCACCGCCACAGAGACACCCTGAAACGGAGCCGTGCAACGGCAGCCATCCAGGCTGTTAGGATTGCGTGAATGATCCGCTCCTACTCCGACCGCAGGGATGCCGTGTGGTTGGCGAGGGGGCGCCCTGTAAGTGTTTGAAGACAGCGGCTTAGGGCGTTTACGGGAGACAACATATGCAAATTCATTGCTGGACTACAACAACCATGAGACACTGCGACATAAGCCCAGCCTGCAATGAGGCGTGTCATATATAATGGACTTGTTTGTTCTGCTTTATTTAAAGCACTGCTCGTCTTTTTCCTGAAGAAGAAGGCAAGACCTTCGAAACGCGTTGGACTATATACAAGACAAACCTTGGCCCCTGAATACATCAGAGACCTTCTCCTGTGCCTGTAAGCTATCGTGCATGCTGCTGTGAATAAAGCACTAACCTGGTAACCCCCGTGAGTGTGGTGCGTTCTTTGAACGAGGGAGCTTCCATATTTCAACAGGAAACCTGCTCTCTCTTCCAAAAACTAAAGCTGATTGCTTTTCCACACGGGGAGCTGCATCTTAGCAGCTCCCAGTGTGGAAAAGCAATGCCGGCTCCCGCAAGTGGCGGGGAGCCGGCTGGACCGTGGGGGGATTGGGGACCCCCACGGTCCCCAACGGAGAGGGCCGGCCCCGGGGGATGGGGTCTCCGGGGCCTGAGGAAGGGGGCAACACAGCCCCCCTCCAAATATATTAAAAAATAAATAAATGACCATGCCCCGGGGAATGGGGTCCCCGTGGCCGATTATGGCCTCGGGAGGGGGCCCCCTTCCAATTTAAAATAAATAAATAAATAAAATAGGGGTCAGGCCCTGGGGGATCAGGACCTGGGGGATGGGGTCCCCAGGGCCAATAAAATAGGAAAAGAAGGGGGGCCAAACAGGCCCCCTTTTAAAAAAAAAAAAAAGAAAGACCAGCATCGCGCCGGAGGTCCCGCCCCCTCCCTGCAGCACTCTGCAAACTCACCCCCTGGCGCATTTGCAGATGGGGAGCTAATTCCCCTTGAATACTGGGGGTCCCTGGGGGCCAACTAGCCCACCAGGAACCTCCAGTATGAGCCAGGGAGAGGTGTTGCAGAGAGGTGTTCAGAGGCCACGCCCCTTTGTACACCTCTCTGCAATGCAGCTCTGTGGCGCTTAATAGAGGTACCTGGTGGGATAGTTGCACCGCAGGGACCCACACGCTTCAAGGGGATTTAATCCCCCAATTTAAAACGCACCACGGGGCGCGTTTGCAGTGGTAAAGGGAGGGGGCGGGGCCTGAGGTGACATGTGCGCAAACATGCTCTGTGGCGTGTTTTAAGTAGGGGAATTAATTTATCTTCAATCTTGAGGTCCCCTGGGGGCCAACTAGCCCACCAGGTGGCTCCAATAAGCGCCACGGAGCTGCGTTGCAGAGTGTTGTAAAAAGGGGCGTGGCCTCTGAACACCTCTCTGCAACACAGCTCCTTGGCACATACTGGAGGTACCTGGTGGGCTAGTTGGGTCCCAGGGACCCTCAGGATTGAAGAGGAATTAATTCCCCAACTTAAAACACGCCACAGGGCGTGTTTGCAGACATGTCACCTCAGGCCCGCCCCCTTCCTTCACCATTGTGCAAATGCGCCCCCTGGCGAGTTGTAAGTTGGGGAATTAATTCCCCTTCAATACTGAGGGTCCCTGAGGGCCAACTAGCCCACCAGGTACCTCCAGTATGCGCCAAGGAGCTGCGTTGCAGAGAGGTGGTCCAGGCCGTGCCCCTTTTTACACCTCTCTGCAACGCAGCTCCTTGGCGCATGCTGGAGGTACCTAGTGGGCTAGTTGGACCCTAGGGACCCTCAGGATTCAAGGGGATTTAATCTCCCAACTTAAAATGGCCACAGGGCGCGTTTGCACAGTGGGGAAGGGAGGGGACGGGCCTGAGGTGACGCGTGCAAACACGCCCTGTGGCACATTTTAAGTTGGGGAAATAATTCCCCTGCAATCCTGAGGGCCCCTGGGGGCTTACTAGCCCACCAGGTGCTTCCAGTGAGCAGCACTGTGCAGCATTGCAGAGATGTGGTCCAGGCCGTGCCCCTTTTCACACCTTTCTGCACCACAGCTCTGTGGCGCTTACTGGAGGTACCTATTGGGCTAGTTGGACTCAAGGGACACTCAGGATTCAAGGGGACATTATCCCCCAAATTAAAACGACCACAGGGCGTGTTTGCACACATGTCACCTCAGGCACCCCCCTCCCTTCACCAGTGTGCAAACGCGCCCTGTGGCGCATTTTAAGAGGTCGTTTTAATCCCCCTGCCCTATTATGTACTAGGGTCTTACAGAGGAGGTCATGGTAATCACAGGGGTACCCCAACTCATAGTGTTCCCTAGTGTATGTAGGTTTTTTCACTGTAGTCTAAGTGTCTTTTAGCATAGCACTGGGTCTAGGCCTGGTGAGTCAGATTCAGTTACCATCAGTACCCGTCAGAAAAAGTTGTGGTTACAGGAGGACTTTCTGCTCCTCTGTTGGTTCTTTCTGTACATCTCTTCTTCTTCCTGCACTTTTCTTCGTCTTTGTGGACTTCTGTTGCTTCTTTCTGTATTTCTTTCTTTTCTTTCTGTGCGTTTTTTCTTCTTTCTTCACATGTCCTACCTCTGTAGGCATAGTTAGAAACTAGCATTTAAAAAACCTTTGAAATTCTCTGAAAAAACCATAGGTTTCAGGCACGTTATATTTAGAAATTAGCATTTAAAAAACCTTTGAAATTCACTGAAAAAAACATAGGTTTCAGGCACGTTATAGTTAGAAATTAGCATTTAAAAAACCTTAGAAATTCACTGAAAAAAACATAGGTTTCAGGGGCGTTATAGTTAGTTGGACATTTCACTCGTACAAAACCAGTGAAATTCCCCCGTTATAGTTAGCTCATCTAACTATAAATCGCGCGCCCGCAATGCACTGCTGATGACATCACATATTACATCACTCATGACATCACTGCTGACATCTCAGATGACATCACTGATGACATCATCCTTGTGATAGAGTGGCAGACCTCCTATCACCCTAATATAACCTTTGATACACACACTCAAAAATAGAAACTTTCATTTTCCAAACAATGGACATACAAATACCACTTACAACACACCTATTCAGTAATTCCAAGATCTACACACACATCCACTCATTCACCAACAGTCCCACACCTATTCAGTAATTCCAAGATCTACACACACATCCACTCATTCACCAACAGTCCTGTACAGTCACTCATACATGTACTCACTCATCATATGTACTCATACACCTATACATCCTTTTACACACCGACACTCATCCATAGAGTTACTCACACACATAGTCACACATGCAAACAAAGTATCAAACATCCATTTACTTGCATATACAGTTATACACACACCTCCACACTTACTTCTACAGAAACTTACACATACTTACTCTCTTAAGCAATCACTTATAGAAACACATACTAATTTATACAGGAACTCTTCCAATCTCTCACTCTCACATATACTCATTTATATACACCAATACTCACATATACTAGTTTAAAACATATGTAGTTACTCATAAAGACACTATTGAGACAGTCATTCACTCACTAACACACCCATACACACACTCATCCACCCATACAGTCCTGCACACATGCTGTCTTCTACACATACAAACAGTGAGTCACTCATTGATGCATCTATTCACTACGTAATACCCCCCACCGAACCATACAGACACTCATACTGATACTTAAAAAACAACTAATAACCTATATAGACACTCATGTAGCTACTCACCAACCCATGCAGCCACGTATACAGAAAGTGAAAGACTGATACAGATATTTACATATTTAAACATTACTCACTAACCCATGTATTCACTAAGATATACTTAATCAGTCAGTTATACAATCAATTTTACAAAAAGAAATCATCCATTTAGACACTATATACCCATTTATTCTTCCATCGACTGTGAGATATACATATATAAAACATATTTCATTTTCAGAAAAACGCACATTCACTGGATGATGTCATCAGTGACGTCATCGGTGATGTCATGAGTGATGTCACTGACCATGTCATGAGTGATGTATAATGTGACGTCATCAGCAGTGCATTGCGGGCGCGCGAGTTATAGTCACATCCTGTGATTCTGGGCAAATCACTTAATCTCCCCGTGCCTAACAAAAATGAATGTGTGTCCTCATGTAACTGGTGCTATGTAAAGCGCTCCGATACCCGATTCGGTTGTGGGTCAAGTTCGCGCTATATAAAACTCTGCAAAAAAACTATAACGGGGAATTTTACTGGTTTGTAGGAGTGAAATGTCCAACTAACTATAACACCCCTGAAACCTATGGCTTTTTCAGTGAATTTCTAAGGTTTTTTAAATGCTAATTTCTAACTATAACGTGCCTGAAACCTATGGTTTTTTCAGTGAAAAAAAATATACACATATATATAAAAAAAGAAACACGCGCCTTTTAGACCAACAGGCATTATGGGTTTCGAGTCTAGCGACTCCTAATCATATGCCACTTGCTGAAATGTCAGTGGGTTTGTTAGAGTTTAAATAACGTAACTTCTTAAGACATTAAAAAGGGGCCACCGTCCATTTCTTCCAGTTTAAAGTGGCAGTTCCTTCATGGTTTCTTATTCGTAATAGCGCCAAAGCAGCGACCACGCTTGTGACCACGCTCAGGAATTAATATCGCGCTGGCTATCAGTGCAATTTTTAAAATATCACCCGTTTTGTATTTAAGTTGTAAATTGTTTATTCCCCTTGATTTTAACCTGGCCATACCTATGTCCACTTACCCGCACGATAAAAACTAAATTTAACCACCGCGCTTTGCGGGTCCTTTTCCTTCCCTCTCACCGGCGGCCATCTTAGGGGAAGCATTTGGGAAGCACTGGACGCTCGGCGGCGCCATTGTGGTTGACGCGCTAGTGCCTCACTCCCAGGTATTTAGGGCGGCCATGCTGACGCGCAGCGTTCACGCGCTGCGTGAGCACGCCGGAGTCACGCCAGAGTCCAGCCCGTCTGCGCCCGTCCGCGCACGAACGGGCTGGGGGCTGGGGGCTCTGGACAGAGGTGCATTTTTTCCTCGGAGGAACTGTATCTCTTAGATACGGGGGGACACTCTTTGGACCCTGCTATTATAACTGCATTGGACGCGTTGTCCATTTTAAAATCTTCTATAGTATTATTAGATACTCGGCCACATTCTTTAAAGCTAACATGTCTAAATACACGATCTCTACATAAACACAGTTTGGAGATTTTCACCCTACTCCAAAATGAGGATATTGATGTCCTTACCCTCTCGGAGACATGGCTCGGAGATAGCTCATTACCAGACATCATAGCAGCTGTCCCGAGTGAGTATGATATATTTTGGCACAACCGTGCAGATAATGCCCGAGGGGGGGGAGTAGCGATTATATTTAAAAAAACTCTAACTGTAACTAAAATACTGGCAGAGACTGTGGACTTAGCTGACACACTCGCAGTAAAGATTGTGTTTGATAACCAGTGCTTAATAATTTTTACGGTATATCGTCCACCAAACTCTAACCCAGGTTTTAATGATTTGTTTATGGCTACTATATCGGATCTTTGCTCCCGATACAAAAATATAGTAGTAACCGGAGATTTTAACTTCCATTGGGATAGAGAATTAAAGGAACCAGCTGCCCGCTTTTTGGAGAGCACTATGTCCTCTTTGGGGTTTCGACAGTTGGTAGACACCCCTACACATATTAAAGGACATATTCTTGACCTCATCTGGACGTTAGACCACAAAGCAGTACCTTTGAGGGTTTTACCTTGCATTTGGTCAGATCATCACTTAATTTATTGTGAGGTACCTATTTATGCAAAGCCAATGAAACCGCCACCTAAAATGCAGAAGGTTCGCCAATGGAAGAAGGTTGATCTACAAACACTGTCCTCTACTCTTTCGGAATTGTTTTTTTCTTCTACTCCCAATACTGACCTAGATCAGGAGTATAGGTACATTATTGACAATCTGATCAGAGCAATTGACCAGATTGCACCAGAAAAGCAGCAAAGGGTAAAAGGAGCTGGAAAGGGGGCTCCATGGTTTACATCTGACCTAAGGGAGCACAAAAAGAAGCTCCGAAATTCAGAACGAAATTGGCGGAGAAAAAAAGATGAGGAAAGTCGAGAGCAATATAAAACTTTGCTCAATATCTACAAGAAGTTCATTCTGGACACTAAAGCTAAATATTATGAAAATCGTATAAAGCAAGCTGGAAATGTCCAGAAGGAAACATTCAAAATTCTAACGGAATTAAGCAAAAAACCTGAAAATACGGAAATAGCTTTTAGTTGCGACACCTTCCAAAGCTATTTTTTAGAGAAAGTAGAGACCATTCTACAGGACATCGGGAATGGTCAGACGACTGAAGTCATCAAGTCGCAGGTCGCCCAGACGCCGGTAGAAACTGGTATTTCAAACTTTCCTCTGATGGATGCAATGACCCTTGAGTCACTTATGAGTAAAGTCAAATCCGGCTCCCCGGCGGACCCTTGCCCACCTAATGTATTTCGTTTAGCACGACATACTTTAGAAGACCCTATCCTTTCTCTCCTGAATAATTCATTAGTTACTGGTCGGATACCAGCGAGCTTCAAAGAAGCTCGAGTGAAGCCGCTAATGAAGAAACTGGGAGCAAACCCTAAGATTCTGAAAAACTATAGGCCAATTTCCCAACTCCCGTTTCTGTCAAAAATCCTTGAGCAACATGTATTGAAGGCCCTAGCCTCGTTTCTGGAGTTACACCACCCTCTCCATGATTTACAGGCGGGTTTTCGTGCACATCACAGCACCGAGTTGGTAATGCTCTCGGTGCTGGACGAACTTAGAGGGATGGCTGACAGTAAGAAACCGAGCGCCCTGATACTTTTAGATCTGTCGGCGGCGTTCGATACTGTCAGCCATACCCTGCTCCTGGATAGACTGGTGAACTGCGGGATTCGAGACACGGCCTATAGATGGTTGGAATCCTTTCTAGTAGGGAGAACGCAGAGGATTCAGTTGGGGGATAAGGTATCGGAGGTGGGGAACTTGAAGTGCGGGGTCCCTCAAGGTTCCGCTTTGTCCCCACTTCTCTTTAACCTATACCTGCAGCCATTGATAAGCTCCCTGGCAAAGATGGGATGTCGCGTATTTAACTACGCTGACGACACCCAACTCTTATTGAGCATAGAGAACACAGTGCCAGCACAGAACTATGCGCAAGATGTTCTAAGATTTACTGTGAGTTGGATGACCAGGAACCTTTTGAAGATCAATCCTGAAAAAACAGAGGTTCTAGTTATATCATCCACTTGCTCTCCATGGAGTGACCTGTATTGGCCCCAGGAATTAGGCCCAACCCCAAAACCAGCGAATAAGGTGAAAAGTCTGGGTATAAAGATTGACAGCGAACTTTCAATGTGCAGTCAGATTTCTACTGTAGTGGGTACTTGCAATGGTCTAATTAGACAATTGCGTAAGTTAGTCCCCCTTTTATCCCAGTCTATGCTCCGTACCGTAGTCTCTGCCACAATAATTTCAAGGCTGGACTACGGCAATGCCCTTTATCTGGGCCTTCCAAAAATCCTGATCAGTAGATTGCAGGTGGTTTTAAACGATGCTGCACGCCTTATTTTTAAACTCCCAAGACGATCCCATGCCTCTCCACTGCTGCAGAGCCTCCATTGGCTGCCCATTGGACAAAGGTCTGTCTTTAAAAGCCTGTGTATTGCCCATAAAGCAATCTATGGGCAAGCACCTGTGTACATAAAGGAACGGTTGGAGCTATATAATCCGGAACGGAGATTAAGGTCCTCAGATGCCCAGCTGCTGGTATGCCCCCGGTTTAAGCTGGCCACAAAAGGCGGGAGATCTTTCTCTGCTCTGATTCCAAAAATCTGGAATAAACTACCTGAATCCCTCCGTAAAGAGGGTAATCTCCTCCGTTTCAGAAAAACTTTAAAAACCTTTTTGTTCAGGGATATGTTGTGCTCGGTCTAAACAGGATGTTGCACTTTCTGTCTCTGACAATCATGTAACTGTTACCTTTTTCGGTCATAAGCGCCTTGAGACCTGCCGGTGAGTTGGCGCTATAGAAGCCGGAATTAACAATAACAATAACAATAACAATAACAATAACAATAACAATTTTCACCGTATTTCAGTAGTACAACGCAGGTAGGTACAAGTTCTTGTTTTAGGTTACCTTTTAACCCCCCAAGTGGTATTGTCATCATTGTATTCCTTTGTTGTATGATCTTGTTATCCTTAATTACTTCATACGGGACTATAACTCCCAAAGTGCTCCATAACTGCCTTTTAAATTCATACTGGTTTTCAAAGTCGATTTTGGATATATATATATATATATATATATATATATATATATATATATATATATTCTCCAAGGCAAATTCTGTCTCTCCGGTTCGCAGCACAGCAGAAATCACGGACCACCAAGCAGCATGGGATATCAGGTACGTTTATTATCTCTTCTTTGTTTCATTTAGGCATGACGCGTTTCGGGTAGTGATATATATATATATATATATATATATATATATGTTTGTTTTCCAATGTGCCCTTGCGCATAGGAGTGCACTCTAACTTCCCCCAACCTCACGGCATTACCATGGCAGCCCGCTTCTCTGCGCTTCAATTCATTAATCTGGCCGACGCGTTTCAGGGCAAACAAGCCCCTTCTTCTTGGGCTCAACAAAAATCCACGACATGACCGCTGTTGCATACGGTATTACTTTATTTTCGGTATTTAACATCAATTTATTGGCCCCCCGTGGCCATCTGCATAGTGCAATTTCATCAAACAGCATGATGGGACACGTAGTCCTATAGCGGTGATCATTTCCCTTATAGTAAGTACGAGAGTTTTTGTTGTATTTAAAATAGTCCATCAATACCTTAGTAGGCTGTTGCTCAGGGAAGCAGACTATATCTGCCTGGGCGAAGTGCTGATCTACGACAGGAAGGTTCCGTCGGCAGCCTCGTAACTGGTTTGCTTCGTCCTCATCCAGCAACGATGGTGCCACTCCTCACGGCTGGACCGCCGTGTAATTGTTTGTTTTCCAATGTGCCCTTGCGCATAGGAGTGCCCTCTAACTTCTCCCAACCTCACGGCATTACCATGGCAGCCCGCTTCTCTGCGCTTCAATTCATTAATCTGGCCGACGCGTTTCAGGGCAAACAAGCCCCTTCTTCTTGGGCTCAACAAAAATCCATGGCATGACCGCTGTTGCATACGGTATTACTTTATTTCCGGTATTTAACATCAATTTATTGGCCCCCAGTGGCCATCTGCAGTGTGCAATTTCATCAAACAGCATGATGGGACACGTAGTCCTACAGCAGTGATCATTCCCCTTATAGTAAGCTCGAGAGTTTTTGTTGTATTTAAAATAGTCCATCAATACTTTAGTAGGCTGTTGCGCAGGGAAGCAGACTATATCTGCCTGGGCGAAGTGCTGATCAACGACAGGAAGGTTCCGTCTGCAGCCTCGTAACTGGTTTGCTTCGTCCTGATCCAGCAACGATGGTGCCACTCCCCACGGCTGGACCGCCGTGTAATTGTTTTCCAATGTGCCATTGCGCATAGGAGTGCACTCTAACTTCCCCCAACCTCACGGCATTACCATGGCAGCCCGCTTCTCTGCGCTTCAATTCATTAATCTGGCCGACGCGTTTCAGGGCAAACAAGCCCCTTCTTCTTGGGCTCAACAAAAATCCACGACATGACCGCTGTTGCATACGGTATTACTTTATTTCTGGTATTTAACATCAATTTATTGGCCCCCAGTGGCCATGTGCATAGTGCAATTTCATCAAACAGCATGAAGGGACACGTAGTCCTACAGCGGTGATCATTCCCCTTATAGTAAGTTCGAGGATTTTGTTGTATTTAAAATAGTCCATCAATACCTTAGTAGGCTGTTGCGCAGGGAAGCAGACTATATCTGCCTGGGCGAAGTGCTGATCAACAACAGGAAGGTTCCGTCGGCAGCCTCGTAACTGGTTTGCTTCGTCCTGATCCAGCAACGATGGTGCCACTCCCCACAGCTGGACCGCCGTGTAATAGTTTGTTTTCCAATGTGCCCTTGCGCATAGGAGTGCACTCTTACTTCCCCCAACCTCACGGCATTACCATGGCAGCCCGCTTCTCTGCGCTTCAATTCATTAATCTGGCCGACGCGTTTCAGGGCAAACAAGCCCCTTCTTCTTGGGCTCAACAAAAATCCACGGCATGACCGCTGTTGCATACGGTATTACTTTATTTCCGGTATTTAACATCAATTTATTGGCCCCTAGTGGCCATCTGCATAGTGCAATTTCATCAAACAGCATGATGGGACACGTAGTCCTACAGCGGTGATCATTCCCCTTATAGTAAGTTCGAGAGTTTTTGTTATATTTAAAATAGTCCATCAATACCTTTGTAGGCTGTTGCGCAGGGAAGCAGACTATATCTGACTGGGCGAAGTGCTGATCAACGACAGGAAGGTTCCGTCGGCAGCCTCGTAACTGGTTTGCTTCGTCCTGATCCAGCAACGATGGTGCCACTCCCCACGGCTGGACCGCCGTGTAATTGTTTGTTTTCCAATGTGCCCTTGCGCATAGCAGTGCACTCTAACTTCCCCCAACCTCACGGCATTACCATGGCAGCCCGCTTCTCTGCGCTTCAATTTATTAATCTGGCCGACGCGTTTCAGGGCAAACAAGCCCCTTCTTCTTGGGTTCAACAAAAATCCATGACATGACCGCTGTTGCATACGGTATTACTTTATTACCGGTATTTAACATCAATTTATTGGCTCCCAGTGGCCATCTGCATAGTGCAATTTCATCAAACAGCATGATGGGACACGTAGTCCTACAGCGGTGATCATTCCCCTTATAGTAAGTTCGAGAGTTTTTGTTGTATTTAAAATAGTCCATCAATACCTTAGTAGGCTGTTGCGCAGGGAAGCAGACTATATCTTCCTGGGCGAAGTGCTGATCAACAACAGGAAGGTTCCGTCGGCAGCCTCGTAACTGGTTTGCTTCGTCCTGATCCAGCAACGATGGTGCCACTCCCCACAGCTGGACCGCCGTGTAATAGTTTGTTTTCCAATGTGCCCTTGCGCATAGGAGTGCACTCTAACTTCCCCCAACCTCACGGCATTACCATGGCAGCCCGCTTCTCTGCGCTTCAATTCATTAATCTGGCCGACGCGTTTCAGGGCAAACAAGCCCCTTCTTCTTGGGCTCAACAAAAATCCACGGCCTGACCACTGTTGCATGCGGTATTACTTTATTTCCGGTATTTAACATCAATTTATTGGCCCCTAGTGGCCATCTGCATAGTGCAATTTCATCAAACAGCATGATGGGACACGTAGTCCTACAGCGGTGATCATTCCCCTTATAGTAAGTTCGAGAGTTTTTGTTATATTTAAAATAGTCCATCAATACCTTAGTAGGCTGTTGCGCAGGGAAGCAGACTATATCTGACTGGGCGAAGTGCTGATCAACCTCCGGAAGATTCCGTCGGCAGCCTCGTAACTGGTTTGCTTCGTCCTGATCCAGCAACGATGGTGCCACTCCCCACGGCTGGACCGCCGTGTAATTGTTTGTTTTCCAATGTGCCCTTGCGCATAGGAGTGCACTCTAACTTCCCCCAACCTCACGGCATTACCATGGCAGCCCGCTTCTCTGCGCTTCAATTCATTACTCTGGCCGACGCGTTTCAGGGCAAACAAGCCCCTTCTTCTTGGGCTCAACAAAAATCCATGACATGACCGCTGTTGCATACGGTATTACTTTATTACCGGTATTTAACATCAATTTATTGGCTCCCAGTGGCCATCTGCATAGTGCAATTTCATCAAACAGCATGATGGGACACGTAGTCCTACAGCGGTGATCATTCCCCTTATAGTAAGTTCGAGAGTTTTTGTTGTATTTAAAATAGTCCATCAATACCTTAGTAGGCTGTTGCGCAGGGAGGCAGACTATATCTGCCTGGGCGAAGTGCTGATCAACGACAGGAAGGTTCCGTCAGCAGCCTAGTAACTGGTTTGCTTCATCCTGATCCAGCAACGATGGTACCACTCCCCACGGCTGGACCGCCGTGTAATTGTTTGTTTTCCAATGTGCCCTTGCGCATAGGAGTGCACTCTAACTTCCCCCAACCTCACGGCATTACCATGGCAGCCCGCTTCTCTGCGCTTCAATTCATTAATCTGGCCGACGCGTTTTAGGGCAAACAAGCCCCTTCTTCTTGGGCTCAACAAAAATCCACGGCATGACCGCTGTTGCATACGGTATTACTTTATTTCCGGTATTTAACATCAATTTATTGGCCCCTAGTGGCCATCTGCATAGTGCAATTTCATCAAACAGCATGATGGGACACGTAGTCCTACAGCGGTGATTATTCCCCTTATAGTAAGTTCGAGAGTTTTTGTTACATTTAAAATAGTCCATCAATACCTTAGTAGGCTGTTGCGCAGGGAATCAGACTATATCTGACTGGGCGAAGTGCTGATCAACGACAGGAAGGTTCCGTCGGCAGCCTCGTAACTGGTTTGCTTCGTCCTGATCCAGCAACGATGGTGCCACTCCCCACGGCTGGACCGCCGTGTAATTGTTTATTTTCCAATGTGCCCTTGCGCATAGCAGTGCACTCTAACTTCCCCCAACCTCACGGCATTACCATGGCAGCCCGCTTCTCTGCGCTTCAATTTATTAATCTGGCCGACGCGTTTTAGGGCAAACAAGCCCCTTCTTCTTGGGCTCAACAAAAATCCACGACATGACCGCTGTTGCATACGGTATTACTTTATTTCCGGTATTTAACATCAATTTATTGGCCGCCAGTGGTCATCTGCGTAGTGCAATTTCATCAAACAGCATGATGGGACACATAGTTCTACAGCGGTGATTATTCCCCGTATAGTAAGTTCGAGAGTTTTTTTTGTATTTAAAATAGTCCATCAATACCTTAGTAGGCTGTTGCACAGGGAAGCAGACTATATCTGCCTGGGCGAAGTGCTGATCAACGACAGGAAGGTTCCGTCGGCAGCCTCGTAACTGGTTTGCTTCGTCCTGATCCAGCAACGATGGTGCCACTCCCCACGGCTGGACAGGCGTGTAAGTGTTTGTTTTCCAATGTGCCCTTGCGCATAGGAGTGCACTCTAACTTCCCCCAACCTCACGGCATTACCATGGCAGCCCGCTTCTCTGCGCTTCAATTCATTAATCTGGCCGACGCGTTTCAGGGCAAACAAGCCCCTTCTTCTTTGGCTCAACAAAAATCCACGACATGACCGCTGTTGCATACGGTATTACTTTATTTACGGTATTTAACATCAATTTATTGGCCCCCAGTGGCCATCGCAAAAAACACAGTTGATGGACAGATTGTAGAACAATGTCATACATTCACCCCAGTACAAGGATCGGGTCCTAAATCCATCGTTTTTTTGCACTCCACACCACCCTGGGTTAGACACTGGCTATATGCAAATCAGTTCTGACCCTGTGCCTCATGGGAACAGTCCAGTCCGAACTACCAAGCCATGTCTTTCCCAGACCGGAATCAAGTATCCAAGGACCGGTTTCTGGCTATCAGCCTTCATCAGCCTGGATAGCTTGACTCCAGTGGTGTGGAGAGCCTGGGACTCACGTCTGAGCATACCCAGCCCACTCGGGGTGAAAATTGCAAAAAACACAGTTGATGGACGAATGTAGAACAATGTCATACATTCACCCCAGTACAAGTATCTGGGCCTAAATTTAACATCAATTAATTGGCCCCCAGTGGCCATCTGCATAGTGCAATTTCATCAAACAGCATGATGAGACACGTTGTCCTACAGCGGTGATCATTCCCCTTACAGTAAGTTCGAGAGTTTTTGTTGTATTTCAAATAGTCAATCAATACCTTAGTAGGCTGTTGCGCAATATATATATATTTATTTATATATATATATATATATATATATCCTCAAAAATCTCTTCGTCCAAAGAGAAGAAGTGGGCACTCCACACAAGGTATTGATTTTCAATGCTTTATTGTAGCATGTCTGTCCTGACACGTTTCGGCTGATCCCAGCCTTTCTAAAAGTTACTCTGTTTGGGTCAGCTGGTGATCTGGAAACACGAAGCACTCCGGCACCGGAAAACAAGAGCCCCCTGCTACAGCAACCCAAACGTGCAAAGGGCGAAGCGCCTGGCGTGAAGTGGAGCTCAGTGGGCGGAAAAAACTCGGAGGAGTGATTCCAAACCTGGAGGCTACGACACAAGGACCGCGACAATACAAGGTACGAAAAACTTGCTATTATAAAGTCAGGGGGGAAGGCGTGCAACCTACAAGCTTGAATTCACCACACATCCAGGAAACATGAGCAAGCTAGGGGGTCATAATAATCTTGTAACAAACACACCAAAAATGTCCGCAGCGGCACTACGGGATCGAGAGTCAGCTGCAGAAGAGATGTTTTCGGACTCTCCTCTTATGCAGCATGATGAGAGCATAGGTGCTGGTGAGACAGCAAGTGTGGGGACACAAAGTTTAAAAGACAAATTTCGTCATTTGGAGAAGCTGATGCGTCAGGAACAATCAAAATAGTGGGCGTCCAAATCTCTGCAGAGGTACTTAGACGTGGGTAGAATACCCAGAGGCCTAAGAATTATGATTGCCCCAACTAGTTATGACACACCAAATCCGCAGATGATGGCTGAGTGGGCGGAGGCAAATTTGGACTCATCAAGACGGCTAGTCCAGATATTAGTAAAGTAAGCGGAGAGTGATCGGGCTGAACTTTACATTAAAATAGAGGCTCTAAATGAGGAAATGAAAACTGTAACTGATTCCCAGCAGCCACAAATAACAAAACTGCATGAAGAAATGATAAATCGGCTCAAGAAGGAGGAGGACAAAATTAAGCAGAGAAAGGCTTACAAATTTCGTCGAGACAAGGAAGATTATGCTAACGGGCAAATTTGCACTTTCGCTCGCAAGTTTGACACTTACAGAAATGCAAATCAAAGAAACAAAAGATGGCACAAAATCCATCTAACAAGAATCCATTACAGGAAGAGATCCTGTCGACATCCGATCTCAGTTCTGCAGTGGAGAGCGAGTCCGAAAGAGAGGGGCAGCGAGATCAAGTTAACAAGAATGCCATAAAACCCTCCTTGGGGGAGGAGTTGGACTATCTAAGGCGGAGTAGGAGAGAAACATTACGGCCCAGAAATCGACCGACAAAAAATGGAGAAACCAAACCAGAAGGCAAAGACGAAATGCAGGCCGCCCAACACGTCACCGCAGGTGACCCTCATAAGAGGGCGGGCATCGTAGTGCCACAGGATGACAGGCGCACCAGCCTGCGGGGGTCCAGCGGCCGGAGGCCGCGGCCATTACGTAAGCACGTTTTATTGGGGGGCGGGAGGGGACAAGGTATTTATGTCTCCCCCACACCGCTGAGCAGCCTCTTTTGTTCCTGACTGCCCTCGATGTAGGCCGCCAAAGAGGCAATCTGGAGACGGGAGTTCATCGACATTTTCACCCTTCTCATGTTAGGGCAGGAAGGCTTGGATGCTAGGAAGTTTGGCGTTAAGGAAGAGGATAAAAAGGTCAAGTACCAGCCCTGGCCTGAGAAGAACATTGCGAACTGGCTAGAGGCTTTCTCAATCTTAGCGGCTGTCACAATGGAACGCTTTCCCGAGCAGGGCCCAGGCCTTGTTCAATACTCCAGAATCATACACAATGAGGCTTTGAAATGGGGTGGAAACGGTAAACATCGTTTACAACGATGTTTTCACAACGCGGTACCTTTACACCGCGGCTGTGACAACGCAAGTCGTTACCACGACTTGCGCTGGAGGGCGCTCAAGGTCTAAAAATAGTTAATTTACTATCCTAACACCTTCCCTAGGGTCCACGGGGACTGGTGTTAGAATAGTAAATTAAACTATTCGAAATCCGCGCCCCCCCAACGCAAGTCGTGGTAACGACTTGCGTTGTCACGGCCGCGTTGTAAAGGTATGCGTTGTGACGGTACGCGTTGTACCGTCATATATCCGGTGGAAACGGGTGGATCAACTATGACAGGGAGTTCCGTAGAAAAATGTCTCAGTGCTCAGACATGAACTGGGATCAGAAGGAAGTGCAGCTCTGGATGGAGCACATGGGAGCTCGGGGACAAATGCCAATGGTGGCAGCTAGCAGTACTACTAGTGGGCAGGCTTCAGCGGGGAGTACCTCCTTTTTTCGGGGCAAAGGGAAACATTCCTTTCGGGGGGGACGCAGAGGAGGTGGTGCCAGAGGTGGCTTCAAGCGTTCCCCCCCCGGCACCTGCCGCTTGTTCAATAATGGGTCTTGCTCCTGGGGGAAAACATGTAAGTTTGTCCATGCATGTAACACCTGCGGGGGGCCACACCCCGCAACCTCAGCCTCTTGCCAGTCCAAGCAGAGCGCCCAGCCAGCGACCAAAGGGGGACAGTAAGTTGGAATCAGGCGTCAGCTCCCCAGGTTTGGTTCCTCCCCACACGCCCTCTGTTTTTCATCAGTTGCATGTCAGCGAGTTTTCTGGGCTCCCCTTTCCCCCAGTCGCTTCCTCTCCCTCACCAAGTTCACATCGGCAGGTGCCACTGGGAGGGTCTCCTGTGATCATAGAAAACATTACTCCTTTACTAAGGTGCTACCCCTTAGAGGCGGACAGCCGCTTGCTTTTGACGGGTTTCCACGAAGGTTTTAGGATTCCTTACTCGGGTTCTCTGGGAAGCAGGGATGCTGTTAACTTGAAATCTGCCAAGGAACAACCAGATGTAGTGAGGACAAAGGTTGAGAAAGAGAGAGCGCTGGACAGAGTGGGAGGTCCTTTCCTGCACCCGCCTTTAGAGAACTTTGTGGTATCTCCCTTGGGGGTTGTGCCCAAAAAGGAACCAGGTGCTTTTAGGCTGATTCACCACCTCTCCTACCCTAAAGGGTCTTCGGTAAACGACGGGCTGGATGTGGAAGCATGCTCTGTGTCTTATGCCACGCTGGATGTAGCATTGGATCTGGTCAGGAGAGCGGGCAGAGGGGCCTGGTTAGCCAAAGCTGACATCGAATCAGCGTTCAGGTTACTACCAGTCCACCCGAGCAGCTATCACCTGCTAGGTTTCAAGCTCGATGGCATGTTTTACTATGACAAATGCATGCCCATGGGTTGCGCGGTGTCCTGTGCATACTTTGAAACTTTCAGTTGTTTCTTGCAATGGGCACTCCAAGACACATACGGTGTAGAAGGGGTGACTCATTACTTGGATGACTTTCTGTTCACCGGTAGTGACGGGACACAGCTGTGCTCACAGGCCCTGGAAATTTTTGTCCGCCTTACAGACCACTTGGGGATACCCCTGGCCCCCGGTAAGACAGTCGGGCCAGCTCAAATCCTGACCTTTCTGGGCATAGAGATTGACACCATTGCAGGCGAATCCAGATTACCTGAGGAGAAGGTGCGCGACCTGTCGTGCAAGATTCGGGCGCTGGTAGAGCTTGACAAAGCTTCCCTGGGCAGTATACAGTGCATCCTAGGCCTGCTCAACTTTGCTGCTAGAATAATTCCAGCAGGTAGGGTCTTTGCCAGACGACTTGCCAGGGCCACTTCTAACATCTCCAACAAACACCACATGGTCAAGCTAAGTAAAGGTATCCGACATGATTTGGCGATATGGGCAGAGTTCCTGCGCGATTTCAATGGGGCAGTGATATGGAGGGCTCCTTGGGCGGGCAGCCCTGACCTTGCTCTGTTCACGGATGCTTCTGGCAGGCACGGATTTGGGACCATTTTAGGCAGGGATTGGTGCGCAGAGATGTGGCCCAATGCGTGGATAAAGAAAAAAGTGACCGCTAAGATTACAGTCTTGGAGCTCTTCCCCATCGTGGTGGCCTTCCACCTTTGGCCCACCATCCTGTCCGCCAAAAGGGTTCTGCTGTGGTTGGATAATCTGGCAGTGGTTCAGGCCATCAACTCCCACTCTGCCTCTTGCCCCTTGGTTCTGTGTTTGTTGCGCGAGCTGGTGCGTGCTTGCTTGTATAACAATGTTGAATGCAGGGCGCGTCACATTCAGGGCATCAAGAACATCGCCGCTGACGCTCTCTCTCGTTTTCAGTGGCAACGGTTCCGAGAAGCCTGGCCGAGAGCGAGAGAGGAAGCCACCCCTTTCCCTGCGCACCTCTGGTACCTGCTGAAGTGGTGAACAGGATGAGGGCCCTGGGGGAGATGTCCTTGGCACAGAACACTGTTAACAGCTACAAGGCTTGTGTTAAAAAAGTTTGTGCAACTGTTGGAACATGGGAAGTTGCAGGGGATGCGGCAGAATTGAAAGTGAAGGCCTTCATCCTGTGGGCTAAAGACAACAACAAGAGTCATTCGTGGATCTCTGGACACATAGCAGCCATCAGTCACAAAGCCAAGTTGTTAGGACAGGCGGACCCCACCAGGGCATTTGTCACCAGGTCAGCATTGAAGGGATGGGCTAGGGGAGAACATAAAGTGCCTGATAACAGATCGCCCATTGATTTTGCTACTCTGCAGAGGATGATCCTGTGCTTGCCCCAGGTCACTTCGTCCGCCCATGAGGCTGCCTTGTTTGCTTCTGCTTTTAGCCTAGCCTTCTTTGGCGCATTCAGAATCTCTGAGCTGGTTGCTAAGTCCAACCATGACAGGTCAGGGATAGCATTGTCTCTTCAGGATGTACTGGTTTTGGGGGACACACTCAAGATTACGCTGCACCAATCCAAGACGGATCAGAGGGGCAGGGGGATTGTGGCTACAAAGCCTTGGCGCGCCAAAATTTTGCCCTGTGAGCCTCCTGTCGGAGTACCTGGCCATTCGTCCTCAAGGGTTGGGGTACCTCCTCTTACATGCAGATGGCACGCCTTTGACCAAATTCCAGGTAGAACACGTAATGCACGCATGCTTGTTTGCAGCAGGTGTCTCAACGGTGGGCAAAAAGTACAGTTCCCACTCCTTCCGCATAGGCGCAGCCACGACCGCATCCTCAGAAGGGGTACAGGTGGAAGGCATTAAACAGTTGGGGAGATGGTCTTCTGACTGTTACAAGAGATACATAAGACCAGACAGTAACAGGTAATGCGCGGGAGCACAAGAGATGTTAGATATGTCGTCAGGGGGCTTGAAACAGAATTTGTATATGTAGGCACCCGGGGCATGCTCCTGTACTTTGTTTTGCTGTGTTTTGTTTGCAGTGTGGTAATTTGACCAGTGTGATTTTGTGTGTGTCGAATAAATAATTACATACAAAAACTTTTCTTTATTTACCAGGAACAACGGTCTGGGTGCTGGGACACGAGGGGGTTTCCAGGTTGGCACAGTGGGCAGAAAAGAGAAAGTGGAAGCATGGGTTTAGCAAAACTCAGTTTGTTTGGCGTGGAGTCACTGGCTTACGATGGAGCGGGGTGCTTGGTTTGCTAACACATGAATTACAAGGGAATGCTCAGCCCCCAGACGGGCTCATCCTGCACGTGGGAGGGAACGACTTGCCTTGCCTGGGGAAAAGATTTCTCTTAAGGGACATGAAAGTGAACATCATCAAAATCAGCAATCTGTTGGGTCCTTGTGAGCTTTGGTGGTCAGAGATCACACCACGCCGGTGTTGGCTAGGTGCTCGCTCTGGGCAAGCAATGGAAGGTGCGCGAAGAAAAGTAAACTGCGCTATGCGGAAATTCGCGGAGCTGATGGGCTTCGGTTTTATTCGACACGGGGAACTCAATGCCAAAGCCCCTGGTTGCCTGGACGATAAAGGCGTCCACCTATCCAATTTAGGCATGGACCTATTTCTTCTGGACATTCAGGAGGCACTAAGCTCTTCAGGCTGCATATAGGAGGAACTATGGTGGGGGGGCCCTGCCTGTGACGGTCACCACATTCAGGGCTGTGGAGGAGTTACATGATGATCCAGAGGCGAAAGGTACTTAGGAGTACCCTATGCAGAAGCACAAAGGGTGCTGAGGCCTATTATCCCTGGGAGATCCGTGCAGTGGACCCTGGGGGTGCGACGGCGCCCCGTTATACTACGGGCGGTTGGTTACCTGGACAACCGGGGGTTGCTTGGACGCTCCCCCCCTCGTAGGGGGGGGGGTGTGAGCTAGAGGGTGGACCAATGGTTCACCGGACAGGTGAGGGGCTACCCTCTCACCACAACCGCTAAGCACCGTATGGCCAAGGCCGCGGGCTACTTGGCCTATCAGGTGGCAAGCTGCGAGGGGCGGCTTGCCGTTGGATCATCTGTAAGTTAACCCACCATGTTTTAGCAATGATATACTAATAAACCTGCGACTACTTTTTCCCAACAACAAGTTGTCGTGTCTAATTATTTTGATGGGGATCTTGTCGTTTGGGGGATGGTGTGCGGGCCGATATTGGCACTATGCAGGCCGCCTGACACGTCGCCGCAGGTGACCCTCATAAGAGGGCGGGCACCGTAGTGCCACAGGATGACAGGCGCACCAGCCTGCGGGGGTCCAGTGGCCGGAGGCAGCGGCCATTACGTCAGCACGTTTTATTGGGGGACGGGAGGGGACAAGGTATTTATGTCTCCCCCACGCCGCTGAGCAGCCTCTTTTGTTCCTGACTGCCCTCGATGTTGCCCTCCCTGCCGCTTACCCTACATCTCGAATGGCGGGGGGGGGTACTATGTTTTAATAGTTGTTATTTGTGTTGCAGGAGGAGTTACATGATGATCCAGAGGCGAAAGGTACTTAGGAGTACCCTATGCAGAAGCACAAAGGGTGCTGAGGCCTATTATCCCTGGGAGATCCGTGCGGTGGACCCTGGGGGTGCGACGGCGCCCCGTTATCCTACGGGCGGTTGGTTACCTGGACAACCGGGGGTTGCTTGAACGCTCCGCCCCTCGTAGGGGGGGGGTGTGAGCTAGAGGGTGGACCAATGGTTCACCGGACAGGTGAGGGGCTACCCTCTCACCACAACCGCTAAGCACCGTATGGCCAAGGCCGCGGGCTACTTGGCCTATCAGGTGGCAAGCTGCGAGGGGCGGCTTGCCGTTGGATCATCTGTAAGTTAACCCACCATGTTTTAGCAATGATATGCTAATAAACCTGCAACTACTTTTTCCCAACAACAAGTTGTCGTGTCTAATTATTTTGATGGGGGTCTTGTCGTTTGGGGGATGGTGTGCGGGCCGATATTGGCACTAAGCAGCCAGAAAACGCCAACAACAAGCGTTCCACACGTGGACGGGGTCGTGCGACCTGGAAAAGATAAGGGACAAATACAAACTACCACTGTTGTCAATAGATGATACTAATAAGAATACTATTGTCAAATTGGCTGGCATAGATTTAACGGAGGCGGAAAAACAACTCCTCAGTTTGGGATTGTCATATTGCAAAGAGTCAAATTTCAATTATACTAAAACTTGGGCCGATAGATATATAAGTTTATTAGAAAACTCAAATTGCTAAAATTCCACCACCTTAGAACTCAGCAAAAGCAAGGGGAACATCGATCCTGCATGAAACGGCCAGCTGAGGGTTCAGGTCTCACAGTGGCAGATTATGGATTTTTGAAAGAGATGCAAGAAATGGACAACTTTGAGTCGGATATAGAAGATATTTTGGGCTGCACTGGTGGAGAAGCAGGTCCACTGCGCGATAATACAGAAATTGATGTATGCATAAAACCAGACACACCATTTAAAGTGAAATCCAAATTTTACCCTATTATGCCAAGAGATGCTCTAGATGCATTTAACGATCAAGTAATAACCCAGATTAAGAGGTTGAATGTGGCAGTCAACAAGAATACAAGGAGGGCATCCAATGAGGAGAGGAAATATGATCAATTGATAACTAAATTAAAGAAAGAGAAAAACGTGGTGATAAGAAATTCGGACAATAGAGGGAACATAGTGCTTTGGCCACTACAGGAATATCTCAGTGAAGCACAGTCCCAACTGAATAACACCGATTGCTACCGAAAAAGTACATTTCAAAAGTTCAAAGCCACGCAGGATTTTTTATATACAAAATTGTTGGCATGGAAAAGCAGAGGTCTCCTAAGCCTGGAGGAATATAAGTATTTGAAGAAGGAAAATCCCACAATACCTTCAATTTATTTTATTCCAAAGGTACACAAGGACATGAAGAAACAGCCAGGGAGGCCCATCATATCTGCTTGTGATGGGCCTCTTGAAAACATGTCAAGGTACATTGATTATTTTTAAGAGGAGCACGTTCAAAAGTTAAAATCTTATGTACAAGATACTAGTGATTTTATTCGGAAAATCAAAGATATTCATTGGCAGAAGGGTTTTCTTTTAATTTCTCTAGATGTCACCGCGTTGTATACCTGTATTGGAAACCAAGATGGGTTGAAGGCGGTAGGCTATTTCTTGTCCACCAGAGCACTGACATTTGTGGAACATAACAAGATGTTAATGGATATGCTAACCTTTTGTCTTAAAATAATTTGTTTTTTATTTAAAAAATCAAATGTACCAGCAGATGCAGGGAGTGGCAATGGGGGCCAGGTTTTCCCCCAGCTATGCCTGTTCATTCATGGGCTGGTGGGAAGAGCTGGTCCTCAGAAGTAGATTTGAGCATATCTACAGAAGAAATGTCATCACATGGTTACGATTTATTGACGATTTATTCATTGTGTGGCAGGGCACGGAACAAGAAGCAAGGGAATTTATAACATCAATTAACGTCAATGATATCAATTTGAATTTTACCTATAACATCAGTGATGAAATTATAACCTTCCTTGAAGTACAGATAAGAGTGATGAATGATATGATAACAACATCTCTATATCGTAAAAGTACTGCTGGTAATACTCTGCTACACGCATCGAGCGCACATCCTCCCCATTTGATCAATAGCTTACCCTATGGGGAAATGCTACGACTTCGTAGAATACATAGCGAAGAGAATGATTTAAAACTCAAACAGATGGACAGTAAAAATCGTTTTTTGAAAAGAGGCTATAAAACTCGAATCATAGACGCTGCAATAATAAAATCAAGAAGTAAGGTCAGGGAGGAATTGTTGCAATATAATCCAAAAGGCAAAAAAGGCATTTATGATAAGGAGGACATATCTAATGAGCCAACTAGACTTATTATTACAACTTACTAGGCAGTAACAGCAATTGCAGGGCATCATAAGACGAAATTGGCTCATTGTCCTGGATGACCCCGTAATTGGAGGACTGCTCCCTAAACACACACCGGCCATAACATTCAGGAAAACAGCTTCAATGGCCAGTGATCTAGTAAAAGGGAGTCAAGAAATCCAGGACCAAAGCGGTTGGCTCACAGCAAGGAAAGGCTTTTTTAAATGTGCCAATTGCAAGGCCTGCCAATATGGCTCCAATAGACCAACTTATCTTACTGCCTTTTGTGACAAAGAACAAAGTATAAACCAGCATTTGACATGCCGGACGGATCATGCCGTTTATATGTTAGAATGTAGCTGTAAGTTACACTATGTGGGACGCACAAAATTAGCTGCTCACAAAAGAATATTACAACACACAAGGGCCATCAAAAACAAAGATCCGAGCTTTCCAGTATCCAGGCATTTCTATGAAGAACAAAACAGTGATTTAAATCATTTAAAATACTTTTTCATAGATCCTGTCCCCCCTCATAGAAAAGGTGGTGATCGTGAGTCGAAATTGAGGAAGGTAGTAACACACTATATCCTGGAACTCGATACCAAGCAGCCAGGAGGCCTCAATATGAGTGAGGATTTGTATACTTATTCATAACTTCTTTGAATACAATGGTTTCCTCCCCCACTAACTGTGATGAATAAATTAGGAGGAAGGTGACCCGTATATATAATAGCCTCTTACATTTCCATTTGTGTAAGAAAACAAATTACCAAGAAATGACATTATATTGTTGTTGTTGTTGTTGATAACTTTTATTTCGGTCAAACGACCATAAAAAGTGCATATAAAATACATCAGCACTACATTAAAATAATAAATAATCATAGGATGTTTAAAAAAGAATTAAACTAGAAGTTATCGGGGGAGGAGCTACGCTACGATCTAAGATGGCTGCTTAAGCTCCCGGCTCCGTCGACCTCCGCCGGCAGCTCGCATATCCTGTCATTTATCCTTTACCTACGCCGGACTCCCGTGTGTATGAAGCTCGCCTGATACCGGTGGTGCAATCCCGGACTCCCTAACATACTGGGTGGTGGAGTTATGTCGTGTTCCATTCTCGGCCTACTCCAGGGCTGAAGCCGGGACCTCGATTTCTAGCCCATCCGGGCTGGAATTGATCAACAGCGGCTGTGGAACCAGTGTTTCGTCCGGTCTTCCGTACTCGGATCTTTTTCTGCATCTCCGATCTGCAATCCAGTTACCAGCTGGCACTGAGGACTCGGTCTCGTGACACAGGGTGTACATCGTGCGCCGCGGTCGGGGGCCGCTCGCCCGGAGACCCTGCTGGGGACGGCGGTGTTGAAGGGGGGGCCCCCCGCGGTCGGCGAAGGTGTCGTGATCACCAGCTGAGGGAGCGCCTGCTGTTGCCATCGGCTTCGTGTGTGCCTGGAGCCTCGGACGTGAGTCTGGGGCTCGAGTCCTGCTTCGTCTCTTTGGGGAGGGGAGATGGAGAGGACAGATGGCGCACCCTCGTTGAGGTCCGTGATGGCCGCCATTGGGGTGCTCCACTCCCAATTCACAGTCGCGTATGACCGAATGTCAGAAACGCTGGGAAATATCTGCTTGCGACCGGACGATGATGCTGCGACACACGATCAGCATTCTGTGGTTCCAATGGAAGATTTGGCCTACTGTTCTGAGGTTCCCGCACGGCAGCCTGACTCGGCTCACGTCGATGATTTTGGCCTCGTGAATGTTGCACCTGAGACCGTAGTTAGCTTTCCCGGTATGACTCCTGCTCGGCGAAACATCGTTGCCGAAGGTTTTCATCGCCAAGAACAGCTCTTTAGTGACCGTCGGAGAGGTCTGCTTATCTCCTTCATCTTTCCCCGTTGGACCTGTGGATGCCACCATCTTGTATCCTGTCCCCGGTCCGATTCCGCTGCTTCGAACTGCTATGGACGTTTCGATTACCACAGGAATACTGTGGCTTGGGTGGCATGGGTTTTCATAAAGAATCGCACTGGTCAGGGCTGACTTCATCTTGTATCCTGCCCTAGATCCGATGCCACTGCTTTGTACTATCTGGGACGCTTCGCTTTCTGCGAGATTGCTGGCTTTGGCGACGTAGATTATCGTGAAGAACCGAACTGTCATGGTTGTCTTTGACTTTTGGGGTTAGCTACGCTTTGTGATCTATGCCGGGATTGTACTGTGTATCTCACTGGGAGTCGGGTGGTTTTGGTTGAGGTCCTCCCCATATTGGTGCTTAATACTTGCTTTTAATAATGGACAATATGTTTTGCGGAGGTCGCTAATGGCGGGGGGTATAGGTGGCCGGGAGTATGTTTGTTCTTCTCCTCCTCCGCTTTCTTTATTTCCCTTCTTTGGGGTGTTCCGGGGCGACAGGCACGCTGTTAGTGGGGTAGGCCGTAGCCATTACAGGGGTGCAGGGTGGCGGGTGTTGGGGGGGTTTGTTATTTTAGTTTGTTTTGTTCTATGGTACCCTTTCTTTCTTTCCTCTTTCTTTGGGTAGGGTTTTTCCTCCCTTACAGTAGGGTTGGCTGTCTCTCCTTATCTTTTTCTTTCTCTGTTTGGCGTCTATACTTGCCTATACCTTACTGTCTCCGGAGGGTGGGTTTTCAGGAGGGTGTGCTCGCTAATCGCTTGCTATTACATTGTCTTTTATTCCTCGTCAGCCTCGGCGGGCACAGTGTGCCCAATGTTCATATTGCTCATCACCTGGACTTGTTTGCACTGTGGGGTACCTCCCCCCCATCTCTTCTTAACTTCATGTTATGGTGTGACGCCACCGATACTACAGCCACTTCTGCTTCTTTATAACTTTAAAATTAAACCTTTGATATCCTTCTGCGTTGAGGCATATACGATCACATGCTGTATCTGTATTGTCGATATTATTTGGTCGTATATACGTGCATGACTCCTGCTCTGATTCCTGTGTTTGCGGCCGGCCTCTGTGGTTGTAGGCCTGCGCTTGTCATACTTTGATTAACTCAATAAAGGTTTTTAAAAAAAAAAAACTAGAAGTTATCACAGTACAAGATATTAAAAACAGTGTATACAGCAATTAAGGTAAAAAGGTTTTTCTCCTACGCCACATATTAAATAAATAGCGAGAGACCGCAAACACAATGAGAGGATGGGTATCATGAGTCAGTATCCTACAGGCCTGTGTAAAGTGCAAAAGTCCCAAGTTCTTACAAATAGGTTTTAACCAGCGTTTTCTAATTGCAGAATAGGCAGGGCAGAAAAACAATACATGGGTTACATTCTCAGATTTATAGCTACATGCAGGGCAAACTTCATTGATCGGGTTTGACCATTTAGATGTAAAGGACCTAATAGGAAGGGTGCCATGCCTTAACTGTAAATATACTTTCGAGCAACTGGGGGTTCAATTAGGTCCATGAATTCCTCAACTTTAGGTTCTGGTTTAGCTAGGAGGAACTCAGATGTCAGCCTACCCAGCGATGCAGAGCTCATAAGTGTTTGGTAATTTAACGTACGTATCTGAGAAAAAAGTTCTCTCTTAGATATCGGGAGACAAAAGATCTCAGGGGTTTCCCACAGTTCAGGATAACCTAACCGGATACTAACAGCACTAATGTGCTGGAGCCAAGGGATCTTTTTATTTTTGAGAAGAGACCAAATCTCAGAAAATTTCGCTCTGTACGCGACCAATTCAGGGACTGACCACAACCTCTTCCAGTACATAATTGGTCTAGCACTTGTGATCTCCTCTATTGGCAACATGCCAAGGTCAAATCTAAGAGGGATCAGAGGCGTACTGGATGGTAACCCAACTAAATTTCTAACAAAGGACTGTTCCACCTTTTTAAGATTCATTATCTGCTTGTGCCCCCAGAGTTCAGCCCCATAGGTTGCTGCCAGTCTAGCCTGGTGACAATATATCTCTAGGGCTGGGGACACCGGCCTATAAGTAGACTCCCTGAAGACTTTACTTATGCCCCCCGCTAACTGGGATAACCTAAGTGAAGCTCGCAAAACTCCACAAAGCCGTATTCTTTGAATGCCCAATGATGTTCTAGACAACAACAGGGTGTCGTCTGCGAACATCAGAGCGGGCACTCTACCTGTAACCAATTTAGGGGCATCGTTATTTTCCACACCATTCAAATGTTCCACAAGGCAATTTATATAGAGACTAAATAGCGTTGGTGCCAATACGCACCCTTGACGAACTCCTTTGTGAACAGGGAATTGATCTGTAAGTTCGCCATGCCTACCACACCTGACCTGGGCAAAATTGTTTGCATAAAGCCTAGAAAGAATGGCTAACAAGTAGGGCGGAAGGCCCAAGTCTGCTAGTACTCTCCACAGTTTTTCACGCGGGACTAGATCAAATGCCGCCCGCAGGTCCACGAACACAAGGTAGAGGCTGCCACCCTCCACCTTTGCTGTTTTCCAGTACAAGACCTGCAGGCGGAATATCTGGTCTAGAATGGAGGTACCGGACCTGAAGCCTGCCTGGAATGTAGACAATATCCCGTTATCCTCAATCCACCCAAGAATCCTGTCAAGGATAACCCTCCCCATCAGCTTTTGAGATGTATCGATTAGGCTGATGGGTCTATAATTAAAGGGGGTTATTGGGCAGCCCTTTTTTAGAATAGGCACAATTTCAGCTCCAAGCCAAGTGGGGGGCAGGTCATCTCCCTGTAGGATGCCATTGAATAGAACAACCAAATAGGGGGCCCAGATTTTCGGTTGCGTCCTAAACAAATCCCCTGGCAATTTATCCAAGCCTGGGGCCTTATTAGGAATCAATTTGCCTATAGCTGTCACTACCTCAGTCAAGGTGAAAAATTCAACTGGGGCAGGGCATGAGGGGACTGTAGTTAACCATCCCCGCTCTTCGGCCCCGCTGTCACTTCGAAGTTGGTGGAATTCAGGAGTACTAACAGGCATTCCATCAGACTCAGAGATGCCATAAAGAGCACTAAAATGGCTTTCCCAGATTGAAGGGGCAATGTTGGGGGCAAGTGCGGGGGTATGCCCACTAAGTCCAGTTGCGACAATGGACCAAAAACATTTGGAATCGTTGGATCTAAGCGCAGATCCCAATTCCTCCCACATAGTGGCCTCCCATTCCTCCTTGGCATCACGGATTGGCGTTTTGTACATGATGCGATGGACCCCGATTGCCTCCCTGTTATACGTTTTTATTGCTGTTAGAAGGGCCTTTTTGGCCTTCCGACAGGAGGTATTGAACCATCGAGAAGTCGTGGTTTGAGGCTGATTTGCCCTTCTCACAGTATACAAAGTATCTTTAAGTGCGGCAACCAGTTGAATATGTATTTCAGATGCCCTTCCTAGATGGCCAACTTTCCCCATATCTTCAATAAATGGAATAACGGTCTCGTATAATTCGGCAAGTTTACTAGTGGACATCTGGCCATTTAACCCTACGCCTGCAATTTGTTATTATTAAAGGCGCAGTGGCGCAATGTTCAACCGGAGTTTGGCATTTCAACCCAAAACTCCCCGGTTTAAGTGACAGGACCAGGGCATTGTGGTCACTGTCAGATCTTTCAATAACCCTGAACTCATGCAGCCTGTCCCAGTGCCTGGCCTCGATAAAAATATAATCGATTACTGAGGTACTAAATTTTAATCGATTAAACGTGTCTTTCCCTGGTCTATCAGGCTCCACCCTCCCGTTGCAAGCTCGTAATGATGTCGCTAGCGCAAATGACTGCAATTGCAGGACTAGAGGGGTCCATGCCTTGACCCGGGTAGTCAATGGCTCAGGAATAGCCCACAACAAATCAACCTCATCCGGGTTGCTCAAACTCGGGTCCATAAGCGGCTCAAAGTGACAGTTAAAATCTCCACCCAGGATTAGCACGGTGGAAGGGTCAATCGACTGAATGAAGGTTAACAAGGTTTCAATAGCCTCTGACTCAAGGCCCGCCTAACTGGCCTTGAGTATACATTAATCAAAGCAATGTCTGGCCCATTTAACGTAGTCAACAATACACACTGGACATCCATTGAAGTAGTTGAAATTTGAGATGCCTTAACTCCTAGGTGTGTACCAACCCATATGGACAGCCCACCTGAGGGCCCACCTCTCTCACCCAAGCTTGCCAAAACATCGTATGTTGCAAAACCCTGAACCCTACTTTCTTTTAACGCCCAGGTTTCCTGCACAATACAGATGTCATGTGTAGCCATAAAGGAGCCCCAATCTGGAATGGGCAATTTACTTTTAAGGCCCGCCACGTTCCAAGAGAGGATTTTGACCTGGGCAACCAACAAGTCTTGCTTAGTTGGTTCACAATCTAAAATACCAGAAAGATCATTGATAGTGCAAGGGCTAGGATCTGTCCCCGACTCAGGTTGACAGTTCATTAGAGGTCGGTCATCAGGAGAAGTAACAATTACATGATGAATAGTTTGTTCTGATGTCAAGACTTGCACTAAAGGGCTTAGATTAACATTTGCATTTTGGTTCTCAGTGGTAGGTCGCATATTGATAGGGTGGTCCGTTTGTCAATCGCAATCATCGAAACCTGAAAAGGCATCGAACCTATTTGCGACTTCCAGCGGGGTAAATGGTAACAGATGGTCCATCTTCCTATTTCCTGGAAAATGGTCCATCCTCCAGATTCCATTTCTATGGCTCCTAAAGGGTACGGTTTCCCACCCAAATGCATTTTCAGCAATCATAGGATTAGGTGCCTGCATCATATACCGGTTGTTAAATGGTATAGACGGTTTAATCTGCGGGCATGCTAGAGCCCCAGGATAGATTGTAGGGTTCACTAGAGATCTTGGATAAAAATAAGTCAGGTCACAAGGAACGATGGAATTACCAGCGATCCCTGGAATCCAATTTAGAATATATCTAACAGTTCCAGGATCTTTAAAGTTGATGACAATTAGGTCCCCCTTTATGTCTTTCACTCTACTTCCCAACCAGGGGAGTCGCCGAACATGCAGAATATCTCCAATACTATTAAAAGGAAGTGGTCGGTTTTGGTTAAGCCAATGCATGGTTTTATTTTTTAGCTGAGAGAACCCTTCCCTCTTGCCATCCTCTAATTTTGGGACTCCGGTGAGCACAACCACAAAAGGAACCGCCTCAGGGGGTAATTCGACTTGGCGCCTCCTATGCTTCTCTGTCCTGACAGGGCTGGTGGTTCCCCTCTTATCTCGCATATTTCCTGTGGAAGATTTATTCCCTAACTTCAAAACTTCACTAGCAGCATGTGGTACTGGTTGCTGATCCGATTTGGGGGGTATTGCCTTCTGTTTTATAGGATTCATAAGCTTGCTAATCTTTTTTATACCCTTATCGGCAACAGGGGTAGGAGATGGCACTATAACTGCAGGGGGTGGCACTGGCTTCACAGGGTCCTTAGGTAATCCAACATTGTTACATATAGCCAGTTCTAGGTCCCCCAGCTGTTGCTCCACCCTCTTCAGCCTCTCTATTATGGGCAAGATAAATGACCTGATTAAGTGTTCGAAACTTTCGAGAGGAACAGCAGACAGTGCTTCCTTAGTCGGACAGTGTAAAGAAGTAACTAAACCTGGTGGAGTTGATACAGTCAATACAGGGACTCTTGGAATTAATACTGCTTCCGTGGGAGCCGTTGGAGTTGGAACAGTTGATACAGTAGCCTTTGAGGTAGGTACCGTTATTACATTTGCCTTTATGGTTTTACCAAAGTCAGAGTGGCTAATCTTGCTTCTTTGCGGATCACCGCCCCTCTTCCTTCTTTTATTTGGTGGCGGACCATAAACTTTGGGCATGGCTGATTTCCTAACCTGGTTTTTTTTAATAGGTCTCTTCTATTAGTAGAGGTGACTCAACTATCACGTCTGTTCCTATGATAGGATTGCTAGATAGGGATACATTATTCAAATATTGGGTGTTGTAAGTATCGCATGGAGGGGGAGTGTCTCGCAAGAGTATAGGGATACTATCTATGGATAACGGGTCCTCATTTTCAGTGTGAGAACTTGCATCAAGTGAAATAGTTTGATGCAAACAATCCAAGAGAGGTCTACTTTTCATGCATTCAATAGAGCGACATCGCTCGTCCCTACGCTCAGCCAAAACACTCTCCCTTTCTAAATCTGTAACGACCTTAGTAAAGTAATTTTCTATTGTACCCTTACTAATCCCAACTGCGCTTCCAGATGTGGATTTATCAAGAGTCGCAGCCATAGCAGATAGGCGTCCAAAAAGTATACCCAAACAATCCTTTGCAACTTGTTAGGATATAGGCCCAGCCCGGCCTCCTCGTGCCTCTGAGGGCCACAGAGGGCCCGCCCTTTGCCCGGGCTTCGCCCGGCGTCCCGCGAAGCGGAGGTTGAAGCATCTTTATGCGCCGCCTGGCACTCAAGTTCAGTCACTGGACCACGCCGCCGCTGAGGCTGCCGGGATTCGTAGACCCGGGGCGGCTGCGGTAATGGCGGTGGTGTCCTGGGATTTCAATCAGCGCTCCCGCGCTCCCAATTAGTCCGGCATGACTCTTGGCGGTGGATTCGGCAATCTAGCTGGCCTTCTGCACTCAAGGTGAGCTCCCCCCGCTCTGCCGAGGTTGAAGCGTCTTTATGCGCCGCCTGGCACTCAAGTTCAGTCACTGGACCGCGCCGCCGCTGAGGCAGCCGGGATTCGTAGTCCCGGGGCGGCTGCGGTAATGGCGGTGGTGTCCTGGGATTTCAATCAGCGCTCCCGCGCTCCCAATTAGTCCGGCGTGACTCTTGGCGGTGGATTCGGCAATCTAGCTGGCCTCCTGCACTCAAGGTGAGCTCCCCCCGCTCTGCCGAGGTTGCAGCGTCTTTATGCGCCGCCTGGCACTCAAGTTCAGTCACTAGACCGCGCCGCCGCTGAGGCTGCCGGGATTCGTAGTCCCGGGGCGGCTGCGGTAATGGCGGTGGTGTCCTGGGATTTCAATCAGCGCTCCCGCGCTCCCAATTAGTCCGGCGTGACTCTTGGCAGTGGATTCGGCAATCTAGCTGACCTCCTGCACTCAAGGTGAGCTCCCCCCGCTCTGCCGAGGTTGAAGCGTCTTTATGCGCCGCCTGGCACTCAAGTTCAGTCACTGGACCGCGCCGTCGCTGAGGCTGCCGGGATTCGTAGTCCTGGGGCGGCTGCGGTAATGGCGGGGGTGTCCTGGGATTTCAATCAGTGCTCCCGCGCTCCCAATTAGTCCGGCGTGACTCTTGGCGGTGGATTCGGCAATCTAGCTGGCCTCCTGCACTTAAGGTGAGCTCCCCCCGCTCTGCCGAGGTTGAAGCGTCTTTATGCGCCACCTGGCACTCAAGTTCAGTCACTGGACCGCGCCGCCGCTGAGGCTGCCGGGATTCGTAGTCCCGGGGCGGCTGCGGTTATGGCGGTGGTGTCCTGGGATTTCAATCAGCGCTCCCGCGCTCCCAATTAGTCCGGCGTGACTCTTGGCGGTGAATTCGGCAATCTAGCTGGCCTCCTGCACTCAAGGTGAGCTCTATATAGTCTTCATTGGTATTAGGGGAATTATATGAGTTGTATCAAAAATTAATCAATAGAGTATGTTTTCGCCGGAATCATCTTAAAACAAACATGGAGAAAAGTGAGGTACATAAATGCACGCATTCTTTTTAGAAGTTTTAAGTAATTGAATTGTATTATGGATGTTTTATTTATGTATTTATTAATATTTATATTTATACATATTTATAAATTTTTACAAGCATGGGAATCAATTACTGAAAAAGTCTAATATATAAACATTATGTGACCAGTGCACTTGCACACTTGCACTTTTTTCAAGAGTTTTCTAGTCAAAAGAATTGATATTAAGTCACAAAATGGACAATTCTTGTAAATGAAACATTGTTAATGCAGTATTTGCACATATGCACAATTTTTGCACTATAGGTAGCACTTTATTGTTAGGCACTGAAACAAGTTTCCATATAGTCTAGATGATGTGGAAAATAAGGAAATACATTGTGTTCAGAAAAAGCATTCATGCATTTATTGTTTTACAAAAAATATTCATGGTTATTTTATACAGAAGTATGTACTGTATATTTATTAAGCCATGGAATGGTTGGACTTGTAAAAAAGATATGAACAAACTTGCATTCTGGCAAACATTGACGTCAGTTATTGAAACAGTGAAATGAAAGTATTTTTCCATGATAATTACTATGACCATTGTGCACTATCACTTTAAATAGGTTTCCCACAAGTTGTAGCGATGACATGTGATCAAGGCAGGGATCTGCCGAAACACGTCATGGCGGAAAACCTTTGGTGTGAATAATAAAAATGTGCACAGAATCCGGGTCTGCCCTTGTTTATTTTCCCAAGGATTGTAACAAACGAGCAACTTATATATATAAATATATATATATATATATATATATATATCCTAAAAAATCTCTTCGTCCAAAGAGAAGAAGTGGACACTCCACACAAGGTATTGATTTTCAATGCTTTATTGTAGCATGTCTGTCCTGACACGTTTCGGCTGTTCCCAGCCTTTCTCAAAGTTAATCTGACCAATGGCAAAAAAAAGCTTTTAAAACCCCACATCATGGATATAGAAAACATACTTCCATACTCATTTTGCCTTTCTTCACCTATTTACTAACACCCATGATTTCTACAAAACAAATCAATTGTGTGGGGTTAAATTACCTTGTTTGTTTTTTTACCTATTCACAGGTTTGCTTATTTTTATGTTTTTTCACTTATTTACAAAGACTTTCATACTCCTATCTATATACAATTCATTGAGCATGGTACTTTGACACAGGAAATCAGAGGTCAGCTAGGCATAACAGGATCTCGGGCCAGTGCCCATATTTGATACTGTTCAAATCAATTCATATAATGAAATAAGATCTTTTAGATACCCCTTACAGTCAACTTAATTATGACTTTGTTCTTTACATCCTTCTCCAACATTCAAAGCATTACATTAATAAATATGAATCAATGTGAATGAATACATATTCAATCAATCATCCGGAGGTACATCCATTGCACCAAGGTGTGAGTATATGCATAAATAAATAAATATGTCCATACTAAATATGTTCTACTATGTAGGAAAAATTCCAAATATAAAGACATAAATACTCATAATATAAATCTCAAATTGTACCTAAATCCATATATTTATCATTAATACCCATACAAATTATCAATAAATTAGCTTATATCTAATGGTGGAGGGTATACCTAGGAAAAAGTCTAATAAAAATCACGGTGCAGGTCCTGCAATCAATCACACTTTATAAGAAAGCACATTAATTTATGCCTCACAATGAGAAAACACCATACTGTCTGCAGTCAGCCCCAGTGGACCTCCATCTCCTTATCCCTATTCCACTCAGCAGGAAATTTGTTATGAAGGTCTAGGATATATCTGGACTCTAAATGGCTAAGATTCATCGGCCTGTTTCGTCCTCATTCGGGGGGACTCCATCTACTGCAAAATAGTTTTTAAATCCTGGATCACTCTCGTGTTGCTCATAAAATTGTTTTGCCACTGAATAACTGAAGTTGTGATTCCTGATCGCTCGCTGATGTTCCAATAGGCGCTTCTTCAGTGGAAAGATGGTACTGCATACATACATTAAAGGACATCGGCAAGAAAACACATACACGCAGTGATTTGTATTGCAGTTATAGAATCCATTCACTCTTCTTTTTTGGCCATCTGAGGACGGATACTCCAAAATATTCTTCACCATCCAACAGGCCTTGTAATGATTGCATTTAAAAAATACTTTGGTGGTAGATAGCCAAGTGTTTAGTTTGCGACTTCTAGTAAAATAGCTGTGGATCAGATTGCCTCCCAGGGTCCTGCCTTTTCTATATGTGATAGGTGGTACAAGAGTACCCTTCACTATCTGCCAATGCTTTTTCATTAGCTGATGAACCTTATGAGACACAGAGTTAAAGCAGGTGATGAATCTAGTGACAGGGTTATCCTTATTCAGACAAATATTTGGCTAAAGTAACTGATTCGTGGTGATATTCTTGGATTTCAGTTTGGCCATCTTTAATGTCTTAGAGCTATATCCTCTCTTTAAAAACCTGCCATTCATTTCTGCCAATTGTTTGTTAAACTCTTGGTCCTGATTGCAGATTCTTTTTAATCTGAGTGTTTCACTGTAGGGGATGCTTTCTTTAAGATTTTTTGGATGCTGACTTTTAAAGTGCAAATTGCCATTTCCTGCTGTCATTTTTCGACAGACCGTTATATTGATTTTGCCGTCCCTCACTTGTAGCAGAATGTCTAAAAAGGTAATCTCACTGGAGCTCATGTGTGATGTAAAGTGCAGATTAAAAGGATTATTATTCAGAATTCTTATGTACTTTTATACCTTTGACTTAGACCCATTCCATAATAAAAATAAATTGTCATTATAACAGGTCCAAATCAAGTATTGTGCACATTTTCCAAATTGTTATTTCCGGAAGGATTGGGATTGTGTTGGGGTTTGCGTTCCATTTCCGATAATTTTCTTCTGTTAGCGAGATCAGGAGTAGCTGCGGTCTCATGCGGGGGAGAATATTGCTAGAATACATTTTGGTCAGCCAACACTACTTACGCCCTAGCTCTCATGTGTAAGAGTAGGGAAAGGCTTCAATCTCCATCGTTGGCGAATCTTAGTTCGTCTGACTCATGCGGAGGAGATTTGTGTTGTATAGTAAAGTGAAAATCCGTGGGAGGAACTGAACTCCCATATTTGATTGTGAGTGTTCTTGGAAGAGAGTTTTGCGGGCTTGGAGAAAGTAACAACCCCAAGCACTCTTCGTATTCTGATGCCTAAGAGATTGTGGAGTGAAGGAACTCCCAATCATGATTGTTGTTGCTTTTGTATCGGTAAAAGTACATCACAGACTGGGAACTTTTTACTGTGATCTTTTCTAATGACTCTGTAGTCTAGATGATCCAGGAGATATTCCTAGAGAAAAGGTGCACCTTTAATTCCTTCCAACACGCCAAACTGTGTAGGTGAGGCGATCAAGGTGTTTCTTACTGTTCATAGTGCTTGGGACTGCCTTATAAAAGTATTTACATATACTCTCCATGATGTTGTTTCTCCGTGACAGTTTTCGTGTTGAAATCCTAAAACCACCGTCTCATCTCTCCTGTTATAGGGTTGCTTATTTTCCTTTACAGGTAGCTCTAAAAAAATGTCATATACACCGATACATTGCACCTACTGAGTTTGTTAATTAGAGGTTAGATGTAAAAGGTTATTTACTACTCTTTATTTTCATGCTCAGGTCTCCTTCCCTGCAGTTCTTACCCTTTCCTTCCCCCTGATTGACCATCCCAAAAGTCTATGTTAATATCTATATTTCGGACTTGGGGTTGTCGAGAGGTGGACCCCTCTGAGCATCAGCACGACCCTGTGGATATATTATGGTGAACCCTGACAGGATGCTGAGGATCCTTGGGGGCCAACAAGCCCTCCTGTTACCTCTAGTAAGATCCAAACAGCAGTATTGCTGACAGGTCTTCGGAGGCCATGCCCCCTTCCCCCATCACTCTGCAAACACGCTGAGAGAGCGAGAGAATACATGTATGTAGCTGTGCAAAGTACAAAATGCTAGTTATTTCCAATGTTGAACAGAGAACAGGGCTATGGCTCACAAGATTCGAAGTCTCAACAATAGTAACAAACAATATATTACATTCAGTAGATCTATATAGATGATTTATACCATTAAATTTTTTCATGTGTATTTGCTTTTAAATGATATTGAAATTTTTTTGGGGGGCAAAGCCACTAAGGCTTGCCTTTAAACTTATTGGTTTTGCAAATGGTTATAGCCATGTTGTGTAGCATCCACCATGCAGTGCAGGATGTACGTTGTTACAACGCATGCTTTTACCACGCATGCTTTTACAACGCAGGTTTTTCAACGCAAGTCGTTACAACGACTTGCGTTGGGGGGTGCTGGATAGTGAATAGTTTAATTTACTATTCCAACTCCTGTCCCCGTGGATAGTAGGGAAGGTGTTGGATAGTAAATTAAACTATTAACTATCCTAGAGCGCCCCCAGCGCAATTCGTTGTAATGACTTGCGTTAAAAATCCTGCGTTGTAAAGGCACTGCGTGGTAAAAGTTGCATCGTAAAGGATGTTTCCCTGCTGTGCAGCATGATTCAAGAAAACAAACAAAACAAACTGCATTATAATATGGTGGCTCTCATGTGTGCCAGTCTCCCTGGCATCCTCTAATCACAAAATGTAATGGGGTATAATTATGGGTACGAATATATACATACATTTAATGGAACTGTCCACTGCTCCTTAGATGAGTGAGGCCCACCCACCTACACTAAGGGGCAGATTATGGAGGATTTTCCGCATCCTCCGGGGCCGGCGGATGCCACCGCCGGCCCGGAGGATGCGGAAAATCCTCTGCGGAGCCTCAAAAGACCCACCGCCATATTAGGATGGCGGTGGGTCTAGAAATCTGTCCACAGCTTTTCCGCCGCGGTCGCCTTCCGACCGCGGCGGAAAAGCTTTAACATGGCTGGCGGTGTCTATCAGACACCGCCAGCCATATTAGCATGGTGTAAGATGTATGCTTTTCCGCGGCAGCTTTTCCGCCGTGGAAAAGCATACGGACCTTCACTTCGGGGGCCCGTTGCGGGCCCCCTGGGTGAAGGGGGGGTGGGGGATGCACATGGGGGGTACCTCCCTGCATTTGCGTGAACAAAGCAGCAGGCACCGCGCGGTGCCTGCCGCTTTGTGCATGCAAATGCACAACTTACATTTTTAACATTGCGGCGGGTGCTGCTACAGGAAGGTAAGTTGTACACATACTGCCTGAGGAAAAAGTCAATAAATTGGGATAAGTGTCACCTAAAACCACATCCTGATACTCTTAGAGGTATTGATTGACTAATCAATACTGACATATAGTATGATCTATCTTATTTACTTTATAATTGGGACGTTTGGTACTTATACACATTCTGATTATTTTATAGGTCTTAGGTGGTGACTCGGGCACGAATTTGGGGGTGTCCCCTTCTTATTTCTAATCTCTCAGTTCCTAATATATGATGGAACAATGTTGGAATAACTTTATATAAAAAAATGAATATTCTGAGAATGTTATTTATTATGTTATTTGGGTTTCAGCCCTGAAGAAGTCATATGTCTAATTTGACTGGCCGAAACACGTGTTGGCTGCATTGAATTATATCATGGAACTCGTATTGGAGTGCATTTATTTTGCACATTAAAAATTGGAAGAATTACATATCCAAGACTGATTATCATTTTCGAGTGCTCGGAAGACAAGTATAACGATCCTTGGGGTACACCGAGTGTTATAGGTTGAGGTTTGGAGAAGCAGTGACCAAGCTTAATTTGTTGAGATCTATTTTGGAGGAACGAGGAGAACCATTTAAGTACAGTGCCTTCAATTCCAAAGCGATCTTTGAGGGTATTAAGAAGGGTGGGATGGTGGACAGTATCAAATGCAGCCGAGAGATCAAGGAGGATTAGTAGAGAGAATTCACCTTTGTCAAAAGAGCGATGAATGTAGTCAGTAATATTGAGCATAGCAGTTTCGGTACTGCATCCCTTTCTAAAGCCAGATTGGAAAATGTCGAGGAGATTGAAGAAGCTGATATGGTTATCTAATTGGTATAGGACACATTTTTCAAGTGCTTTAGAGAGGAAGGGGAGGTTAGAGATAGGGAGGAGATTGTTAAGGTCATTAGGGTCAGCTGAGGGGTTTTTAAGAATGGGGGAGATTTGCCCTAGCTTAAGGGAGTCAGGAACACAGCCAGTGGAAAGTGAGGAGTTGATGATGTCGGTCCAAATTGGGGCTATGATCAATTTAAGATCTTGAACTAAATGGGAGGGAAGAGGGTCTTTGGAGTGTGAGGAAGGTTTGAGTTTAGAAATGATGTTAATGATAGTAGTTTGAGAAATTGGACTAAATTCACTCCATGAAGCCTTGCTTTTCAAAAAGGTGCCCAGACCGAGATGAATCGAGATGGGGGAGGGCAGGGCTGGGTTGGGAGGGGTCAAGATGTGGTGGAGGGGAGGGTGAGAGTGAGTTAGGAATATTAGGGAGGATGCATTGGTTTAGGGGGGTTGGCGAGAGAGAGGGGGGAAGAGAAGGATAGTTTGATGTTATTGATTTTATTCATAAAGAAGCTGGCAATTTCTTCGCATCTATCTACAGAGGCTGCTAAGTTTGGAGGGCCGGAGGTATTTTTTTTTTTTAACGATATTAAAGAGTTCTCTGGGGCGGTTTCTGGCCTGGTCAAGTTGAGATTGGAGAAAGGAGGTAACAGCGATGGGCCAAGGTAAGGGGGGATTTAGAGGGACAATGCTGACGGAAAATTAAATAAATATTTAATTTTTCCTCTGTATCGTCCCTCGAAACCCCCCTTACCCGGCCCCACTGCCCCACGGCTGTTACCTGCATGGACCGCGGCTGCCATCCCTATTCCTTATAGAATAGAATTCTAGTCTTTTCCTCATTAGTACTCACTCCTGACAGCTGTTCCAGTATTGTCTGCTTGAAATAATTTGTTGTGTGGCCTCATTCTTTTTCCAGTCCCAAGTACAAACATTTAGTTGCTTTTTGGTAAATGGTAAATGCTGTGCAACCATAGCCTTTGGGAAGTCCCGGGAGGTGGGTGTAGCCTAGTCAACCTTCTTCTTTTTCAAGGTCTAGTGTGCACCAATGTATCAAACAGAGGTTTTTCTAGGTCTAGTGTTCACATGTTGAGAATTCCTCAGTATTCGTTTATTATGTTACTAACTTCTTAATCTGGGTCGTAATTATACTAAGGGGCTGATTTAGATCTTGGAAGGCAGTTTACTCCGTCGCACAGTGATGGATATCTTGTCCGCTGAATTATCAATCCGATTATATTCTATATGTTATATATATATATATCCAATGAAGAATCCCAATGTTGAAATCAACGCCAACAAAGCAGGTACGAACAACTCGATGCAAATTTTCAAAAATCAGTGCTTTATTCCATTTTCACTCCAGCAGCATGACGCGTTTCGACCAGGGCAACCCGGTCTTAATCACACACACACATATATATATATATATATATATATATATATATATATATATTAGCAGCCCGTCGAATGTGGCCGTAGAATAAATTGATTTTGCACATTGCCGGACCTAGAGAGTGCGACATATAACTGTCCATGAGTGAACCAGTCTTCTCGTACGTCTACGCCTATTACTTTGTATGTTGTCTTTGACGTTAATGTGTGTACGCTGACAGTGCCCGGCGTGATCCCGTGTTTGCGAGGGCTGGTTTGAGGCCCCGCCTGAGCCCCGGACTAAATTTTAATTGTGAAGTGGCTTAGATCGTGTGGTACGCTGCCTGCCTCAGTGTCCGCTGGAGCCGTTGGAGCGTGAATGTCGCGGTGAGTTAATGGCGCGCTTGTGCGCCCCTTTTTTTTCCCTGCAGCCACTTCTGACAAATCTTACGTTCCTAAAGGAGTAAAGTTTTGCTTGTTAGTTTAATTTTGTAGGCAGTATGGCAAGGTCGGTCAATGCGGCGCCCGTTGGTGTTTTGATACGGCCGTGTGAGAAGTGATCAGAACGCCAAGGCGGAGCGTGAATGTGCGCGCACATTGGTGGCGAAAGCCGCGCCCCTTTATTTGTTAATTTTAGTGCAGCCCCCTCTGACAACGCTGACGCCCACAAAGTTTGCGCCGCACTATATATCATTAATGTTGCGTCATCAGAACGCCAAGGTGGAGCGTGCACATATGATTAATGGCGCCTGAATGGCAATGGGCGTGAATGTGGCGCAGCTTGGTGATTGTAGACGGACGTGTGAGACGCGAAGGTGGAGCGTGAATGGGCGCGCATTGTTTCTGAAAGGCGCGCTACTGAAGTACGCGGCCATTTTTTGTTTTACTTGTGGCACGCCCCTCTGACAATGCTGTTGTGCCACGCGCTATACAGCATCATTGTAAAGGAGTAACCCGTCCACCAAGATCTAAATCAGGCCCTTATTCTTGTTATACACACAATCCTCTCTTAGTAACATTTTACTCATGTCTCAGGCATGCCATTGCAGCCTGTTTGTGCAGTTTTAAACTGCCATGTCAGCCTGGCAGAATAAACTCTTTGGCAAGCCCAAACCCTCCTTTTTAAAACATACAAGTCACCCCTAAAGTACGCCCAGGACAGTCCAGAGGGTAGGTTGCATGTATTTAACAAGGTGGACATGTACTTTTAAGTTTTACATATCTTGGTAGTAAAAAGTGAAAAACTCTCACATCCATGTTTCACTACTGCAAGGCCTACCTCTCCTATAGGACAACATTGGGGTTATTTTATTTCATTGGATAGGCTGTGATTTCCAAATGGTAGCAGGTAATACGCTCATGTTTGGTGTCTAATGAACTGTAATTAAATGTTAAAGTCTGATCTTTAATCACCATTCTGAAAATGCTACTTTCAGAAAGTTGCCATTTTCTTATCATAACCTACAGCCTGATTCTGGGTCCCATGACACCAGATACCTAAAGTTGGACCTTTCTGCTTTTTATTGCTATTTTCACAAAAATCTTTGAAATTGCATATCTTCGGTTCTACTGATTGGCATTTTGTCTGATTACCAAGAATCCTATGCAAACTGCAAAATTTCACTAAAAAACATATTTTCCTCACATTTCCGTGATGAGACGTTTTTTATGCGGTGGGAAGTTCTGAAATCTGAGGGGAGCGACCAACTTCCTTTTACCCAGCATTCCTTCAACTCTCCCGATAAAAATGATACCTCACTTGTGTGGGTAGGCCTAGTGCCTGCAGCGGGAAATGGTAAAAAATGCAGCATGGATACATCTCATTGTTCCACTCACAAACTGATCCTTTTTTTGCACAGTGATGGCCGTGGATTTTGGGCCATAGCTCAGCCAGCACCTAGGGAAACCTAGCAAACTTGCAAATTTTTGAAAATTAGACACTTAGGGGAATCCAGGGTGGGGTGACTTGCGTGGCTCTCACCAGGTGTTTGCACAGAGAATGCCTTGTAAACCTCAAACAAAAAAAATCTTTCCTCACATTTCAGTGATGGAAAGTTATTGGATCCAGAGGTTTCCAAGGAAGTGTGGTTTACATGGATCCCATGAGGTTTTAATACCCACAATGCCCTGCCCAGCTCAAAGTTTATAAGAAATCACACATTTTTTCTAAAATGTCTGCGATCTAAACTTCCAGAGCCACAAGAATCCATAAAACTCCTACTACCCAGCGTTACCCCACTTGTACTGATAAAAATGCTGCGCCACTTGAGTGGCTGAGCCAAACATTGATCTTGGTTTGATCCGTTCCTGTCGTGGGCACTAACCTCAGCCATACAACTGGTGCAGTGTTTATCTGCACAAATGGGATAACGCTGAGTGGTAGGAATTTTGTGGATTCCTGTGAATCCCAAAGAGGCCAGAACCACTTCATTATTTTATTACAAAATACATTCTTGCCATACCCTCAGGGGTAAATTGGAGCAAACCTCCTGTCTGTCCCATGTGGGAGAGGGGCAAAAACACTGGTTGGTTCCTTTTTTGGAGGTGAAGGTGTGGCCAATGCTAGAGTGCAACACCCACACCACTTTATTTTGCCCTAAAGGCAAAATCCCTGTCAGGTGGAATTTACACCCCCACCCCGGAGGCATATTTGGGGACATCTCCCCAATTGGGACAAACCGCCAACCTGCCCCGGGGGGAAGGGCTGAAAGACACTATTGCCCCTTTGATGGCTCGATGCCAGGGTATGTATGCCGTTTCCTATGTTTGTTTGTTTTGGCTCAGTTTTCAAATGCCTGGTATTTAAATGCAATTCTGTCCCTCAGTGGAGCAGATTGGGGGTGGATTCCACTAGGGCAGAGGAGCGTCGTCCCACTGCTTTCTCGCAGTGCCTGAAAGCCAAAACATAAAATGGTAATAATTTTTAGTTATTACCATTTAATGTATGCTTTGTGCATTGCGGGCAGGTGGGTGCGGCTAATCTGCTCTTTGAGCATGGCAGGGGAGGAGTGGTTTGCCCACTCCTGAGTGCACAAAGACTGTTTTGTCGACCCTCTCAGGACATCCAAAACCAGCCATGTGCACTCTGCCCTTCTCCAGCAGCCTGCATGGAGAACATGCCAACCCCACTGGCCCAAGGCTGCAGTGTTGTGATTGGCTTAGGGGAGGCTTCCTTTTCCTGTCCGAGGCAGAAGAGCAGGAGCAGAGAAGACGTGGGAACCGGCAGAACCATACATTTAATTTTATTTCTTTTATTTTTTTATTTCACACAACACGCCCGCAATTTCCCCCGTGACACCACCGTAAATCCCACACCCCCGCAACCCCTGCGGATACCCCCCAACCTGCGAGTAATGCCGGCCGCTACTGGTGAAGTCCCTTACCAATCCCCTTGGGGGCAGAGTGTATATTGGGCCCTGGGGTGGGGGAGAATATGCTCCCATGCCCGGTGTGGGGGCTGCCTTATCTTCCCCCACAAAAATACTGTACAAATGTGGTCTCTGGTGACTAGTAGACTTCCTGCCCTAGCGGTTGGCCCTCACTCCTACATTTCATTCACCTGGTGTCTAGTAGGCTTTCTGCCCCCCCCTCCACGGGGACAGATTGGAGGCAATCACCCCCATCTGCCCTCGGGGGCAGAAAGACTGTCACCATATTCTTTAGAGGTGGTGGTATGGCCATCCCCCCAGGGAGCAGCCCTCACTCCTATATTTAATTTTGCAATGACCCTGGTGTCTAGTGAGCCCAATCTGCCCCCGTGTACCTCTTGTTGGGGATGGGGGCGTGGTCATGCCCAGGGTAGAAAAACATCCAACACTTTATTTTTTTTACAAAGTACATTCCCTGGTGTCTAGTGGGTGTTCTGCCCCCGCACCTGGAGGCAGATTGATGGTAATCACTCCCATCTGAGGGCAAAAAGACTGACACCATCTTTTTTTTAGGGGTGGGGGCATGACCACCCCTATATTTTTCTTATTAACCCTGGGGCCTAGTGGTCTGTCTGCCTCCCCTCGGGGTGGCATATTGGGGTGATTACCCCCTTTGCCCTTCCGGGTAGCAGAAAACTGTCTTCTTGCTGGGGGTGGAGGCATGGCCATGCCCATGGTGGGCATCCCCCACCCAATATTGTTTTTATAAAAGGACTTTTTGTGGTTTCTAGTGTGCTTTCTTCCCTCCTCGGGGTACCGATTGGGGACAATCGCCCCATCTGCCCTCTAGAGGGGCAGAAAGACTGTCACCTTATTTGTTGAAAGGTGGGGGTATGGTCATGCCCTTTTTGGCAGAGTCACCCCTATATTATTATTTTTTAACCCTGCTGTCTAGGAGGCTTTCTATCTCACAGGGGGGAGACTGAGGATAACTAAACCCATCCACTTCCCAAGAAGGGGCAGAAAGACTGACATTTTATATATCCCCCTGGGGGAGCACTAGTCCTTGCCTAAGGGGCTTCTCCCCCATTCCTGGTGTCTAGTTGGTGGATTCCTGCTTAGGGATCGCTCTCTTATGGCAATGCCCAAGCAGGGCACCACTGGGAAGAGGTACCATTAGAAAGAGGAATTGTTACCCTTTCCAACGCTACCAACCCCAGGAGAATCAGTGCTCTGGAGCCTGAGATATGCCCCCAAGCACTGATTCAGTGAAAGTTACTTCCCCTTTTACTGCAATGACATCAGATCGCCCTGAGCGTCGATCGTCATTGCAGTTAAAAGAAAACACTCAGGCTGCTCAGGAAATAAAGGACTCCCTCTGGTGTAGAGCACCAGCATGGTCTTTATATACGTCCCCAGTATTGGCCAACAGTATTGGCCAACAGACGCACTGTGGAGATAGTGCGGGTGTCGGCCTTGGCCGACATCCGCACCCAAGGGTTAAAAAAAGGTTTACTCTGGTTCACGCTTAGTCATTCAAGCTGGGATATTAGCTTATATTACTAGTCTGACTGACTTTAGAACTCTTTTTAGGCAGTACAGGAAGGGCATGAATATCGGCATTAGTTGGAGAGCTAGGAACATCAGTTATATTTCCTTACTGATGTTGCATTTCATGTTTTCAGAGCACCGTCCTAGCATAATTTGTTCCTCACAAAATGGAGTGTGCTGCACTCAGGATGCCTTTTAAAGGAGTGTGCCTCTTAGGGGCAGAGCTGGAAGAGAAACTTTACAAAATGTTTGAAGAGAGAAATCATTTGTTTGCGTCCAGATTTTCCTGTTTATCCATGGTGAGATATTCTTTTATCTTGCAGTCTAGAAAACAGCAAAATTCAGATTAAGGATTCAAAAACCAAGGTGGAACTTTTGCTTGCAAATTCCAAGAGACACAGAAGCAAGATGCTGGGACCAAATATCCTCATTCCTGACTATCCTGTGCTTCAGGAAAATGATGTCCAAGAGTTGCAGTTGGGCATGGTACATTGTTTCATAATAGTATGGTAAACATCCAATTCAGACTTGTGGGTCTGAAATACCAGTCAAGATAGAAGTCCGGGAAGAGGGTGTGAAGATGCTGGTCTCCAAAACAGTAATAGTTCTGGCCTGGAAAGAGAGAGAGGTCAGGAATTGTACATAATTGTGTTTTTGGTATCCAATGTGAAGGGAAGCCATTCGATTATAAAAGACTTGGCAAAGACTGAACAAACTTATCAAGAACTCTACCTTACAAATGGAGACACTCCAAAGAATAATTCCTTTCATACCTCATCCAAGGACATTACTAGTCCAACTTGTCCACGCAATTCCACAACTAGAATAAGGAAATATTATATCCTGCTGTGGTTTATGTATCTTATGTGGGACATATTTGTAAAATTCCGTCCTTTCGTGTAAATATGTGTTATATATGTTATTTTTGTACAGCACATTGTCACTTACCACGATAAGTCACATATTGCTTCACAGTCCACGTGCTTTATTGTGTTTGGACAGCTGTATGCATTTTGATTGATTAATCTAAAGAGTAAAAAGGAATTCATCCTCTGAACCTCTTCTTTTCAATGTTATGTGCTTGTGTGTTCCCTTCATTAAATGGTTAATGTAATATCCATGTAATGTATTTAATACAGTAGAAACTAAGTTTACATGACTCCCGACAGAACCATTGGTGTTGTTTTACACTCATTCCCAAGTTCTGAGTGTTACTGGGTTACCCCATTTTCTTTAATGGTTAAAATCTTTACAGTGAACTCCCTTGGAGCCATTTGTGCACAGAGTTGGCATGTTTGTTCTCACGAAGTTACCTTTCTGGTGATAATCATTTCAGCATGAGGAGTCTGTGTGTTGTCTGTGTTGCTTTGTTGTCCACGAGTTTTGGTGGCAGGAGTGATTCTGAAACCTCATAATGACTTTATTCCCAGCGTCAGATATTCCATTCATGTTTCTCAAGAGTTTATTCTCCCTCTTCTTTCCCTCGCCTTCTTCGGATTAGGAACGATTAATGCACTGCCTGAATGTTAAAAAAAACATTGTCATTTTATCTTGAGAGATCCAAGTCATTCATAAAGTCATACATACAGCCTTTTTGTCACCTTTGGTAGTGCTGAAATCAAATAGGCCTCTAAGTTAACTCCGAGCAGATGGATTCAAGTGATACTTTGTTGGCCTATGAAGAGCAAAAGAAGAAGCGCAACAGAATGTGCAGGTAAGATTGTTACTGGGGGTCTCTGCATCTTGGGATGAGATTCAGAGAATTTCCCTCCATGAAATTTGTACAAACATTTATAAGACATTATTGACTCCAAAGTATCTGTAATATAGAAGACAACTTTGGTTCTGGTGTTTTGCACTCCGCAACAGTTTAATTTGCTTTTGGGGGGGGGTTTATTGTTCACTTTTATGTATTAAATCAACAAGTGTTGCATTATTTTGTGAAATCGAACTTTAAAAACAAGCCGATCTTGCTTTGACATAACTCATGAAGTAATGACTGGGATGAAGATGAAGAACATACAAGTACTGGCCTGATTAATTACCAGTAATATTTACCACTCTAGTCCTACTCGTTCTCATCCCAGTTGTTATGCCCCACCATACCTCTCAGATTCGATGCCTTTCACAGGATATATATATATATATATATATATATATATATATATATATATATATATATATATATTGCAGCTCCCCTGACCAAGTCAGAAAATCCGGCACTCCCAGTGAGTTTAAACCTGTTGGTTTATTTGCACATAAAAGAAAAACGCGTTTCACACTGGCGTCCGTGAGGTGAACATAAATAATGGCAAAATTAAGAAACATAAAAATAGGACTACACGTCCAAAATTAAAGCAGTAAAATATAAATAAAGTCAAATCAAATCGTGCTGTGGAACGTTATCTGTGAGATTAAATCGTTATATCAATCAAATCATCAATGAGTTCATTTCGCCCTGTATGGGCAATCATGATAGTTCAAATAGTTAATTCATTGAACAGTAATCATAACCTTTACGTCCACACTAAATAATTTCATCAATTGGTGGGAGAACTAAATATCTCTTGTCCTTGTGTTACGAACTTATAGACACCTATAATAGGTCATTCTTATCAAATTCAAAAAATTAAGCAATAATTGTAAATTAAATTCATTTTCGTTCGCCTATTTACAAGTTCTAGGACAACACTCTTCCAACTTCGACCCTATACACATATATACATTAACATACAGACTTGATGAACACAGGTTTGCACATAACTGGATAGTTCGATCAATTAGTGCCATTACCCTCAGGTACTACAGATGTGACAGCAGTTCCTCCCCCGAATTCATACCCCCTGGGGACTTCGTTTGGAGCTCTATGATGTATCTAGACTCCAAACGTCTCAACTGACATTTGTAGTTTCCTCCTCTCATATCTTGTGTGATGCAGTCTAGACTGAAAAAGCTCAAAAGGTTTCTGTCACTCCCATGATGTATTGCGAAGTGTCGTGCCATCGGATAACTATCATCTTTATTCGCGATGGCACGTTGATGTTCTAGTATCCTCAGCTTGACTGCCTTAGTAGTACTCCCTACATAGCGATGTCCGCAGGGACATTGCAAGCAATAGACAACAAAAGGTGTTGAACATGTGATAAATTTAGGGATTCTGATTTTCTCCGTTTTGTGGGGAACGCTGTATGACAACACTCTCTTGCTTGCGCTGCAGGCTTTGCATTTCCCACATGGGAACAATCCATGCATAGACTGCAGAGCTTTCTTGGATTTCGTATTAGGCAAATAACTTCGTACTAGCCTGTCCTTTAGGGACTTAGTTTTCCTGAAGGTTATCATCGGATGGTCCGACAATTCTTTGCCAATAACTGTGTCTGATTTGAGGATGTTCCAGTTCCTAAGCATAATGGCTCTGATCTTATTCGCTGCCACCGAATAGTTGGTAATTAATCGAATTATGCCCTTTCCACTTTTAACGTTCTTACTCTGTTTCTCCTTCAGGAGTGATTCCCTTTCAATTGAATATATATATATGTATATATATTCTGTTTACTGAAGATATAGGTCAATACACTATGACAGCAGCAATAGTACAATAACATCTTGGTATTGTTCAAAGAGGATGAGCTCCTTACAATTTCTGCATAGGATCTTCAATAGTCAAAACACTATATAAACGCAGAACATGTATATAAAGCATTTCTATTAGCTCCACGTCTCAAAAACTAGGAGAGGGAAAAGAAAGATAGCAGTCAATATGGGAAGGAAGAAGGGGTGACACAGAGCCTCCTCAAACTGCATTGAGTGCAAAAGGTGTCATCAATGTCAAACATCACTCATTTTGGTAGCAGGTCATCGCTCGTGGGGGGTGGGGCCTGCGTCCCATCCTGTATTCACAACCTCAGGTAGGCCTGACAAGGGCCCCAGATATCTCTGGGTCGCGCCTGAGAGGGCATTAAATCCCATTATGCCCCCAGCTGGCTATGGCAATATGCTGCGTCCTTAAGCCAGTCATCTAGCCAAGGGATCCAGTGGAGGCCACTGCACATCACCATCTGCTGCTTGCCAAGCAGTAGAAGCAACAATATTTACTTTCTACCTACCAAGGGGAATTCCAGACATACCCCAGTAATGCAGTTAAGGGGGGGCGCTCTAACCGTAAGTCTGCCATTTCCTATATCGCATCAAAGACAGCCCCCAATATCGACTTATTTCGGGGCATTCTCAAGACAGGTGCAGAAAATCTGCGCAGGGAGCCATGCATCGGACGCAGCGCGCATCTTTGAGCAAGCTCGCCTTAAGCACCCATTCCGGCATCCGATCCAGACTATGCAGAAATTAAAAGTGTATTAGGCACAGCCTGTTATTAGGTGACAGTTGTCTGGCCTTAGCGCAGTAGAAAGTCCACTGCTCCTCTGGTATGGATATGCCCAGCTGGACCTCCCACTCATGCTGTGCATTAGGTCCGCATTTCGAAATACAGCTACGTTATCAATTTTCATGAGGAAGGATTCTTCAGAAAGCTCTCCAGCGCCTGTAATGTGGGCAGCGATGCGCGGAACAAGGTAAAGCTAGAGTGCAGGGCAGCCCGAAGCAGATAGTAAGTGAATCTTTCAAGTACATTGGACTCCGCATCTCCCAGGGCCTGCTGCGGAGTGATAGACGAACCCTCCAGGAAAACAGCACCCATTGTGGTGAGCCAGAGTTTCCACAATCGATCGCAAATACCTCCATCTTGGGAAAAGGGCAGGGTAGGGTGTTTGATTAGTGGTATAGACCGAGCAAACAATACATCTAGTTGAGCCCTCCAGCGCAGCAAGTACCAAGCACATACTGTGCAGCTAATCATGTCCACTTTCGTCAGCGGCCAAGTTTGCGGCCTATACAGGACCATATCTAGCGGATAAGGCACAGCATGGTCATGTTCCGGAACAGTGTGGGCCATGAACTGCGTAGGGAACATCCAATAAAACCCAAATTGCGCCTGTAGACAACTGTAATAAAGGTCCATGTATGGCGCAAACAATCTGCCTTGCTCAAAGGAAAGCCTCAGCATCTCCCTAGCAATTCTGGGATATTTCCCAGCCCATGCCAATGATTGAAGTCTATGCCTGAAGCTACTAGTGAGAGGAAGATTGATGAACAGATAAAAGAAATTTGGCCACTATAACCATTTTAGCAATGGCCAGGAGCCCCACCAAGGATAGCGGGAGCTGCGCCCATCATTTCAGGCGACTCTCAAGCAACTCCATCAGTCGGCCATAGTTCAATCTCCAAGGAGCATCAGCGCCCCGACTCAGCCATATACCCAGATATCTCACTGTTTCCTCTGTCCAGCGGAGGGAACTCCAAGCGGACCTGCGCCGTAGCCTTCTTGAGTGAGAAAATCACCGACTTTGCCCAGTTAACATATATGCCTGATAATCATCCAATTCTAAAGAATTCCCTGATCAGTGGATCTAGGTTCACGGCCGGGTGTTTAACATATAGAGTAATATCGTCCACGTACAGGGAAACCAGTACCACCCAGGGTGTGAAAGCCAAGCCTCAGTGGGCATGGTGCTGCCTGAGGCGCGCGGCCAAGGGCTCCATGGCCATGGCGAAAAGAATGGGAGAGGGTGGGCATCCCTCAGGAGACCTGAAATGGGGGGAGATCACACCATTAATCCGGAGCCTTGATGTGGGTTTTGGGTAGAGGAGATTGGTCAGTTGGATGAATTTAGGACTTATCCCCAGGAGAGCTAACAACTTAAATAGATACAGCCATTTAAGGGAATCAAATACCTTGGTGGCATCAAGGGTTTATCTCCTGGCGTGTGGCAAAAAAGGTATGCAGGTTGTGCGTTATGGCTCTACCAGGAACAAAACCGGATTGATCTGGCCGCATTATGAGGGGCAGCAAGGGAAGGAGCCATGAAGCAATTTGTTTGGCCAAGGTTTTGTTGTCTACATTAATCATGGACAATGAAATATACGATTCGCAGCTCTGTGGGTCCTTGTCTGGCTTCAGGATTGTAATAATAAGCACTTTCCTTAGCGACGGGGGCAATACACCCTTTTCCAGTGACTCACTACACATATTTATAAACTGTGCTGCCAGCAAAGCTGTAAATTCCTTATAAAACATAGCTGACAGGCCGTCCTTGCTGGGGCTTTATCTCCTGGGTGAAGCAAGCCAATAATCAATCCTCGACCAAGAGGGACCAACAGCAGATATGCATTACCCTCCTCCTTGTCTCCATTCCTACTCCTCCAAATATCGACAATTCCATTATCTGCTATAATGAAACTGAGCTGCTCTGCTGCCCTGGGATTGGGGTGTCAGGGGGGCCCCCCAACCTGTCCCTCCGAGGGTCAAGGATCACATTATAAGGACCCCCCACAGAATTGCGCCAGGCCCCAAAGTATCTTATCAATCTTCTCCAAATCTCTGCCAAAATGTCAGGGTCATCCATGTTGGACCATAGATGGATGCAAGTCTGAGGGGGTGCCCTCCCCCCCCAAAGGGCAGGCAGCTAACATCACATATCTGCCTTGTTTATCTCAGAGGGTCACACTTGTGCGCCAGGGCAATACTTTCTTAATAAGGATAGCAACCCCGCAGGCATAATTTGAGTAGCATGCCATGTGTTTTTCACCAATCCACCCACCCGCAAGCACATACTGGTATGTTCAGTAATATAAAGTTCTTATAAAAGGCAGACATCTGCGCCATGCCGAGTCAGATGAGAGGCATCCAATCTCGCTTTGCGTCTGTCATTCAAGCCGCAAATGTTCTCGATAACCACCTTCAATCGTGCCATAACTGGGACTCATACAGCCAAGCATGTGGCCTCAGGTCACACCTTGCACTCAAGAGCCCACCGGTGACTATAAAAGGGGAGGAGGCGGTCAGAAAGAAAGAAGAAACAGAGTCGGTAATAGAAAGATAAATGAGCTTGTCAAAGTAACCAACCCCTACAACATCCACCATTCACCAACTACAGCCCCAATCAGCTGAGTAAATGCTCCCCAACCCAAACAAAGCCTTCATGGGCTAACAGCGTAACATGTTAGGGGAATCATCCCTGTGGGGAGACACTAGTTACCCAGCACTTCCCAGCTCAGAGTAAGCTGGGTGGCTTAAACAAAATATACAGCCAGCAGGTTCCGACCAACCATGGAGAAGGGACATCCACATCTAAATAGTCCAGAATAAGGAAGTTTCCTTTGGTCCCCCACTTCAACATTTCTGTTGGACGGTCAAGAGCGTAGAGCCCTGCCATGCTCCTCACCAGTAAACTGTTAGATCAGTAATTGTCACTGATGTGGCTGGTTTCATCAGGTTCCTGTGCAGAGCGGATTCTGACTTGGGTCTGTAAAATAGGAAGTTTTGCCAGTATAGAAGATACGCAACTTCGGGGGATGAAGCAAGGAATATTTAGTGTCGGTCTTTCGAAGAAATCTTTTCACTGGCAAGAAGTTGTACCTCGAAGCTTGTACGGCTATTGTGAAGTCAGGATAAATTGACAAATGATTCCCTTGGCATAACAGTGTTTGCTGAGCCTGCATCAGCCTAAGCACAGTATCTCTGTCTCCGTAATTTAGGAGATGTGCAATAATGGGCCTGGCGTTAGTGCCCGTGAAGGCCGCGGTCCCAGCAATCTATGGGACAGCTCCACAATGCAGACGCTTGACGACTAATCCCTGAACAGGGCCCGCAACATCTTCTCCACATAATCTTCAACACGGTTCATTGAACTGGACTCCGATAATTCTGATGTTGTTCCGCCTGGATGTAGCTTCTAGTTCCTCATTTTTGTTGCGGATTAGTTCAAGCACTTCTTCCATTTGAAGCAGTTTCTCCTAAGACATGTTCCTTTTTGTCCTCCATTGGCGATATTTCATGTTCCAAATGTCCGAGCCTTTCATAATGAGTGGCATGGCTGGACTGGTTGTTGCGGGCACCAGGCATTTTACGGGTGAGGCGGAGGCTTGGTTTGTGCCCGTGGGGGCCAGTATTGTCACAAGGGGCTGGTTTGAAGCAGTGCTGCAATATCAGCCCCCTGTAAAAAAAAAAGCGGGAGCTGTGCTTCTTGCTAGACCACCCTCTCCCAAGGCCGGTCGAGCAGTAATCTGCCAAGGCTGGTTGCTGTTCCTAGTCCACCGCTGATGGCTTGACACATTTTCTTTTAGGCAATCAAACATATCAGCCAGGGGAGTCGATTTTACTGTCAATCGCCGTAAGGGACTGCTTAAGATCTCTGAACATTTTCCTGATGTCGGGTTCCTGAGAGGATGCCCGCTCATTTAAATTTTTGCTGCGCCCTTCTGGTGGGATCACTGGTCCCCAGGTTGGCATGCGCTATTGACGGGTGTGAGTTTACCCCATCTTGACGGGAACCATGTGGGATCCCCCATAGCAGTTGTTCTCTCGTTCTAGCAGAGCCAATTCAGAAACAATGGGAGGGGGCCTCCTTGCGGGATCTGTCACACTGTATATGCAAGGGTTCGGTAATATGGCTGCCTATCAAGCCTTTGACTTCCCTTACACTATGCTGCACTCCAGCTCTGGGCAATTACTCATGCAATCGGTCCCCACTTCTTTGAGCACCAGCAGAGGGGGGCCGATGTCACACGTCATTGGCCTGCAGTTCTCCTTTCTCTGTTCAGTTCACTGCTGTTTCTGATGGTTTGACCTATTGAGCAGGGCCCGCCAGATTCACACTGCTACTCTATGCTTGGACCCCACTCTGTAGGGTCAGACCTTACGCAGGGCTTGATTCCTGCTCTGCCGGGCCGGCTCACCTGTCTATCTCCGCCTGTCCAGACAAATGATGCAGGTCACCCCGCATACTGCTGGGCCGCCCGCTGTCTTCAACTAGGCCTCAGGGAAGCCATAGGCTTCACCACCACTTCCAGCCCGGCCGCGGCCTCACCTGTCATCACCAGGTCTCTCACTGACAGACATCCGGCTTGTTGTCGCCAGCCTAAGTATCCGCTCTGTTCGTTGACTACCTCCAGCTAGGCCTCAGATGCCACCTCCAGACACCCCGCGTATATTCTATGGCCAGCTACCGCATCAGGGGCAGCTCCTCTCGTTGGGCCCCCCTGCACCAGCCTCCTATGTTCTTCTCTCTTCCGGCACCACTGCCAGTAGGGAACGCCTCAGTTCTCGCTGAGCCCACACCACGCTCAGGGCATCAGGCTGTGACGGTAGGCGGCCGCGATATGCCTCACCAAATCCTCTGCCCACGTTATCACTTAGTGTCCCAACTTCTGTGGGGTCCACTATGCTAGCCGGTCATCACCAATGCAGCCCATGGAGGCAAATAAATTACAGATATTCGTTCTAGCCTGCAGAGCCTCATCGGGTGGTGGCCATCTTGCGGCCGGGCTCTCTAGCGTCCCCACCCATGCCTTTCACAGGACTTACGGATACTGGAAGAGGCTGGAATGCTACTGTTCATAGTGCCTAGCTAAGGGTGGGTGGGATATATTGTTAGTATTTCTGCTTTGTTTCCTGTCCTCAAAGTTAGGATTCACCTTTTGAAATAATGATTGAGGAGAGGGCAAGTAGTATTAAGAGTAATGAAGATGACTGGTGAGTGATCGAGCCAATAGCACGTTATGGTTACTGTAAACTATACTAATTATTTTGTAGCTGAAGATTAGGGTGCTCTGTTAATAGCCAAATTCTATGGCAGGCTCAGAGGTGAAGATTATGCCTTCTTTTCTTTATTTTGCATACTAAGCATCCATTTATTCACAAGAAAAGTATAAAAAGAACACGAGGACTGCATGTCCCATGCGTCTTCAGTAAAGCATAACACAACATAACATTCCAGCCAAGAAGGACGTGGTGAGGATCATAAAGACACTCTTTTCGAGCCACTCCGCAGCAAAAATAAGTACCTATCTATATTTTTAAGTTAACCTTGTATGACGCGTGTATAGTCTTGTGCATTATTTACTGGTGACTAGGGCACCTTGTATTGTTTCTGAACGTTGTGTGCTTCTTTTCCCCAGTGTCTGTCTCCCTCTCTTGTGACCCTGCCGTGTTACAGGTAGGTGTCCTGTTTCTGCCCTGAACTATTCAGCCCGTCTTCTGATCATTTGTCAGACACTGAAGGTGTGTGTGGCTACCATAGCCACTGCCGGTCTCCAACTCCACCTGGCACCATGAACAGCAGTTTAAAATTATGCAGGGAAAGGAGGAGTGGAATCTAGCTGAAGCAGGAGGCTTCTTGTACACTGACACACGTTGAAGTTCTTCTGTTATATGCCTTCGGCGTGTGATACAAAGGCTGTAAAATGCATTTAGCAACTTTGATGCAAGAAACAGCAAGCTGCCTTACTCTACTATAGAATAGGCCTTAGGTCTTTTTTCAAGCGCTGGCATCCTTCACTGAGGGGCATCAAGGTGCAACCCCACAAACCAAAGGTGTGTTCAAGTCAACCTCTGCCCTCTTTTATGGTGACTGCAGGCAGAGTGGTTATAAGGAGTTCCTCGGAGGGGATGAGAGGATGCGCTCTCGGACGTTCAGGCGATTCCATACAACAGTAGGTGTATCCGCCTAGAAGAGGGACTCACGGCTGGAGTATCCCTCAAGTGACCAAGTGGAGAGCTGGTACGAGGGGCTTTGGCTTCTACATGTCATTGTGTATAACACTATAAGTGTCCTGTACGGTGATTGACGACCTCACTGCCCTGACGAAATTGCCAAGAAATTGAATAGGCAATGAAACATGTCGGCCCATCATCAAGTGGTCTGCACACATGCAGGTTGTTTTTAATTTGAATAAGTGCACGAGTTGAAAATAAAACTGGCATCGGGAATCGTGCATCTTATTTCTAGCTTAACCTCACTGAGTCATACTTGTGGTATTTGTGATACATACACTACTCGTTCTTTTTCTTTCACCACTATTTGTTTTGGACACTATTTTCATTTCTTGAGCCAAGATGGCTACCAATGAAGAGAAACGTGGGCATAGCTGGTGAGAACCAACCAGCCAGCTCCATTGGTGTTGCGCACATGAGTTGCCATCTTGTCCTTTCACACTTTTTTGGTTTACACAAATGTATATGTGACTTGGGTTGATAATATTATCGGTGGCACACTTCTGTATAAACAGAGGGTGTGGATTTACAGTGACTGTCATTTGTAAGGGTTCAGGATCAAAAATCAGGCAATAAGGTGGGAGGACATTACCTCAGTTGAAAGCGAGGATTGCTGATGGGAGAAAGAGTTACGATACACCCACCCCCTTCCTCCACTTATATTTTCCCTCAATAGGAGGTGTCTTTGATGATAAAGTCTTATTGTTGTTATCCCTCTCTTGTGACCCTGCCGTGTTACAGGTAGGTGTCCAGTTTCTGCCCTGAACTATTCAGCCCGTCTTCTGATCATTTGTCAGACACTGAAGGTGTGTGTGGCTACCATAGCCACTGCCGGTCTCCAACTGCACCTGGCACCATGAACAGCAGTTTCAAATTATGCAGGGGAAGGAGGAGTGGAATCTAGCTGAAGCAGGAGGCTTCTTGTACACTGACACACGTTGAAGTGCCTTCAGCGTGTGATACAAAGGCTGTAAAATGCATTTAGCAACTTTGATGCAAGAAACAGCAAGCTGCCTTACTCTACTATAGAATAGGCCTTAGGTCTTTTTTCAAGCACTGGCATCCTTCACTGAGGGGCATCAGGGTGCAACCCCACAAACCAAAGGTGTGTTCAAGTCAACCTCTGCCCTCTTTTTATGGTGAATGCAGACAGAGTGGTTGTAAGGAGTTCCTCCTTACCTGAGCATTCTTCTACTGCATGACAGGGACAGGGGCATCAGCTTCCATCAGGGAGCCTCCGTTAGCAGCCTCCTCGCTTCCTTCTTACCAGCATGGCTCGGCATCTCTACCGGAGCGCGCCGTAAGTATTATAGGGTGAGTTTGATTCCTTGCATGCGGAGTCTCTGTAACGCTGCATGCCAAAGGATATTTGGAGTAAGATCTATGGCAGCTCAGTGATGCCATAGGTCAGAGTAATATTGCTGTTGTATTTTTGTTTCTAGAACGTTTTTGGAGCCTTTATAATTAATTACAAGACATTCTTATAAGTAATGGGAGCCTTCCTGATCCAAGATGAAGGCTTTACTTCTTCCCGATTTCTTCCTAGGTCACATCCTGCTACTGCACTATATAAGAGAGCCCATGTTGAGTCTAGTTGCGTGACAATTGTACTTTGTCTGAATGTTCGCAGGTTGGGCTCGTCTGAAATGTCCTTGTTCTTTGTATCCCTGCTTCCTCTCCTTACTCCTCACCTTGTTGTTTGGTCTGGACAGTAGGAGGGCTTTTCTGGACTCTAGACTGAACTGGAGTTTCCCTTCGTGCTGTGGATTATTTCAGAAATAATCATAGGTAAATAGTGTAATCCTTGAGTCTGAATTTGCTTCTGGAGATAACAACCCATATCTACACACGAAGAAGGTCCTTCACCCCTCGCCAAGACCACCTGCTAATGTCAGTTGTCCCTTTCAAGTCATCTCACACCATGAACAGTCCCTACCCGACAGCCTCTAGTGTGCACGTCTGAACATGACTTTCAGAGCAGGCTTTAATATATTTGAAAGTGGGATTGTGGAGGGGGAGCATAACTACTTTGTGGATAAGCACCTATCTAAAGTTATAAATTCCTCTGTCCAAGCCTCCATCGTCAAGGCTCTCTCCACAACTCTGAAACCGATCGGGGTTATCTCAGACCTATATACTAGTTCACACATAATTTGCCCATGAGGCAAACATTAGGTTCGACAACTCCTGCAGGTGCTGGCAGGCCGAAGGACCTGAGACCGATAAGCACCTCAAAGAAATCTAATCACCTTGTGCATTCAGAGGCTTATGACAAAAGAAGGGCTACCTTCGTGGCGAAGTCCAAAGTTCCCAAATAACATATGTTCATCGGAGCCAGAGTAGAATGATTCCGAGATAGCTCCGGTGATGATTACTCAGATGAAGGGGTATTGCATTCCGAAGCTTATATAACATGGGGTCCGACAAAGACTCAGGCATGTATTGGCGGCCATCTCCATCAGAACCACATGGTAAGTGACCTTCGGACAAGGGGGTAGATGTAGGTGCAAAATATTCTGGTGAAATGGGCAAGCATGCCCTGTTACAGATTTTACAGGTGTTATAGATGTTTTCACCTGAAGATTTGCAGCATTTCAAATCTGTAGCGCGGACTCTGTTCCCTAGAAAAGCACTGTACATGTAATCTCGATTCAGAAAGTCCCTAGACAAGGGTGTCAGAATAAAGCTACGGGCGGAATACCCTAAGCCATCTATGTTTACCAGGAAAAGGGGAAGGAACACTGGACATAAACTCACAGATGTCCACATTCATAGGAAAACTTTTCTTGCACCCGAAGAAGGGTGCTGATAGGGCGCGAAGAGGCTGCCAGGACAAACTCCTCAACCTGGCAAGTACCCTTACGAAAGTTTTAGATCTGTCAATCTCACAGTACTGGTGGTAGGGGCGCAGAGAGCCATTTGCATGTCAGAGAATGCTAACTGCACCATATTCTTAATGGAATGTATCTGCTGCACACCTCTTTTTATCAACTAGATGCTTTCCTCCTGTTTTATGAGACTATATGAGTGTGCTATGTTGTGATGTGTACTGTCTGCTACATGTGAAAGATAAACTGAGAGTAGACCCATACAATAATGATTGTGTGGAACAGCATGCACTGCAATATGAATATCTAAAAAAAAAAGATTCACATTGATATTCATGTTCTTCAAGTTTTTGCCAATGCATTTCGGAATTCGATTGATTCCTTCCTCGGGGGCAATATGCTCACTATTTCTCAGCTCCTGGAGCAACCTGAAGTTCCGCATCGGTACCCAAACGGTGACATACTCACCTCTATTTTTAAAAGGACTACGGTGTCTAATAGTTGTGTGAGAAATTTTGTTACTCTGGCTTTTTTGTCCTGATATTGTGTATTGCGTTCAAAATTGCCCCCGAGGAAGGAATCATCAAATCCCGAAATGCATTGGGCACAACTTATTGTAAAATTAATATTGCCATGTGCAAAAATGTACTTTGAAACATGTATGACCATTAAGAATTTAGGGCCATATGTATCAAGCCTTTTGAGAATCGCAAAGGCCGAAATTCGCAGAATTTTGGCCTTTGCGAATCGCAAACGGCCTTTTTGCATGTTTTGGGATGTATGAAACATTCCCAAAATAAGGAATGGCAAAGATTTGCGATTCCTTATTTTGCCATAGCATTTAAGGAATCGCAATTTTGCGATTCCTTAAATGCTATGTATGTAGCAGTTTTTGGCTAGCGAATTATGGTTAAGAATTCGCAAATTACCACCAACTTGTAGTTGATGGTAACTTGCGAATTCTTCAAAAAATGCACATATTGGCATTTTTGAAGGTGGCATGTGATGCACACACATGCCCATAGGGCATGTATGTGCGCCATATGCACACACATGTACATTTCAGGGGTGCAGCAGGGAGACACCCCTGCACCCTTGAAATAATTCTCAAATTGCGATTAGCAAATTGAGAATTCGCAATTTGAGAATTATTTCGCAATCATTCCTATGGGCCTCCTGGTCCATAGGAATGCATTGGAAATTATTCCTTAATTGCGAATTCGCAAAATGCGAATTCGCAAATAAGGAAGATTAAGGAATCGCAAAAAAATAGCGATTTTTTTCATACATACCATTTTGCAATTCCTAAATAGCGATTCCTTAAAAATCGCTATTTAGGAATCGCAAAATAATTTGTTGATACATATGGCCTTAAATGTATACACTGAATACGTTGATAAAACGTGTGAATGTTTTTTTGATAAATTCATGTTGTAGGACATGCTGTTCCACACAATCATTACTGTATGAGTCTACTCTCAACTACACCATATTGGCAGAATGGCAGTGCTTGATCCTTATTAAAGTTCATTCTAAGATTGTTGATCTTGGCGTCCTCTAAAGATGGACCTGTAGCAAAGGGCCACTGAGGTCCAACTCTTTTAAAAAAGGCATTCAATCCTGGCCTTTTTGGGAGGTCTGGTCACATTCAGGCACATTTGGCTGGTCTCTTTTTGTATCAATGTTTCCACATGAGGCACCTGAACTAAAGGAGAAATTTCAGGGACGCCCAGAAAAGATTTTCCAATTTCTTTCCCTACCGGCAAAAATACAGACAAGAGAATTCCAGAGAAGCGATCATTGGAAGCTACAGTCAAGGAATTACATGTGAAACTTATTCCCTACTCTCAAGTTTGTATGGGAGGTTGTGTGGTCATGTTTGTAAATCAGTGGTGCAATCGATGAAGGATTCATAGATCTTGCAGTTCATTGCATCAGTCCTGCTGCTCAAAACCACTAAGGTTTGCTAACCCTCAGATGAATATAATGTATGAAGAATTCACTCATCTCCTCTGGAAAAGAATTTGCGACCCCTGAGGCGGAAGCCGGGAGCCAAGGGTTTATTTTAAAAATTGTTCGAATTGTTATTTCTTGTGACCTATTTTAATTTGTTTTGACATTCACCTTGAACGCTGTGTGAGTTAGACACAGGTTTTTAAAACAAAAGCTTATTCCTACCGCCAACCTCCTTGTGACTCCCCGATACCTCGCGCTCTGCTGGTGGCCGATTTAGGGTCTCCTGGACCGCGTACTAGGCAGGAACAACAGCGCTCTTCACAGCCGCCATCTTGGGAAGGTCGGTCGGCGCTCTAGTGTTGTGGGCGATTTAGGCCCTCACACTACATATAGGGCGGACTGTCAGGCTGACTCATTGACAGAATTCGCGACTCCTGAGGCGGAAGCCGGGAGCCAAGGGTTTATTTTAAAAATGGTTTGAATTGTTATTTCTTGTGACCTATTTTAATTTGTTTTGACATTCACCTTGAACGCTGTGTGAGTTAGACACAGGTTTTTAAAACAAAAGCTTATTCCTACCGCCAACCTCCTTGTGACTCCCCGATACCTCGCGCTCTGCTGGTGGCCGATTTAGGGTCTCCTGGACCGCATACTAGGCAGGAACAACAGCGCTCTTCACAGCCGCCATCTTGGGAAGGTCGGTCGGCGTTCTAGTGTTGTGGGTGATTTAGGCCCTCACACTACATATAGGGCGGACTGTCAGGCTGACTCATTGACAGAATTCACGACTCCTGAGGCGGAAGCCGGGAGCCAAGGGTTTATTTTAAAAATTGTTTGAATTGTTATTTCTTGTGACCTATTTTAATTTGTTTTGACATTCACCTTGAACGCTGTGTGAGTTAGACACAGGTTTTTAAAACAAAAGCGTATTCCTACCGCCAACCTCCTTGTGACTCCCCGATACCTCGCGCTCCGCTCGTGGCCGATTTAGGGTCTCCTGGACTGCGTACTAGGCAGGAACAACAGCGCTCTTCACAGCCGCCATCTTGGGAAGGTCGGTCGGCGCTCTAGTGTTGTGGGCGATTTAGGCCCTCACACTACAAAATGACTCCTCCCCGCCGGACGCGCAGCGGGCGCGCCTCTGGCGCGCCGGAGGTGCGCCAGAGGTGCGCCAGAGGTAAGCCCGTCTGCGCCAGGACGGGCCTAGGGTCGGGCACCACGGAAGCTCCCCATCAGATGAGGCTATCTTACTCTAGGGAACTCTTGTGCCAATTTAATCAGCCCCTTCGGTCTCTATGCACTCAATCCATTAGAGGTGAGGGTCCTCGCACCCACTGTCTCCACTGCCCATTCACACTTACCCCCGCCAAGACCGATCACTCCACCCAGACGATCATCAACATGGCCCTGATTAACTGCAGATCCCTGCCCAAACATGCCCAAGAAATTCATATGCTCCTAGAAGAGCATCAACTGGAGATTTTGTTTCTCACTGAGACTTGGCTCGCCCCTGACTCTGACTCAGACATTGTACAAGCATTGCCTCATGGCTTCCTCATACAACATCTGGATCGACCCAAGGAAAGGGGAGGAGGGATAGCTGTTATTTACAGAGATCATCTCTCGTGCAGATTTCACGACAGCCCCCTTTTGGACTGCGAAAATGTGCACTTTACCATCCAAATATCCCCACGTAACTCCCTTTCGGGAGTTCTTATCTATCGCCCCCCAGGGGCTTTGGGACAGTTCTGCAGTTCCCTCCTGGAATCCTCCTTGGCCATGGCCAGCACCCTGCCCAATTTTTTAATCTTAGGGGACCTCAATGTCTATTTCGATAATAGTAAGGACAATAATGTCACAGAAATGCTATTAGACCGGGAAGCCCATCAACTCCACCTACAGAACGACCAACCCACGCATACTCTTGGGCACCTGCTTGACCCCATTTTCTGCAACATTCTTGACCTCAAAGTGACAGCACCCATTCCACTGCCTTGGTCCGACCACCTGCTTATGCCCTTTAGCTGGTGGATCTCGACCACTCCACCTCCTAACCAAACTCCGGGAAGACTCTCTCGTCCCTGGGCCAAACTAGATATCGACAAATGGAAGCAGGTTCTGGAGCGTTCTAGGCCTAACTATGAAACCGACCCCGCAACAGCGGATGCCGAGTTTTCTTCCTGGATTGAAAACTCCCTTGATACTGTCCTCCCCAAAAAAACGTATCTGAAACCACGGAAAAAACTCACCTCCCCATGGTTCACACACGAGGTCCGCCTCCTAAAAAAACTCTGTAAGAGATCTAAAAGAGTATGGAGGAAAGATTTTGACCCTAACAGCAAAAAGGATTATAAGCTGGCTATCCTCAATTATAAAAAAGCTATAAAAACTGCGCAAACTGCCTTCTTCAACGAAAAAATTAGTACTGCATCTTGCTCGTCCAGAGAAACTTTTCAAATTGTAAAAAAACTCCTGAAAACCCCGGAGCCCATACGCACGAGTGATCTCTCTGACAATTATTGCAACGAGTTAGCCACCTATTTTGATCAAAAAATCCAAAACATCCTACACCAACTTCCCCCTCTCATTCCTGGGGACCCTCCACACCTCTGCCCGACGAAGGACCAGATTCTGAACTCAGGACTAGACACGTTCACCCTCATTAGTGAGGATACTCTATCTCCCATCCTCCAATCACTTAAGAGTGGCTCTCCGCGCGACCCAGCCCCAGTCAAGTACTTAAAACAGGTGACACCCACCATCCTTGCTTCGATGGTGAACTTGATCAATGCCTCACTAGCAGACGGAACGGTACCCCCGAGTTGGAAGAAGGCGGTGGTCAGGGCCTTACTCAAAAAACCTAACCTGGACCCTCGAAACCTGACTAACTTCAGGCCGATCTCTCTCCTTCCTTGCATTAGCAAGATGGCTGACAAATGTATTAACGGCCAGCTGTCCAATTACCTGGAACTCAATGACCTGCTCAAACCTTCTCAAACAGGTTTTCGCCCGGGCCAGGGTACTGAAACAGCGATGGTGGCGGTTGTCGAAGAGGCTAGGAAGATCATTGATGCAGGAGGGTCAGTGGCAGTGATCCTCCTGGATCTTAGTGCGGCCTTCGACACCGTCAACCACCATATCTTGGCTCAGCGGCTCAGAGACCTTGGTATCTCAGGGTCTGCCCTGTCTTGGTTAAAATCTTTTCTTCACTGTCGCTCCTTTCAGGTGGCGGAGGGTGACTACATCTCCAAAGAGACCCCTATACGTTGCGGAGTGCCTCAGGGCTCTTCGTTGAGCCCGACGCTCTTCAACTGATACATGTCTCCTCTTGAACAAATCGTCACCCCCCACGGAATTAAACTTCTGACATATGCGGATGACACCCAGCTGGTTGTCTCTCTCAGTCAGCAGGATAATCCCACCATCGATTTGTACTCCTGTCTGGGGGATATAGTCAGCTGGATGGATAGGTCCCACTTGAAACTCAACAGTGATAAAACGGAGATACTGGTGATGGACAATCAGTCTCACTTCCGTCCGGAATCCTTGTGGCCCCCGTGCATGGGCTTGCCTCCAACCCCCAAATCAGACATCAAAAGCCTGGGGATCTGGCTTGATCAAAACCTCACCTTGAACACCCAAGCAAGGAAAACGGCAGGAGTTTGCTATGGTCTCCTACGCATCGCCCGTAAGATTCTCCCGCTGCTCCCCTTTCAGTCAAGAAAGCTCCTTATACAGGGCCTTATCCTGTCCAGACTGGACTATGGAAATGCCCTGTATCTTGGAACACCGAAGAAAGTGACAACAAAGCTCCAGGTAGTGCAAAACGCTGCCGCCCGGATTCTTACTGATACCAAGAATCGTTGCACGGCCAAACCGGCCATCAGAGCACTGCACTGGTTGCCCGTCTTGCAAAGAGTGCAATTCAAGGCCCTCTGCCTTACCCACAAAATCCTTCACGGAAAAGCCCCCCCTATCCTTAAGGACCTCATCGTTCCTTATACTACCTCCAGAACCCTACGATCCTCCAATACCCCCCTAACCTTGCCACCCAGGATCAACAAGTCGCGCTCCGGAGGCCGGCGTTTTTATTACAACGCTTCTAAACTTTGGAACATGCTCCCTCCGGACCTCCGTGCCCAACCCAATCTCTTGCCTTTCCGGAAACTTCTAAAGACTTGGCTGTTCCCGTAACTTCCCTCTCGTGTTCTCGCCTGTTCTTCTGTCAGCGCTGGGACGCTTGCGGGCAGCCATGCGCTTTAGAAATCTTTTAACATTTAACATTTAACATTTAACATGGAAAAGGGCTTTTCAGATGACTATTCTTCATCCAGCAGGATTTCTCAGTAATATTTTTATGACTGACAAACAAGCAGTAGGTCTAAGGGTGGTAATTAATCTCAGGGAGCTGAAATCCTAGCAAAGTACTGACAGGTCATTGGATGGTTTATGTTGATTTGAGTGATGTTTACTTGCCTGTGCCTATTTTTTTTAACCCACTTGCAGATTCCTGCTGTTTCAGTGCCTAAAATGGACTTACAAGTTCACAACTCCTCCATTCAGCCTCTCTTTCACCCATGGTTCTTCGCCAAGCTGAAGAAGCCAGTGGTGGATACTTGAAGAACCATGGGGATTTTCTTAATAGTTTACTTGGATGTGGTCCATGTCACATGTCACTTGACCAACATATTTTCAGTCAGCAACTTTCTATGACAGTCGGTCTCTTCCAGGATCAGGGGTCTCTGATCAATGTTCACAAATCAGGTTGCCCCCGACTCAGCAACTTCTTTTATTGGGATTCCCAATCAACTCAGTGAAAGTTTCTATTTCTCACACCAATGAAAAAAATAATTCAATAAAGAAAGAACTACAGCAAGTCTATGAGACAGCTGGCAAGGATCATAGATCGTCTCTGTTTCAATCAAGACCATTATTTTCAGCCCTCTACACTACAGAGCCCTCCAGTTGATGAACATAACACATCTGCACAAAGGACTATTTTACGGAGAGATATTGCCCTGGAAGAAGAAATCAGACAAGAGATGCAGTGTTAACTGAAGTATATCACCTTAAGGATTTAAAAAATCGATGGCAATTGTCAAAACTTTCTGACAAAACTGCAGAGTACATTTTTGGCAAATAGGCAGACAACGCTTGCAAATGCTACAGTTCTTCATGGAAATGCTGGCATTGCTGCTGTCTGGAATGGGATCTTGAGCCCATAAAGGCAGATATTGTTTTCATCTTAATGGCCTGCTTAGAGTTATCAGAATCTGGCATGGCATAGGGTCTTTAAATAATTTTAGAACTGCCATCTTGGTTGGTCATATCCCGATCTCCCAAATCCCTGTTGGGCAACATTCGTTGGTGTGTTAGCTTTTCAGCGTTATTAGGTTTTTGGTGCCCCCGCAGCTGTGATACAATAAACTCAGGGAAGTTAAGTTGTTTTGCGGTTCTTGTAATACTGCCCATGCAGTGAGGATCATTGCACAAAGCAGCTATCTGCCAAGTTGGGTGCTACTTAGTTTCATTTCATATAGAAGAGTGTCAGATGTCAGAACCCATGACATTACTTGCAGGGTTTTTGCTCCTGAAGGTGTGACTTTCAACACTTGGAGAAAGACCAAGACGTCCTCTAGGTCTATATCCTACCTGAGCTTTCCTGAACAACAAAACCTGTGTTTTGTTTGGTTATTGAGACTGTGAATCTCACTCAGGTGAGTACAGGCCATAGAATGCCAGTCATCTCTTGATCTCATTTCCAAGTTCTTTTCCCAAGTGTATGAAAGTAGGATCTGCTTGGTGTCAGTGTGTTTTTGACTGTAGTTTGCTGGGATCCAGCCAACCAGGACCCCAACCACTGTGCTCTCTCCTTAAATTGGCTCTGGTAAGTACTTTGGTACATCCACAAGTGGCTACTGGTGTACCCCTATAAGTCCCTGGTATTGGGTACTGAGGTAACCAGGGGATAGGCACACCTGGGGTCTCCCATGGGCAGCAGCATGTATTGTGCCACCCATGGCAGTCCACTTAAACTCTGACTACAGGCCTGCCATTGCAGCCTGTGTGAGATGGTGCTTGCACCTCCCATGACAGATATGAGTTTTCTTATATTTGCGATCACTGCACTTAAAATCCAGAAGTCACCCCTATGGTAGTCCCTTCAGACCTGAGGGGAGGGCACTTGGTTATAAGGGTGAGGGTGCCCCTGCATGGGCAGAAAACCCTACAAAACCCCAGAGTCAATTCTCCAGGCTTTGTAAGTGCGGTCAGCCATTTTAAGACATATAGTGGACATCAGTCATACCACAACACCGATTTCGTTGTTGGTGGTATGATCCCATGATCTGGGGGGCTCCTTAGAGGAGTCCCCAGTACTTTCAGATTACAGGCAGGGTCTGACAGCAAGCTAGTGCTGCTGCCGACCACAGACACTGTTTTGTCCTCCAGCTGCTGAGAGGAGCTTGAGCAGGGGAAGGTGGAATAGGTTTCCTATTGCAGGAAGGTGTGGTCACTTCCCACACAGAACCTAGTGTATTGGGCTGGGGTGGGTTCGCCTTCCAGCGCCACCAGACTGCATTGAAGACAGTGGCTTAGCCATGCCTTGGGCCACCCGTGGCGACCCCTGCGTTTGTTGCCTGCAGCGGTCTGATAAAAGAGCGGGGGAATGCACATGAGTCATGCGGCCCCGACGGCCGCAGGTAAGAGTGAGGGGGGCAGCTGCCACCCCCAAAACTTGTGCCGCCTGAACCTGTCCACCACCCCCCCAACTATACCACTGATTGAAGGGCACATTTGTTGCCCTCCTTGCATACACCAGTGGGACTCAGTTCAGGAACCCTTCGTTCCTGCTCTGATGCAAAACTGAACAAAGGACAGGGGACTATCCACTCCTCGGTCCAGCTCCTCCTCTGGGAGGGATCCTTGAGTTGTTCCAAACCTTTCTTTGGGTATTTAAGGGCTCCCCCATGGGTGGGTCCTTGTATTAGTTGTGGAACAAGACTCACCTCTGAAACCAAGACACTCTTCGCTGGACTTCACCTGGAACCGAGACTGTATACGGGAAGACTCCTGCTGCGCCTGGTCTCGCTGTTCTGCAAGTATTCTGCCTCATCTATGTATGTGCTTGTCTCAAGCACTCCAGGGACCTGTGGGTATCAATGACATACAAAGTAATCTCCCTTGGAGTGAAGGAGTCACTCCCCTGTATCTTCAAGCACCGCAACGAAGCTGACTGGTCTGCTGCTCCTGTCATCCTATGGATTTCCCAAGGCACTGCAACCCAGGTGGTGGATCTGTGGCTCCCCAGAGGCCTGACCTGTCTTCCTTGCAATTTGGGGGACAGTATCCCTCTACGGAACCACTGGGTCCAAATCCCGGTGCACCACATCGATTTGCCATTGCAAAGGCTTGTTGGCTCTGCACTCTAGAGATCTTCGGACTACAAAAAGCTTCAGCCTCCAGCATCTCATCTCATCACATCAACACTGTTATCAATCATATTGTCTTTGGGAATTTAACACAAAGAGAAAAAAAGAAAACCATCTCACATGTATAATGCAAACAAACTTTTCAAGAAATTCATCTTTATGACCTAAACCGGTCATATTCCAGGACAGAAGTACCTCCCCCTGGCTACCTGAATGAACCACTTCTTTCTATCATCAGGCAATTGGTATTCAAGGATTTTGCAACCCAACTCCACTGAGACAAATCATCATCTATGTCTATGTCCTGATAGGTGCCAACGGCATCTGACACCAAATTTATTGAGCATCCCATTTTATCTAATGACACCTTAATATTTGGACCATCATCCAATGAGAACTCAGAGTCGGGCCCAAAGGGTCTAACACCACAGGGTTACCTGGTCTCTGTACTTTCGGGTACTGAAGTGTAGGGCACAAAGTGCGATATTTCATAGAATCTAGTACAGGCATTAAATCCAGCCCTCGTTTTAAAAAATGTTCGGAGTTTTGAAGGACCAAATTTGCTACAATCAAAGAGCTCAAGATGACCTTAGAATAAAAAAAGTTCTCATGCAAGTTAATCTTCACGGACGAGATATCCCTGCTTTCCACCAACTTTAGTGCCTCTATCTCAGAAAAGAGCTTGAGAATGAAGTCTCTATTTACCAGACAGGATTTACCTTCAAATTGTCAGAACAAATCCACAATGGGAGAAGAGACCTTCTGCAACCCATTATCTTTCTTTACAGCATCTCTTGGAGGGATCCATAGAGGCACTCTATCGCCAAGACTGACAGTTTGTCCATCCTCATTAAACTGAGTTGTTAGATGTGACACTGTAGTGGTGATTGGGATATCTGACTTTCTATTGAACAATGTTGTTGTCCGTGTGAAGGTTCTATTAGATCCCATCTGTAAGTCACCCAGTGCATGCGACCCCACCAGTAAGCTTGCATCCACTCTGGTCCCCAATGCTCTGGCTCTGTCTGAGGTATAGCAACCCCACCTCCTTTTAAAATCCCCTACTCAAGGGAGCGGACGACTCACTGGTCTGGAGGGAATAAGGAGAATGCAACACTGGCCTTGATGGAATCTCTGCCATTCCTATCGCCCCTGTCTAATGTAAAATGTACTACGGTCGGGTCTCAAGGAGTACCCTCCTCAACTGGCAATTCAAGGTCTCCCTCCTCCATTGTAATTTGGGGATCACTCTGACAATCGGGGATCTGTGGGAAATGTAATTTTGCCATTTTCCGTTTAGGGAATCGTCTTATCTTTTTATGTTTCTTTTTCCTGTTATCCCCTTTAGGAATTATTATGAGACCTCCCTTCTTCCTAGTTTTTAGCTCCCCTGTCCCCAATGAAGTAGAGGGTTGACCCTGAGAGGTGGATGGGGATGGGGCCTACCCTCCATCTCTCCCCAACCTTTTTGCCCCACATAGCTCCTGATTTTCTCATCGTTATTATCCGTACTGCCCCCCTTTTTACCCTTGATAAACAAGGGGTAAGGTTTTAGTTTTACGTTTCCCAGAGGGGGGCCCACTATGTAGTCTCCGAAAAGTGAGTTTAAACAAAGCTCTTCCTTGTCAAGATTACAAAAAGTTTCAATGGGGGGTAATAGAAAAAGGGGTATTCCTGCTTGAACAGACGCATCACCTCAGTTCTCTCCGGGGAACAGGAGAAAGAGTCTTAGCATCTGCCTGTTCTCCCATTTGGGAACATATCTTAGGTGAATGGTTATTGATGTCAGATTTTGTTACCTTCTGCACTTCGAACAACATTACAGAGATCATTTCAAGCATATGGTCAGAACTCAATACAGATTTCTCCAGTAAAGATAGAATGGAACCTAGTATTCTTTCAATGCAGACCAAATATTCAGAGGGCACATCATGCTTCACATTCTCATTACCCAGTTTCACTTGTGAACAAGGCAAAAAAACATCATGTGCATCGTGATCAGACTACACAGAAGTACCATTCAAGTGACTTGAGCTACAATATAGGAAAGGCAATGAAAGTCGTCTGGGGGAAGAGCTTACTATTGGGGTATTCTTCTCCCTCAGTCTACTCTTAGAGAAGCCGGCTTTGTCAATGTGGACATGAGGGACTTCCCAACCCCTTAATTGTGCTTCTATATCAATGTCTGGGAGTGTAAAATATTCCCTTTGAAGTAGTTTTCCACATGCAGATGCCTTTTCATATGTAACCAGAACATCCCCCCCTGAGACCTTCCGGGGACCTCTAGCAAGCCCAAGTACAGAGTCAACACTTGAACCCTTATTTTTCATAAACACTGTGTGTTTTTTTCTAATCTATTCTACACTATTGATTAAATGTGGTAAAACAAGCTGCTTTACACTCCTTCGAGATAAGCCTGAAGGATGCTCTCCACAGCTACCCCTTTGAGAGCTTTAAGGTTATCAAAGACGACTAAAATCACCATAAGAGTTGCCTGGATTAGTGCAAGGTGCATCACTCCTTTAAGTGTGCACTATATACTTTGCCAGCCTCCTACATGACCCGCTAATGGTCCTCTGTGTGCAATATTTAATACATCTGACACTGGAATCAGTACAGGTTTATAACAACGAGATGTTTGGTACCAAGCATCCCATAATTCAGTGAAGCCATCATGTTCTCATGTACTCACTATGGCTTCCCTCTTTACTTACAATATCCAGGAATCAAAATGGATATTTCAGTGGGTATATCTGCTCATGCACATATCTGCTCATGCAGATATACACTCACAGGAGATACAGTGCACCTTGCCTTTGGACTACAAGGCCTGCTGACCCATATACCATGCAATGACTATGGGTCGACTCTTAAGTCTGGTCTGCTCCAATGCACACAGTCTGCAATGGCACAGTGCAGGGCCTTGGTGAAGGGACTCTAGGGTGGCATAATTCATTCTGCAGCCCTGGTGTCCCTCTTCAATGCCAATGCCCTGGGTACCAGGTGTACCATCTACTAGGGACTTACACGGGCCACTGAAGTTGTACCAATTGGGAAACAAAGGGTACAGTTTAGGGAAAGAGCACTGGCAGAGGGACCCTGTGCAATTCCAGTCAAAGTTACAAAATTTTCACAGAAAATAGTGGGCTCTAACCATGCCCAAAAGATGCACTTTCCTGCACTTAACGATCCACAATTAAAATTCTGCAAAACCATCCAAAAACCTTCAGACAGCAATCTTGCTTGATCAATCTCCAACATAACAGTGACAGCTCCTGCCTTGAAACCGATACTGAAACAATCTGTTCTGTCAATCACAACAACAGAGACCATCGTCATAATCTGGTAGGATATAGTTAGACCTTAATCTTGTTTCAGTTCACTTCCTGTGAAAGATAATAAGCCATAACATAATGTATAAAAACATGCCATAAAACATCATAAGGGGGGTTATACAGTTAATGTATATTCTACAGTGTATTACCCACCATACCATTACCCCCACAGACATTCCACTGCCCACCCTGCTGGGGCTTACAAATAGTCCAGAGCTAAGTCCAGTAAACAGAATCTGTTGCAGCAGTGGCCTCAGAAGTGTGGCCTGCGAGTTAATTCAGCAATGGTGTCCAGTTATCCTTAGGCCGAGATGTTTTGAAGTAGCAGGGTACTACAGAGGTCAATATGCACACGGCACTGTGCCGAGGAGCAAAGCCATTCAGACTCTTTGGGGAATGTGCCCATGCCCCAGCACATGGTCACCCATCTTTTTCCCAATAGTAATCCTATATCAACCAATTTTCTATGTTTGAGCACCCTTTTCACATATCCCAGAAGGGCATGCATCGGTTAGACCTGTAGGGACAGTTCAGTCAGTCTGTGCCAGTATTTGGCAGGAGGGTGGGGGGGTGGGGTGGGGGGGGGGCATCGTCACGCTAGGTGGATAAAATCAGTCTCTGGAGATGCGTATCATTCACAGCTGCCATTATCCCTCCCACCATATCTATATATTTTAGCAGACGTATATTAATTAAAATTGATGTATAAAATTATAATGTGTAAGGTGATGTCTTCCATTCATTCGTTTGGTATGTTTACAGCACTATTCCCATTGCACATCCGATACTCGAGTTGCCAGAACTTAGGACCAATTGTCGCAAGATCTACAGCTTTTTTGTTGTGTCATGTAATGCCAGACAGTGCTACAACATGGAAAATAGGGATTGTCAAGAAAATCCAAAACATCCTACACCAACTTCCCCCTCTCATTCCTGGGGACCCTCCACACCTCTGCCCGACGAAGGACCAGATTCTGAACTCAGGACTAGACACGTTCACCCTCATTAGTGAGGATACTCTATCTCCCATCCTCCAATCACTTAAGAGTGGCTCTCCGCGCGACCCAGCCCCAGTCAAGTACTTAAAACAGGTGACACCCACCATCCTTGCTTCGATGGTGAACTTGATCAATGCCTCACTAGCAGACGGAACGGTACCCCCGAGTTGGAAGAAGGCGGTGGTCAGGGCCTTACTCAAAAAACCTAACCTGGACCCTCGAAACCTGACTAACTTCAGGCCGATCTCTCTCCTTCCTTGCATTAGCAAGATGGCTGACAAATGTATTAACGGCCAGCTGTCCAATTACCTGGAACTCAATGACCTGCTCAAACCTTCTCAAACAGGTTTTCGCCCGGGCCAGGGTACTGAAACAGCGATGGTGGCGGTTGTCGAAGAGGCTAGGAAGATCATTGATGCAGGAGGGTCAGTGGCAGTGATCCTCCTGGATCTTAGTGCGGCCTTCGACACTGTCAACCACCATATCTTGGCTCAGCGGCTCAGAGACCTTGGTATCTCAGGGTCTGCCCTGTCTTGGTTAAAATCTTTTCTTCACTGTCGCTCCTTTCAGGTGGCGGAGGGTGACTACATCTCCAAAGAGACCCCTATACGTTGCGGAGTGCCTCAGGGCTCTTCGTTGAGCCCGACGCTCTTCAACTGATACATGTCTCCTCTTGAACAAATCGTCACCCCCCACGGAATTAAACTTCTGACATATGCGGATGACACCCAGCTGGTTGTCTCTCTCAGTCAGCAGGATAATCCCACCATCGATTTGTACTCCTGTCTGGGGGATATAGTCAGCTGGATGGATAGGTCCCACTTGAAACTCAACAGTGATAAAACGGAGATACTGGTGATGGACAATCAGTCTCACTTCCGTCCGGAATCCTTGTGGCCCCCGTGCATGGGCTTGCCTCCAACCCCCAAATCAGACATCAAAAGCCTGGGGATCTGGCTTGATCAAAACCTCACCTTGAACACCCAAGCAAGGAAAACGGCAGGAGTTTGCTATGGTCTCCTACGCATCGCCCGTAAGATTCTCCCGCTGCTCCCCTTTCAGTCAAGAAAGCTCCTTATACAGGGCCTTATCCTGTCCAGACTGGACTATGGAAATGCCCTGTATCTTGGAACACCGAAGAAAGTGACAACAAAGCTCCAGGTAGTGCAAAACGCTGCCGCCCGGATTCTTACTGATACCAAGAATCGTTGCACGGCCAAACCGGCCATCAGAGCACTGCACTGGTTGCCCGTCTTGCAAAGAGTGCAATTCAAGGCCCTCTGCCTTACCCACAAAATCCTTCACGGAAAAGCCCCCCCTATCCTTAAGGACCTCATCGTTCCTTATACTACCTCCAGAACCCTACGATCCTCCAATACCCCCCTAACCTTGCCACCCAGGATCAACAAGTCGCGCTCCGGAGGCCGGCGTTTTTATTACAACGCTTCTAAACTTTGGAACATGCTCCCTCCGGACCTCCGTGCCCAACCCAATCTCTTGCCTTTCCGGAAACTTCTAAAGACTTGGCTGTTCCCGTAACTTCCCTCTCGTGTTCTCGCCTGTTCTTCTGTCAGCGCTGGGACGCTTGCGGGCAGCCATGCGCTTTAGAAATCTTTTAACATTTAACATTTAACATTTAACATGGAAAAGGGCTTTTCAGATGACTATTCTTCATCCAGCAGGATTTCTCAGTAATATTTTTATGACTGACAAACAAGCAGTAGGTCTAAGGGTGGTAATTAATCTCAGGGAGCTGAAATCCTAGCAAAGTACTGACAGGTCATTGGATGGTTTATGTTGATTTGAGTGATGTTTACTTGCCTGTGCCTATTTTTTTTAACCCACTTGCAGATTCCTGCTGTTTCAGTGCCTAAAATGGACTTACAAGTTCACAACTCCTCCATTCAGCCTCTCTTTCACCCATGGTTCTTCGCCAAGCTGAAGAAGCCAGTGGTGGATACTTGAAGAACCATGGGGATTTTCTTAATAGTTTACTTGGATGTGGTCCATGTCACATGTCACTTGACCAACATATTTTCAGTCAGCAACTTTCTATGACAGTCGGTCTCTTCCAGGATCAGGGGTCTCTGATCAATGTTCACAAATCAGGTTGCCCCCGACTCAGCAACTTCTTTTATTGGGATTCCCAATCAACTCAGTGAAAGTTTCTATTTCTCACACCAATGAAAAAATTAATTCAATAAAGAAAGAACTACAGCAAGTCTATGAGACAGCTGGCAAGGATCATAGATCGTCTCTGTTTCAATCAAGACCATTATTTTCAGCCCTCTACACTACAGAGCCCTCCAGTTGATGAACATAACACATCTGCACAAAGGACTATTTTACGGAGAGATATTGCCCTGGAAGAAGAAATCAGACAAGAGATGCAGTGTTAACTGAAGTATATCACCTTAAGGATTTAAAAAATCGATGGCAATTGTCAAAACTTTCTGACAAAACTGCAGAGTACATTTTTGGCAAATAGGCAGACAACGCTTGCAAATGCTACAGTTCTTCATGGAAATGCTGGCATTGCTGCTGTCTGGAATGGGATCTTGAGCCCATAAAGGCAGATATTGTTTTCATCTTAATGGCCTGCTTAGAGTTATCAGAATCTGGCATGGCATAGGGTCTTTAAATAATTTTAGAACTGCCATCTTGGTTGGTCATATCCCGATCTCCCAAATCCCTGTTGGGCAACATTCGTTGGTGTGTTAGCTTTTCAGCGTTATTAGGTTTTTGGTGCCCCCGCAGCTGTGATACAATAAACTCAGGGAAGTTAAGTTGTTTTGCGGTTCTTGTAATACTGCCCATGCAGTGAGGATCATTGCACAAAGCAGCTATCTGCCAAGTTGGGTGCTACTTAGTTTCATTTCATATAGAAGAGTGTCAGATGTCAGAACCCATGACATTACTTGCAGGGTTTTTGCTCCTGAAGGTGTGACTTTCAACACTTGGAGAAAGACCAAGACGTCCTCTAGGTCTATATCCTACCTGAGCTTTCCTGAACAACAAAACCTGTGTTTTGTTTGGTTATTGAGACTGTGAATCTCACTCAGGTGAGTACAGGCCATAGAATGCCAGTCATCTCTTGATCTCATTTCCAAGTTCTTTTCCCAAGTGTATGAAAGTAGGATCTGCTTGGTGTCAGTGTGTTTTTGACTGTAGTTTGCTGGGATCCAGCCAACCAGGACCCCAACCACTGTGCTCTCTCCTTAAATTGGCTCTGGTAAGTACTTTGGTACATCCACAAGTGGCTACTGGTGTACCCCTATAAGTCCCTGGTATTGGGTACTGAGGTAACCAGGGGATAGGCACACCTGGGGTCTCCCATGGGCAGCAGCATGTATTGTGCCACCCATGGCAGTCCACTTAAACTCTGACTACAGGCCTGCCATTGCAGCCTGTGTGAGATGGTGCTTGCACCTCCCATGACAGATATGAGTTTTCTTATATTTGCGATCACTGCACTTAAAATCCAGAAGTCACCCCTATGGTAGTCCCTTCAGACCTGAGGGGAGGGCACTTGGTTATAAGGGTGAGGGTGCCCCTGCATCCCCCCCTGAGACCTTCCGGGGACCTCTAGCAAGCCCAAGTACAGAGTCAACACTTGAACCCTTATTTTTCATAAACACTGTGTGTTTTTTTCTAATCTATTCTACACTATTGATTAAATGTGGTAAAACAAGCTGCTTTACACTCCTTCGAGATAAGCCTGAAGGATGCTCTCCACAGCTACCCCTTTGAGAGCTTTAAGGTTATCAAAGACGACTAAAATCACCATAAGAGTTGCCTGGATTAGTGCAAGGTGCATCACTCCTTTAAGTGTGCACTATATACTTTGCCAGCCTCCTACATGACCCGCTAATGGTCCTCTGTGTGCAATATTTAATACATCTGACACTGGAATCAGTACAGGTTTATAACAACGAGATGTTTGGTACCAAGCATCCCATAATTCAGTGAAGCCATCATGTTCTCATGTACTCACTATGGCTTCCCTCTTTACTTACAATATCCAGGAATCAAAATGGATATTTCAGTGGGTATATCTGCTCATGCACATATCTGCTCATGCAGATATACACTCACAGGAGATACAGTGCACCTTGCCTTTGGACTACAAGGCCTGCTGACCCATATACCATGCAATGACTATGGGTCGACTCTTAAGTCTGGTCTGCTCCAATGCACACAGTCTGCAATGGCACAGTGCAGGGCCTTGGTGAAGGGACTCTAGGGTGGCATAATTCATTCTGCAGCCCTGGTGTCCCTCTTCAATGCCAATGCCCTGGGTACCAGGTGTACCATCTACTAGGGACTTACACGGGCCACTGAAGTTGTACCAATTGGGAAACAAAGGGTACAGTTTAGGGAAAGAGCACTGGCAGAGGGACCCTGTGCAATTCCAGTCAAAGTTACAAAATTTTCACAGAAAATAGTGGGCTCTAACCATGCCCAAAAGATGCACTTTCCTGCACTTAACGATCCACAATTAAAATTCTGCAAAACCATCCAAAAACCTTCAGACAGCAATCTTGCTTGATCAATCTCCAACATAACAGTGACAGCTCCTGCCTTGAAACCGATACTGAAACAATCTGTTCTGTCAATCACAACAACAGAGACCATCGTCATAATCTGGTAGGATATAGTTAGACCTTAATCTTGTTTCAGTTCACTTCCTGTGAAAGATAATAAGCCATAACATAATGTATAAAAACATGCCATAAAACATCATAAGGGGGGTTATACAGTTAATGTATATTCTACAGTGTATTACCCACCATACCATTACCCCCACAGACATTCCACTGCCCACCCTGCTGGGGCTTACAAATAGTCCAGAGCTAAGTCCAGTAAACAGAATCTGTTGCAGCAGTGGCCTCAGAAGTGTGGCCTGCGAGTTAATTCAGCAATGGTGTCCAGTTATCCTTAGGCCGAGATGTTTTGAAGTAGCAGGGTACTACAGAGGTCAATATGCACACGGCACTGTGCCGAGGAGCAAAGCCATTCAGACTCTTTGGGGAATGTGCCCATGCCCCAGCACATGGTCACCCATCTTTTTCCCAATAGTAATCCTATATCAACCAATTTTCTATGTTTGAGCACCCTTTTCACATATCCCAGAAGGGCATGCATCGGTTAGACCTGTAGGGACAGTTCAGTCAGTCTGTGCCAGTATTTGGCAGGAGGGTGGGGGGGTGGGGTGGGGGGGGGGGCTTCGTCACGCTAGGTGGATAAAATCAGTCTCTGGAGATGCGTATCATTCACAGCTGCCATTATCCCTCCCACCATATCTATATATTTTAGCAGACGTATATTAATTAAAATTGATGTATAAAATTATAATGTGTAAGGTGATGTCTTCCATTCATTCGTTTGGTATGTTTACAGCACTATTCCCATTGCACATCCGATACTCGAGTTGCCAGAACTTAGGACCAATTGTCGCAAGATCTACAGCTTTTTTGTTGTGTCATGTAATGCCAGACAGTGCTACAACATGGAAAATAGGGATTGTCAAGAAAATTGTTATTGTTACTTTAGCTTATATAGCGCCATCTCACCTACAGGTCTCAAGGCGCTTATGACCAAAGGAGCAGCCAGGAAATCTCACGCAGAAAGGAGGGAAAGAGCAATAGATTATATAGATCCAAAGGCTTCTCTAAACAAAAGAGTTTTTAGCTGTTTCCTAAAGCATAAGAGGCTAGTCTCTTTCCGAAGATAGTCTGGCAGCTTATTCCACAACAGTGGAGTCTGTATGGAAAAGGCTCTTCCACCCTTAGTTGCCATTTTAAAACGGGGGAAGGCCAACAGCTGGGCGTCGGATGATCTAAGAGTCCGTTTAGGCAGATATGGAGTCAGGCGTTCCTTAATATAGGCAGGCGCCTGTCCATAAAGCGTCTTATGCGCAATGCACAGACTCTTAAATTCCACCCTCTGTTTCACCGGGAGCCAATGGAGTTTTAGCAATAACGGTGAAGCATGAGAGCATCTAGGAAGCCTAAAAATTAGACGCGCAGCATCATTTAAGACAACTTGCAGTCTGTGTGTCAGATTTTTTGGCAAACCCAAGTAGAGGGCGTTGCCATAGTCCAGGCGTGATATAATGGTGGCAGAGACCACCGTACGGAGCATGGATTGGGATAGGAGGGGAACTAGCCTACGCAGCTGCCTAATTAGGCCGATGCATGTGCCCACGACGGTTGAGATCTGAGCCGTCATTGACAATTCCTGGTCAATTTTTATGCCAAGGCTTTTCACACTTGGCACTGGCAGCGGTGCGGATCCAAGATCTTGGGGACAGAACAAATCCCCCCATGGTGATATGCCCGTAGATACCACAAGAACCTCTGTCTTTTCAGGGTTGATTTTCAGCCAATTGGCCGTCATCCACCCCACTGTAAACTTGAGCGCCTCTTGCACATATCCATGTGCTCCAGATGAGTTCTCAATGCTAAATAACAGCTGGGTGTCGTCAGCATAGTTAAAAACACGACAACCCATAAGTACCAGAGATTCGATTAAAGGTTGTAGGTAGAGGTTGAAGAGCAGCGGTGACAATGCTGAACCCTGCGGGACTCCCCAATCCACACTACCAACCTCGGAGATGTAATCCCCCAAATGAATCCTCTGCTGCCTCCCAGTCAGAAAGGATTTAAGCCAATTATATGCCATGCCTCCAATTCCAAAATCAGCCAGTCTGTCCAGGAGCAGGTCATGGCTGACAGTATCAAATGCCGCTGATAGGTCTAAAAGTACCAGGGCACTCGGATTCTTACTGTCAGCCATGCCTCTAAGCTTATCCAGCACTGAGAGCATCACTAACTCTGTGCTGTGGTGAGCCCGAAAACCCGCCTGACGCTCCTGGAGAAGACTGTGTGATTCCAGAAAGCCAGACAACGACTGCAACACATGTTGCTCCAGAATTTTAGACATAAATGGAAGTTGTGAGATAGGTTGATAATTTTTTTAATTAGTAGCATCTGTTCCTGGTTTCTTTAACAAGGGTCTGACACAAGCCTCCTTGAAACCCAGTGGGAGATAGCCCGTCCGCAGTGAATTATTCAAAAGGGAAATAATGTGGTCCTCCAAGATAGGGAGCGCTGCCCGGAAAACGCTGGGGGGCAGGGGTCCGCTGGTGACCCTGATTTTATGGAATTCATCAATTGTTTGAGTTTCACAGACTCGATCTCTGGAAAACTCATAATAGTGCAGTCTTGAGGAGCACCTGTAGTCTGCTGTGGAGTGAAAGCGGTTCCTGCCTTACTCTTAATCTCCAAGAGGATGGTGTCTACCTTTTCTAGGAAGAACTGTTGGAAGATGTTACAGTCGATTTTAACTTCGTCCTTTGACGGCTTCTTTGTTAATTCTGAGAGGATCTTAAAGGTTTCTTTCTGTATGTTGTCAGCTTGCTTTACACGATTATCAAAGTAATCGGCTTTAGCAGCCAAGATAAGTTTCTTATAGCTGTTTAATAGAGATTTATACTGCTCCCGATCCCTTTCCTCCTTGGATTTCCTCCAGATTGTTTCTGCGCAGCGGAGCTCTTTCTTATCTATCTATCAAAAACAGGCCGTGGTACCAAATGAGGTAAGGTAGGAACTTTAGTCAAAAAATTTGGAACAGTTCTCAAAATAATTCCCTCTTCCAAAATTCTCAAACTATCAGATTTACATGATAGTAATTAATGTACCCATCCTTCTAGCTGGCAACATTGCAGCTAGGAATAGAACGTTAAAGGTTAGCAAATTCAACTCCACCAAGGATAGAGGTTGAAAGGGAAAACATTGCAACCATTTAAGGACCAGTGGTAAATCTCAAAGCGGACCTAAGGATTGTACCACAGGTCTAGAAATTGAGAAGCTCTTAAGAAGGCTAAAGACCAAGGGCTCAATCTAGATTTGGAGATTGGGCAGTCCTCCACCAGGGTGATGTAGTAAATTACTCTGTTGCCCTGGTGAATGTCCCTAGAACCACATTTAGAAATGTCCATCGGGCCTGTGAATGTACTGTAACTTTGGCTTGAGGTCTGTCAAACTGACAGAACCATACAGCAAAGTTCCAAATCTATTTTTTATTTTGAAAAAGAAATTCCCAAAGTGGGGTTTTCTTTATGAAAATAAAAAAAGAATACCCCACTCACCATTGGAGATATTTCCCATGGCGAGGGAAAAATTGGCAGTTTGCACTGGCCCTTACCGGTGACAGGCAGTGAAAACTGACCTGTTTGTCCACCCATCCAAATTAGGTGGGCAGACATAGTGGCCAACTTCTGACGGCCTTTACTCTATTGGGCCATCAGAGGGGTGTAAACATGGTGGAGACGGAGTATATTCCACTGTGTTACATCAAAGGTCCATCCGCATTTAAATCGGGCGGACAGACCATTATGTTGGCGGTAACGATACAATGGCACGACGGAGTATCCTTACTATCAACATATAAATCAGCCCCTAATTTTCCATTATCAGGAAATCCCCTGTCCTGCGGATTCCTAAAGGCTCCGCCCACCGATCTCTTAATTTTTCAACTGAAAGACCTTTAGTACAACCCTCAAATAAAAACTGTAACCCATTCCAATCTCACAATCAGAAAACAAGTACTTCTTTTTCCCACACCATCTTTGACAAATCTTCTAGTTCCTCGAATAAGAAGACTATGTGGAAGTATGCCTAGATTGTTGAATTACAACTGCTAGATGCTCAGGAACTTACTTCTTCCTCAACCCCTCCCTTTGAATTTCCAGACCGAAAGAGGTAAATGAGTGAGAGAGAGAGATCCCATAGTTACCCCGTTGGAAACAATGGTATTCTCCAATGAGGAAGTTGACACATTGACAGAGGAGGAGAGAACAATGATCTTTTGGGCCAAAAGTGGGCCACTACAATTACCTGTGGCCCCTCCCTCTAAAATCTTGCCAACAATTTGGGAATAAGAAGCAAAGGGAAAAGGCATGAAGAAGTTTCTGAGGCCATAAAATGGATAAAGCGTCAACTGCCCACTCTGGAGTGGGTGTCTGGGAGCAAAACTTCTCCAGTTGTGTGTTGTCAGGAGAAGCAAAGAGGTCCAGGTTAAGGTTCTCCAAATGTTCAACATATCTTGCTAAATGTCTGCTGCGACAGACGTAGATCTCAAGATTGGTGTCATGCTTCATCATCGGGGTCTTCCCGCTCGTCTACCGAACGGGGCAGTGCTGCGACAAGCGACTACGCTGGAGCACCTTTTGAGTGAAGGTGCTATGTGAGTGAGTGGGAGTGAGTGTCAGTAGGGTCAGGGGTGATATGGTGATATTTAAAAAAATACCTGGCCTAGTGTAAAGAAAAAGTATTTATTAAGCACTGGCTGGTATTATTAAAAAACGTGATGTCGGAAAGATTAAGCTGGTTAGTGTGCTAGCTTTCCTGTGCGGGTCAACATGTTTCGGGGCACCATGCCCCTTCGTCAGGACCGGGGTCAGATCCCCCTGTCACTCACTAGATGTTTTGCCACAGTGCGTGTACGTACCCTAAACTGTAAGGTAGTAATTTTTATCAATGTGTATTTATATTTTATACACCCTAGCTAGTACTGGTATGCTTGGTTGTATGCCTGAAAAAACAAGAACCAGGAGTTACTAGTGCGCGGATCCCAAAGCGCTTCGCTTAAAGGTACCTGTGAAAAGAAATGGTGGAAAAAAGAAGCTCATACACATAGTGCATACAGATACTGCTGGATGTCCTATGGGAGATGAATGCTTATCCATTGAATCTAATAAGCATTCATCTCCCATAGGACATCCAGCAGTATCTGTATGCACTATGTGTATGAGCTTCTTTTTTCCACCATTTCTTTTCACAGGTACCTTTAAGCGAAGCGCTTTGGGATCCGCGCACTAGTAACTCCTGGTTCTTGTTTTTTCAGGCATACAACCAAGCATACCAGTACTAGCTAGGGTGTATAAAATATAAATACACATTGATAAAAATTACTACCTTACAGTTTAGGGTACGTACACGCACTGTGGCAAAACATCTAGTGAGTGACAGGGGGATCTGACCCCGGTCCTGACGAAGGGGCATGGTGCCCCGAAACATGTTGACCCGCACAGGAAAGCTAGCACACTAACCAGCTTAATCTTTCCGACATCACGTTTTTTAATAATACCAGCCAGTGCTTAATAAATACTTTTTCTTTACACTAGGCCAGGTATTTTTTTAAATATCACCATATCACCCCTGACCCTACTGACACTCACTCCCACTCACTCACATAGCACCTTCACTCAAAAGGTGCTCCAGCGTAGTCGCTTGTCGCAGCACTGCCCCGTTCGGTGGACGAGCGGGAAGACCCCGATGATGAAGCATGACACCAAGGGCCCTTTTGGTGTGTGAGGGGTATTTTAACACATCATGTGTATTCCAACACCAACAGGATGCACAATAAACCTCTCCGAGGTGGACCTTTGTGATTACTAAAACTTTGACAAGAGGAGGACGTGCCCACCTCGGTGCCTACCAGCACCACCTCTTCCATCCCCTTTTTTGATTTTCTCTGTAGATCTCAAGATGTCACAAGCTTTCAGCTCAGACAGTCCGCTCAAACATTGTCTTTCCCCTAAGGAAAGGTAATTGCTTTGCCCAATTCCCTATTTTCACTGCTACCAAATTCAATGTGGAGGATCTTGATCCCCTCTGTCTGTTGAATTAGGCGATCGCTACATGAATGTCCGTTTGAAGAAGCACATGATGATGCTGTGGGCATTTCTTAAATTACTTTAGAGCTTCTTAAATTTCAGACAGTTCTCTCCAGTTCGATGATTGATGTTTTTGAATCCATGACCACTGTCCCTCATCTGAGAATTCCCCTACAGTTGCTCCCCATCCTACCAAACTGGCACCGGTAGGTAAGAGGGGGACTGAGAGTCAAAGAAAGCCCCCTGGCCAAGGAAGACTTCTTGAGCCACCACTGAAGTTGTGTTGATAACTTGTGTAGTGACTGGTATTTCCATAATGTAATCTGTTAATGCTGGTTTCCAAAACCTGAGGACATATCAGTGGCCTCATATGCAAACGTACCCATTGTACGAGAAAAACACAAGAAGCCATGTGGCCTTGAACTTTCAGCCACCACCTCACTGAAGCCTTGTTGTGTCCAAACAAAAGAATGTGGGTATGTCCCATCCTGCTCTGTCTTGAGGGACATAGACCATACTATCCTGAGTATTGAAGATAGTCCCACTAAAAATACTCTCTTGGGGACGGACTCAACTGACAGTTTGCATAGCTCAGAATGAGACCATGTGCTTTCAGACACTTCTTTATCAGTCTTACTCCATCTAGGATTCCCTGCTTTGTTTTGGACACCAAGAGTCAGTTGTCCAGATATGGAAACATCTGCAGATGGACAGAAGTTAAGGGGGCACAATCATTTTTGTGAACACCACGAGGGCAGATTTTATTCTAAAGGGCAACACCAGGAACTGATAGTGGATGCCCAAAACACAAAATCTCAGAAACTTCTGGTGCTCCAACTAAATTGGTATGTGAAAATACAATTCCATCAGGTCTATGATAGCTAGAAGGTTTGTTGGGAAAACCATCACAACTCTTTTCTGTATTGTCTCCATCTTGAAATGTACATTTTTCACCAATTTGTTCACATTCTTCAGGTCTATAAGTATGAGAAGTCAGAAGTCGCCACTTACTTTCAGAATCAGAAAAATCCTTTGGTAAGATCCTTTTCCCTGCTGGAACTAAAATAACAGCATTCTTCTGAAGTAGCACTTATATTGATGATTTCATCTAACTTCTATTTGCATGTAGGATCTTAAGTAGAAATGGTCCTTGTGTTTGGAGTAGCAGAGAAAAACTCTATCCGGTCGCCATGCTCCACTATCTGTATGAACCAAGAATTCATACTTCCAGAAAGTGAGCAATCCTCCTCCTAAAAGTAAAGTAAAGTCCACATTTGTAAAGCGCACAATCACCCGTAAGGGTCTCTAGGCGCTGGGGGCCGTCGGGAAGATTAAGCGAGCTATTGCCCAGAGTCACATGGTGCTGGGCTGACCTGCCGCCGGAGCCGGGGATCGAACCGTGGTCCCCAGATTCCAGCGTCAGTCGCCCTGGCCGCGGCGCCACACCTCTTCCACCTATAGCCAATGGGCCATTTCTGACATAGTCGGGATCTCAGTTTGGTATTCTCTAAAGGAGATCTGCTCTTAAAATCATTCTGAGGTTTGAAGTACTTTCAATTCTGTCTTTTTGGTCCTTGATTATATTGACACTGAGAAGGTTGATAAAAGGATGTGTTGGACTTAAAACTAGATAAAACAGATGATAAAGGCTGAGATTGCCTGAAGGAAGAGAAATGTGTCTCCTCCCTAAATATTCTGGGCAACTTCTCATCTAGTTCAGGACCAAGCAGTTTAGTACCTTCAAAGGGCATTTTTACAGTTGTGTTCTGTTGTTCATAATCAATGTCTCAGAGAAAAACATGTCTTCTTACAGCGACTGTCGCTCCATATAAAGCTGTACCCTTACTACATCAAAGAAGATGTTGGACATGATTGCTGCTTGTTTTTTCAGACCTTCAATCAGACTTTAGCATTCTTCTCCCTTCTAGACTGCTTTAAAAATCTCCTTAGAGTAAGCAGGCATAGTTTGGGTGGTATATGCTCCATACATTCCTTCACTCATTACCAAGTTTGAATCTGCATATGCGTTTTTAAAGCATATTTTTTTTATAAATGGGATATTCAATCATGTTTTCCACAGCCATTGAAGTATGCCCTACTAATCTGGCAACCAAAGAGTCAATTGGAAGAGATTCTGGAAACTTCTTATCTATGTCTTCCAGAGGGAAAAGTTTAGACATAAAGTGAAGAATTACAATTATGTCTGGGTCTTTCCCTCTCTCTCAGATTAGCATTTTATACATGCTGATGGCTAGGTAGCAAAGATGTTTATGACTTGACAAATTATCTCAACACTGGCAATGTAGAAGACGGGAGCTTCAACACTGAAAACCCCATATTCATCTGAATCCTGGATAGTATATCAGGCAAAATGTATTTATCAATGCCTTCAAAATCCGATGACTAAGCATGCTCTTCCTCCTTTTCATCACTATTAAAAGAAGATGACAGAAGTATTGTCTTATCAGACTTCCTAGGCATATCTTGTAATCCAACCAATGTATCTAAAAGTATCCTCTTTACTCACTAAATCAAAACACTCATCCCCGGGTCTCGTGTTTTTCTGGATCTCTTTCTAGGGGGAGACGTGGATCTGGAGATGGAGTTCGAACTCACAGAGGATGAATCCATATTTTATATTTCCTGTGGTGCTTTCCAATACAGAAGAAGTAGAATGCAAAAGTGCAGAGGAAACACACACCGAAAACAAAGCCAACAGCATGAACTTAAAGGTCAGATCTGTCAACACCAGTGTAGACTACAATTTAATTTACCTAGTTCCAGCACTCACTTACACACCATGGACCCTTCTTCTACCTCCCCGCTTCAGCGTAGAATTGACCATATCTTAGAATAGAATGGGATTAGGTAAAATACGCACTCACTGCCTGGTTTTAGTCCAGTTAATGAGGTCGTTTCACCTCACAAGTAATTGACTGGAAGAGGACTTAATTAGGCAGGGATCATATAGCATGCATTCATTATACACACATACATCTTAAGTCAGGGAACTACATACACGTAACAGATGCACCTAAATGAAAAGCACTCTTCTATAATTCTAAAATTGCCTGCTTTATATAAACATTAACTAAGCACAATAAAACATATCTTTATGTTCTGCAGCTTCCTTGTAGCGATGATATGTATTTCACAATTTGTGTTCCATTTTTCCTTTTTACCTAATCTCTATGAAAGTCGTATCTAATTGTCATATAATATTCGCACTTTAATAGTGTAGAAACGGAACACCTCTCCCAACACAAGATGGCACCCTCACATTTTAGGTTCACCGAGTCCGTTCGTTCGCTTCCGGTTCAGTTCTTCCAGGATGCTATGCAGCACGCGCTCTACCCTTTTGCATTTTCCCTTACTGTACCGCACATTCCGCACAGGAAGTGACGGTCGTATCATGGCGAAAAGCAAATTTGAGTATGTGCGGGAGTTCGAGGCGGACGACGCGTGTTTGCGGAACTGCTGGGTGGTGATCCGGCTGGACGGGCGCAACTTTCACCGGTGCGGGAATCATGGTCTCGGAGAGGGCTGCGGGAGGACCTACTGGGTAGTAATTAACCTGGGCGGGGCTTAAAAACGAGAGAAACACAAAGGGGAGAATCGCTGGTGATAGGCGAGAAGAGGAATTGATTGTTGTTAAATTGTGAAATGGATAGTGACCGAACTTAGAGAATGTTAAACGAACGTAAAAGAAGTAGCAAAAGGCGTGGCTAATGGGTTGAAAGTGTCGTAACTGTGATGGATATGAACAGGGCGGAGCTGAGAGGCTTTTGAAATGAGCTGCACGAAAAGAGTGACTGCTCTGTGTGTGTTGAGATTATTGAAGGTCTGCCCTTGTATAGGAAAACACTTTAGCTGTATTGAACCAGTGGTCGAAGTGGGGTAAAAAAGTAGGGGAACTGTGGGCGGAGAATCAGAGGGCGGGAATAACCTGAGGATTGGATCTGTGGACGGAGTTAGAGGTGTGGCCAGGATGCGCAAAACATCCCAATCTTTAGTATTTCTGTGGCATTTCACTGACCAGTTACAGTTTATTATGTTATGTAATTCAACCAATGGATACACATGATTAATATGAGCTATTGACATTAGAAACATATTCCACTTTGTGAATTTATTTTTATCACAGAATGTCCCAAAAATGCTTAAAAGTGGAAGCACGAGCCATTTGTTTCCGAGCCATGGAGTTTCTGTTGTCAGCAATATACACAGAGACAATCGATTCTACTTGTGTAAATGACTGTATAGGAAATGTTACATAAGACAAAGGACTACAAGATGTAGGACATTACATGTAATGGGGTGACCCTGTAACCCTCAGAACCTGGGTGGGTAATGAAACTATTAATAATGGTTCTGTCGCAACGAAATACACAATGATATAGTATTTCTTATTGCGTTACTTCGAGAATCCGTCCCTGCACGGGTACCAGAATAGTGGTATCAATACACACAAAGCACACTGACCACAAGGGAAATAAAGTTTTAGTCATATATTTCCATCATACCTGAATCATGTTAAAAACATTAATTTTGCTGACCAACAAAAACATATACACTGAATAGACTCTGTGCAGAATTGATATACACTTAAAAACCAACATACATTGATGTCAAATCATACGGTTCTTTAACAAGGTCAACTATAATTGCAATAAACCAATAGGTACATCAATTAATTCTTGGGTCCTAGTGGGTTTTTGTATAGCTGATTCATGGAAAGAAGAAATGCGTTGACGTTTCGACCCTGGGGGGGCGATGCGCTGGTTGTGCGCATCAAAGGCGGGTCTTCATCAGGACTGTACAAAGGTGGGACAGCCTATGGGCATAATAGACATGTGTCAGAAGTGGGTCAGTGGTAGTGTGCGCAAGAAGTGAGGGCATTTACATTGCTCACCTTCAATGAACCTTGGCTCCTCATGGAAACCTGGTCCTGTATGATTAGAGTTGCTGGTCAGCCGACTCAGTCAACACGATTGTCCTTCGACCTATACATGAGGTGGTGGTAATTACTCATCTCACATAGTCCCTCTATGCTAGCTTGTCATGAATTACGATTGCATAGATTTTACATACCTAAGTGGTGGTTAATCTACCGGCTAGTGTTAGTGGCATTATATACAACGGTTTAAACTAGGGCGTGGCTGAAGCCTGCAATGCTAAGATTCTACCCAGGTGCTAGTCAAAGTAATGACAACCACATGCCTGGCATTATATGCACTTTCTGCCCTAGTGAGTAACAATAAATTAAAACTAAAAAACGATTCACGTAATATAGGAGCACTCCAAATGTTAGATTAAGTACTAACTGTCTTTACCAAGGAAGTATGGTTTCTGGCTAATTAAGTAAACATGTAGGAACGTAAGAAGCTACACTGGTAAAAAACACGCCGCATGCTTTACAATAGCACAGGCAGCGATCGTTTTTTTGTTTTAATTTATTGTTAATTGAGCTTCTAAAAATAAATAAGGCTATGGAGAGAGAGTAATGCCGGATTGGTTAAAGGACACCACACTGCCAATTGCTCAGGCAGAATGCTTTCATTTCTTTTGAGTTTAGCTTTAAGATGGGGCACTTAGGGAAAGAATGTTGAAATATATGAGGGCACATCAGTAAGGTTTTAAAGAGCGCGCTGAGACAGAAGCACTTTTTCGTTACTCACTAGGGCAGAAAGTGCATATAATGCCAGGCATGTGGTTGTCATTACTTTGACTAGCACCTTGGTAGAATCTTAGCATTGCAGGCTTCAGCCACGCCCTAGTTTAAACCGTTGTATATAATCCCACTAACACTACAGGGAGCACCAGTCCTAATAGATAACCTCGTATCCCCTCCACAGATCAAGGAAACCATAACCTTTTCATCTGCATAAGCGGTAGATTAACCACCACTGAGGTATGTAAAATCTACGCAATCGTAATTCATGAAAAGCTAGCATAGAGGGACTATGTGAGATGAGTAATTACCACCACCTCATTTATAGGTCGAAGGACAATCGTGTTGACTGAGTCTGCTGACCAGCAACTCTAATCATACTGGACCAGGTTTCCATGAGGAGCCGAGGTTCATTGAAGGTGAGCAATGTAAATGCCCTCACTTCTTGCGCACACTACCACTGACCCACTTCTGACACATGCCTATTATGCCCATAGGCTGTCCCACCTTTGTACAGTCCTGATGAAGACCCGCCTTTGATGCGCACAACCAGCGCATCGCCCCCCCAGGGTCGAAACGTCGACACATTTCTTCTTTCCATGAATCAGCTATACAAAAACCCACTAGGACCCAAGAATTAATTGATGTACCTATTGGTTTATTGCAATTATAGTTGACCTTGTTAAAGAACCGTGTGATTTGACATCAATGTATGTTGGTTTTTAAGTGTATATCAATTCTGCACAAAGTCTATTCAGTGTATATGTTTTATATGTTTTTGTTGGACAGCAAAATTAATGTTTTTAACATGATTCAGATATGATGGAAATATATGACTAAAATTTTATTTCCCTTGTGGTCAGTGTGCTTTGTGTGTATTGATACCACTATTCTGGTACCCGTGCAGGGACGGATTCTCTAAGTAATGCAATAAGAAATACTATATCATTGTGTATTTCGGTCCGACAGAACCATTATTAATAGTTACAAGGTGTAGGAGTCACATGATAACCATACTAGTAGACAGTATAGTTTAATAGTGATTGGCCTGGAGAAACACAAACTCAGAATTTAAAACTTAATACCATGATTGGGGGTTCTCTTTAAAAATCATTATTGATTTGTATAAAAAATAACACTTTTTGCAACATTAGGATAATCAAAGGCTTAGGGAAAAAAACATAACGCTTTAGTTTACCTTGCAGTTTGTATGCAGCTCTTAGATGAAAGTTAATAGCTCACTGTTCTTTGTTAGGATTTTAACTTATAAACTGCAAGTAGCAAAAGGAACTCACTGACAAAAGCAGTAACCCACTGATCTATTTACAATATGTGCACTTTGTGATGGGCCTGGTATATTTTCTTTGCAGCAGGCACATTAACCCTCTGCGCTATCTTTACATGAGTCCAAACTACCACTAGACAAATCTTCGATCTCGCTCTAGGAAGAAGTTTATTCATCAGAGTTATCATGGCATTTTTATTATTGCCGCAAATAGCTGGCGGCCAGGAAGGAGGCAGCAAGTGCTTTTAAAACCATAATATACGACACCCCCACTCAAAGTCAGCACCCGTTGCGGTCACACCAGTCGCACCGCCCTAGAGCCAGCTCTTCTCAGAGGTCCTGTGACCTCAGTGACAGAGTGACTGTTGCTCTAGGGTCTGCTACTTCGTAGGCCTGCCCGCAACACTGGAGGTGAACTTCAGTATGGATTGTGGTGGGCAAGCCTTCAAGGTGAACCCACACTTAACACTGCTAGGGTCCACCTGCTGGTGCTAACACACCAGGGCTTTTCTGGTGCCTTCTAAGGTCTGGCATGGGAATGTGCTCCCTCAGGAGAGTGGTCTGGGGGACTGTTCATGAAGGCTGAACCTGGTTCCCCAGTTCTAAATTTAGCAGCTCTGCCCCCAGTGCTACATCTGCTCCCTCACTGAACACCATACTGCCCCACTGAGAGAAACTGATGAGGTAAAGAACAACAGCACACTAATAAATACCACAAAGAACAAAATCAACTTAACAGCGGATCGGATAAAAACTCAAATAAAAAAGGGGAAAACGGAAGGAGCTCCAGGCCCAAACGGAATACCACCGATAATATTTAAACACAACATCAAATTCTGGAGCAATACACTACTGCCTCTTTGCGGGCATACAAGAATTAGAAACCTGCCCCGAATCCTGGCAAGGATCGATAATAAGCCCAATTTACAAGCAAGGAGATAGGAGTGATCCTTGCAATTATCGGTTGATCGCTCTACTTGACATAGAAGCAAAGTATTATGCGGGCATCTTATTGGATGAATTGACATCTTGGGCAGCGTCAAAACACATCATCCCGGAAAATCAAACAGGGTTCTGCAGGAGGACAAGGAACTACTACCAATGTCATGGCATTAACTCTGCTGACAGACGCGGCCAAAGTAGGAAAGAACTCCCTGTTTTTATGTTTTATCAACTACAGCTCAGCCTTCGACCATGTGGACCGGGGCAAACTATGGCGAAAGCTTGACAAATGGGGGATACCGCAACCCCTCCTGAAGCAATTAATCTTACTCCACACTAACACCATGGTTAAGATTAAGCTGGGAGACAACGCACCTCTCCAGGAGAATCAATACCTCTAAAGGACTAAAACAAGGGTGCGTCCTAGCCCCTACTTTGTTTAATCTTTTCCTGGCAGACCTACCAGGGGAACTGGACAACACCAAATCGCACGCCCCACGGTTGGGGGACACCACGCTGTCCAACCTCCTCTACGCTGACGACCTGGTTCTAATTAGTCGAACTCCAATTGGCCTTCAGCAACTTCTAAACACTACCTGCACATTTTAGAAGGCCAGGAAAAATTCCTGGTATCTGGACGGACAGAAATTGGACCATGTAGCATGCTACAAATATCTGGGGGTCCTAGTAGACAACAGAGGCTCGCCCAAACCGCAACCAGAGACGCTGCATCGAAAAGGCACCATGAGCAGCTTTGCGATGATCCCCTTGAAGAAAATACTGCCAGATTATACGCTTGACCCGCTTCTACAAGTATTGAGAGCTCGCCTTCAACCGATGCTAACATATGGGAGCGAATCAACTCTCGGAAAAGATGCTCTTACCCTCGATAGAGTGATCAGCAAAACCTTCAGAACAATCTTTCGGCTACCCAGTTATGTATCCCCTGCCCAAATCCGTCTGGAGTTCGGGATCCAAAAACAGACAGTGGAAAGAAGGGGCAGCTTTATAAAATGCTGGCACAAGATTAGAAATGCAGAGCAAGGCACCCTAAACGCCCACCTTTGGTCTGAGCTGCAGCGACGAGAATCCTCATACGCAAGGACGTATCTGATTTAATCGTTAGAAGTACTCGAACTGTCTGACCTCTGGAACACCTCAGTAGATCACAAAAGCTTCAAAAAGCTAGTAACAAAGGTTACAAAAATAACATCGCTATTAGAGGATACGGAAACTCTAGCAAAAAGGGCACATGGATGGACAGTCTTAAACGATTACAAAACACTAAAGACTCAAGTGTATATGGATCATGGATTCAAACAGAAGACTAAAGAGGAATTTTTAAAGCTACTATTCGGTATACTACCAATTCTCCCCCATCTGGCCCCATGGAAAAGGAACCAGGAAGACAAAACTTGCCGTCTCTGCAGTGCAGGACCTGAAGATATTATCCACATAATATGTATCCGTCCAACCTTAACGGACAAAAGGAGATCCTTGTTACGCACAATATGGAACCAGAAGGGCATTAGAACCTGCAGACAAGCAGTCAAAATATGTTTTAATCCGCAGGAGACCCAATTAAATTGCAGACTTACAAAATACTTTGACGCAGTGACGGAGAGAATTAAAGAGACACAAAATGAGGAAACAGAGTAACATTTAGTCACTGCCGCCGAGCACAACTCCGGGACCGAACAATAGTAAAAATGTAAACTGTTAATATGAACTTCATAATTTTAACCCCTGATAATTTATTTTTACCTTTGACATGTATCTCTTTTAAAGACGTGCACTTTAAATTGTGAGTTTTAATTAACTGTGCAATAAACTTATCTTATCTTATCACTGAGAGAAACTCATACTGCCTTCAGCCACAATCCAATTTGACCTGCTAAAAATAACTGGATGCGACTCAATTCAAATTACACAGTAGGCAAGATCAATATGCTGCCTAAAAGAAAAGGTAACAACATCCTGGAAAAGCAAACACTCTTAAGGAATGAAAGATTTAATAAAGCATGTAAAATGTAAGCAGGAACATGGTGAACTTAACGCTTTTACAGTCATTATTCAGAAATCAACAAGTATTTTTGCCTGAAAAGTTAAGGACATAACTGCAGGGCCCAGAAAGGACCCATTTCAATGTCCACTGCTTATATGCTTACAAAACGTAAGCAGTATGGTTTCAAAAGACCACATTTGTGAACACAAAGCCGCCGTACACATTTCGTTTTCCAATCCACCCATCAGCCAGGTATTGCAGTACCTCCAGGCAGGGCCTGTCCTAGGATTTTCAGGGCCCTGGGCAAAAGGGAATGTGGGAGGCCCCTGAAATCTACATAAGTGACACCTTCTGATCTCAGGGAAGCTGCTTTGTGCAGACTCAATTTGGGCCGCAGCTCCTCTTCTCAGCCACCCCAAGCAACTCTTGTACAGCCCATTTCGAACTGAAGGTGTGAGAATTGCTTGGGGGCTGAGTTAAACCTGGGAGAGGAGTTGGCCTAACGGCTAGGGCGCTCGACCTCGGACCTGGAGGAACTGGGTTTGAGTCTCGGTAACGACGCCAAACATCCAGTGATTCTGGGCAAATCACTTAATCTCCCCGTGCCTAACAAAAAAAAAAAATGAATGTCTGTCCTCATGTAACGTAACTGGTGCTATGTAAAGCGCTCTGATACCCGATTCGGTTTGGGTCTAGTTCGCGCTATATAAAACTCTGCACAAAAAAAAAAAACCTGTGTGGGCTAAAGTGCTGACAATGGGCGCCCTGCCGAGTCTCTGAACTGGCTGCCTGAGAGGTGTACCCTCCCCTCTGCCTTCCCACACCATCCCTTAGAGGCCCCAGGAGGGGGGCCTGCTCCCATGAGCCCGTTTGTGAAGCATTTCTTTCACTCTGATCGGCAGACATACACGAGGACTAGTGGGGTGTTAATTGCCATTGTGGGGGGCCCCATCCTGGCAGGCAGAGTGCCAGGCCCTGGGCAGCTGCCAACACTGCCCATGCCTAGCGCCGGCCCTGCCTCCAGGTAGGAGGTACTGGAGGAAAACAATGCTGTTCAAAGAAAGACAAGAAAACAAAAGTAGCGCTTTACTGGCAAACTCTGTAAAGTGGCGCTAATGTAAAATATCTGGCCACTTTAAGAACACTCCATCTTGCTTTATTTAATTATTTTTCAGAGTTTGAACATTTTATTTCCGAGGCTGCACTTTGGAATAGTAAAATGTCAAAACGGCATTTCCAGCAAAAGTGGTTTTCTTTTTTGAATCCATTTCACAGGGGTCCAAATGGACGACAGGAAGAGACGGTGAGAACCATTTCTTGATTCATGATTTTCAGAAAAGTGAGAAGGAGTTAGACGGAACGAGAGGGAATAGGGAATAGGGAATAGGAGTAAGAAAGAGGGGGCAGCTGCCAGCGGCAGAGCAGAATTCTTGTCTTGTCTGGGCAGGAAGTAAGAGACAGAGACCTTATCCTTCTCTGCTCCCCGCCCGTCCACGAACAGAATATTTCTGACGTCCAGGGACGCATGTTCATAATAAAAAAGTAGGGGAACAGAATCTACAGAATTAAAGAAGTAGGGGCACGCCACTTTGACCACTGTATTGAACACATGACTGGATGGGGCAGGCAACCTTCAACTGTAAAAGAGAGTAGGCTTGCCAATTGCCTCCATGTAGTCCGGCACGATGCTTACAGTTTAGGACCTTCTCTTTGAAATTAACTTGGATTGATTTAACTTAACCAGAAGTAAACTTTAACAGAACTCTATACCCATTGGCACCTTCTCCTTACTGCTCTATCTTCCGGTGGCATGGCTAAGGTTTAGATAGTTGTCTTTTTTGCTTTCTTGAGTCCAAGACTGCCGTGAGAGAAGTACAGAATCTGTTGTCTTAGAAAAATTGTATGACCTCTGCCCCTCAGTTTATATCACAATCAAATATGAGTATCGTTAATCTTCAGGAAAAGGTATCTACTGCTATGATCTTATTTCTATTTCACGACCGGAGCTGAAAATTATGCATAATTTCCCCCACTTTATTATTCAGCAGCAGCTCCCACGTTCACTTTTCGAACATTAACAAAATTGCATTTCCCAGAAACAAAGGGAAACGTCGACAACATACTAACAATACAGTACAGCAATCTCACGTTTCTGCCCACTATAAATCCTTGTGTGTGACCTGAAATTGTGTTTTACTATTTTGCTTTTTATTTTGTGGGACGGTTTAAGTGATTAGCTGCTCTTTTTACCCACAAAGAGTCTGTCCGTTTGGACGATTACTCCTACGTGCTAGGTTTCCCACTTTGGGAATGTTAGGGCCTTTGTTTAGAGCTGCTCTGTGTAACAGAGCCTTCTGGCAGGTGGTTGGGCTGTCACTGAGCCCGCGACTGAGGGCTCAGCCCAATTTCTATGTTGACCCCTGGCCCAACGTTACAGAAAGAAGCTCTTTGAGCCCAATGGGCGTTTTGCGCCTGATGGACACCTATCTGAAAGGTGTACCATGAAGCGGAGCAGAGTTTTCCCTTACCGCTCTGCTGATAGGTGTTGTGCGTTCTTTGGAGTAGTTAGAGCTCTTGTCTGATGGGTTATTGGACTCTAAGGAGCTCAGATGAACTTGATCTGTATATTGGCAGGCATGCTCTCCAACTAGACTCTGCTTGGGCACTAGGACTAATTTCATATTTAGGCATTGAGGCGAGAGTGAAGCCTGAAGGATATTAAAGGGTTCTTGATATATTCATGTCTGTGCCTGCCCACCCTGCATTTACTTTAGTGTGCGTGGTATGAAAGCTTGGGAACACTCTCAATTGAATACAAGAGAAGATGGGAACTTTTTCCCTGCAGAACAGTGTTTGTCTGAGGAGTTTGGACACTCTCTGTCTGTAGCAGTAACTTTTACCCTAAAGGCCATTACTGAACAATATATTCTTCAACAAAAAAGGGGAGGAGGAGAAAACACTGAGGATCCTTACCATCTTCCAGACATAACAATTAACCAAGGTCAGGCCCCTCTATGATAATCGAATTCAAGTTTCAAAACCCTTCTTACCTAACCATTGAGGTTCTAAAAGGGTCCCCAACCTCGAAACTTTGTGGCATGCTTCATCATTGGACCCTCAACCTATGAATGACCCTTAATTAGGGTGGGCTTGACCAGGCATCTGGGAGCATTAGATATTGAAGAAATGAGAGGAGATAGAATACAATTATCCTGGATTAAACCATATATTCATTTATTTAATGATGGTCATCCCGATAAGGCTAAAACAGACAGTACAATAGTTCTTAGACATCTGAGAGTGGTAATGGCCTCTGCTGTGGTCATGTGATCACGACAGAGGACTTGGACGCAAATATCCTTATCTGGGTGACCACAAAACTTTCTACCTTATTGGCGAAGTTCTTGAAAGATCCCTAAACAGTTCTTGATAGCTTGCCAAGACAAGCTCTGGGACGTGATGGACCCCTCTTACTAGATTCTGATTTGATGAAAGAAGTGGTCAAGGCTCTGGGAGACATTTTGGGCCAGATGTAGGTAATTCCGATTTACCTACTCTTAAATACCAAATCATACCGATTCGGTATTTAAGAGAGAGGTAAATTGGAAGTAGGCAGATGTAGGTAATTTTTATTTTACAATTACTGATTCTGTAAGATTCGGTATTTACCGATTCGGTAAATACCGAATCGGTATTTGCCATTGATTCCTATAGGCCTTGAAGCCCATAGGAATCCATGGGAAATACCGATTCGGTATTTACCGAATCGGTAAATACCGAATCTTGGCATGGGGAACGGGGTGTCACTTTGACACCCTGTAGCACCCCAATTGCAGGCTTGTGTGCCATGTGGCACACATACATGCCCTAAGGGCATGTCTGTGTGTCACATGGCATAGGTGTACATGCACAGATGTGCATGTACACTAGAATTCGGTATTTTACCACCCAATAGGATTGGGTGGTAAATACTGACTCCTAAAGGGCCTGTGGCACTCTTTGAGGTGCCAGCTACATCTGGATTTACCGATTCGGTAAATATACCGAATCGGTATTTTACCGAATCGGTAAATTTACTGATTCTGGAAAATTCGGGCCCCCTACATCTCAAAAACCAATTACCGGTCGGTAACGGCCGAAATCGGCCGCTACCCACCGGTAATTGGCGACCTACATCTGGCCCTTTGTCTCCAGGGATAGTTTCCAGTTGGGCACAAAGTGTTGTATGTATGTTGGTTATGCCAACTATGCCTTATCAGTGGAACAACGCTGGCCCCTTTCAATTAAGGTGGATCCATAATTGGGGAAACATGCTATGTCGGCTGCAGAAGCTGTGGACCAGGAGTTCCTTTCAGAAAAACTTTTGTGAAGGAGCAGGGGGAATTTATGGCAGCCTTTTTTGACCCAGACAAAGCCAAAACTTTGATTAAGAAGATCTTTGGTGAGACAAGGAAAGGAGGCTTGTCTGATGCTTCACCCAACAAGGTCTTCAGAAAACAATGTAGACAGAATTATGGCTGGCAGAATAGGGGACAGTTTGGTTCCTTCTTCCCATCTAGAGAAAATGCCAGAGGCTAAGGAAAGAGCACATGCCTTAGAAGGTTATTCCGATAACAATTATCTCCTTTTTAGGTCGAGGACCGAAGGCTGCGCTTGCGCAGTCTCCGGGAGGAGATTTAATGATTTTGAGTATCGGAGCTTGAACCTGCCTTTCTCCTCCATTGGCTTGCTTCCTAAACGGAGGCCAGCCATTGGATGAGAGAGGCGTCACTCAGTTAAAGCCCCGTCTCTTTCGGATTCAGGGGCGTGTTTTTTTTCGGTTCTTTCGACTGTGACGTCATCCGTCACTCAGAACGCCAAAAACACGCCCCCGAATCCGAGTTGCGGCCGCCATTTTGCTTTTTTCTTGTTTATGACTTGTTTGTTTTGAGAATGTATAATTGCAAAATCGAAACATTTTGGGATGAAAGTACATTTAACCAAAAAGTATGTGAGACAATCAAAACAAAGATCTCGTCAATTGTTTCCGGCAGAAGCAGGGTTAAAGGCCTAAGGCTGCATTTGCTGTCTCCGTTTACCCCTCTGGTGCGCACGAAGAACCCGGCACTGGTGTTCACGTGGAGCGGCTGGAGCGAAGGGACCCGTGGCTCTTCGCGGGGCACTGCCAGCCGCGGGAAAGCCTTTCATTTTTTTATTAGCACTGCAGGAATGAAGCAAAAGGAGGTTTCTGAGCAGTTTATTTTGTTCCTCTTTAAACAATCTCCCCGCTAGACGGACAGCCGGCCCGTGAGTCTGAAAAGCCCTCGCTTCGCCGGAGGAGCCGAAAGCAGCGTTGACCTTAAATGGTAAAAGCTCCCTTGAGTGAAAGAGAGGCTGGCCTCGGGGGGAAAAAAAGGGAGAACTCCATTTTGGGTTAGTTATTCCAATAACTGAGGGGAAATCTGCTCTATCCGGCCGAGAACCAAGAGCTGGACCTCAATACTTCTTAAAGGTACAGTGCATTACAATTGTCATGTATTTATTTACACTGTAGCGCTCTTTGCATTCATTGAAATTCATCTAAAATGTACAAAAGATGTGTGCAGCTGTTTCGAATGTGGTATGAGAAGGCGGGAGATAAAACCACACATGTAAAAGATTGTTTACTTATTCCTCAAGTTTACAAAGGCATATGTGTACTATACAAACGCCAGCAACGCAGGGAGAGGTCTTGGAAGCAAACTAGCTACATTTGGAATTCATTCCTTCTCAGTATGTGTGTGTAAAATGTTTGTTTTACATATTAATGTCAGTGTCTTCGAAATGCAAGCATGTTTTTTAGTAATGTGGCAAACACTGGCACATGCCGCATTTGCGCGTGATGTTTTGTCAAGAGACTTCTTGCAGCCTTCCCCTACTCCATGTATGTGTGTAGTGTCGAGAATTTGCTTGGATCCATGCACGGGAAGCGCCACTGTCGCACCACTGCCTTCTGGGGGCTTTCAGGGCCTGGATTTGGGTATACAGTGGACACCAAACCCAGGTCTTTTGTACATAACATGTTTGATGTCCCTGGCTAAGTTCTTGGTGTTGACATGCTGGTAATCGCAGGAGACCAACAAAAACTTCATGCGTAGGGGTCAGAGTGCATTTTTCGTTCCGTCTCCATGATTTTATGTCTAACCTGAAAAAACGTGATCTATTTTGAAGATCGACCCAGTGTTTCCATTGCCAAAACCGACAGCTCTGTTTTCATAATCAGAAACAGGCGTTTCATGTATGCCAGCATTCAGTATAACCCTGCGTGTCAGACTGCCTTTAGAGAAAATACATTTTAAGCTCACTGCAACCGAGATTCTGGGAATAATGCACGCAATTAGGGTAAAAGAGGTTTGTAACTGTCAACCGAACCTTAGGATGCAAGAGGACCATCGACCAGATGTATTATCTTTCCGGTTGCAAAAAAGTGGTTGTAATTTGCATCTTGACTGGTTACGATCAGAAACATATTTTGCTAACTGACTAGTGTACTAATAGGTCGATTCCCAAAATAAGGAATTGGAGGGAGTGGCCGTCTGACCTACGTAATGAATGTTCATTAGGTAGGTTATAAATTGTGACTCGGTCCGGTTGATCACAGTCACAGGGATCGTGGCTGGCAGACCATAATGTCTGTGATTTCCTTTTAAATAAAGGAAATCATTTTTTTTTTAAGCGGGCTGATTTCCTTAATTAAAATGTGACTGCTTTAAAAATATATATATCTATTCTTTTAAAGTGTCATTACGAGTTGAATGTGGTCCCCTACTCCTGAAAGTTTTACCCCAATTCGCAAAGGGGAAGGTTGTAAGAAGTAGTTCTTCCCTTTTGCGAATCAGTTGTCCTCCCAGCTTGCGGCCGGGTCAGTAATTTCTTAGTCAACTGCAACTGCTAATACAGCTTTATGCACATGGATAGGAATCACAATTGGGAAGGGATTTACAAACCGCTTCCCTTCCAATTTGAGATTCGTAAATCATTTCTAAATCCATTGCTAGATTCAGTTAAACTTTACCGTCTCCTAAAATAACTTTAGCACATAGCACAACACTTTTTCATGGTTGCAAACTGACTAACTTAGTACATTGCAGGTTTTGTGACTGCTTAAAAAGTTTAGTACATTTGGCCCTGATTTCTGTCTGTTTAAGGGAGAGGCTATTCAAGCTGTTCTCTTCAAGCACAGCTAACAATGTTTGGAACTAGAATGTTTAGGTTTTGTTTGCCGTTCATGAATAGATTTTGGATAAAATATTATACAATGTTAATGGCCAGTGAAATTATGTGATTCTGTGCCTGCATCATTTACTGAATCACAAGGCGAATAGGTGAGTAAGAATGGGCTAGGAGGCTATGAGGGAAGGTGTGAGTGATCAGGGGCTGAGGTACAGCGAGAAGGGATTGGCCAATTTGGACTGTGTTAACATACCTGCCAGCTCACACGGTGCCACCGTGTGATATCGGCTCCCATCACAGGGTTTCCAGACGAGGAGGCAATATCACATGGTGGCAGGAAAAACGAGATGATAGCCACTGCAAATAGTGGTCAAGTCTTGTGTGTGTGTGTGTGTGGGGCTCTGTGTGTGTGGGTGGCTCTTTGTGTGTGGGTCTGTGTGTGTGGCTCTGTGTGGGTGTAAATGCAATAGGGCATGCATTTGCGAGCGATTAAGCTATTGGCATTGTAAATGACAATGCCATTTATTTAACGATTAAGCTATTGGCAATGTAAACGACAATGCCATTTATTTATGATTTAAAAAAAAAAAAAATTTCATGAGCAATGCCAATAGCTCTACCTTTAATAATGCCGAGACCATTGCATTGTAAATCCTTGTCATTCTAAAGCTAGAGGGGTGTCTGTTGTACTTTAGGGCTCAATTGGGGCTGCAGCCCTCACTGGCCCGTGAATTCCACACTTCGCTTAAGGGTTCCGCTCAACTGAATCTCTGCTGGAACTCGCTTCCTCCAAGCACTCTTCTCCTTCTCATGGGGTCCTGTGGTCTTTGCGGGTAGGCATATGCTCTTGCTCAAGGGGATGGGGTCTTGATTTTCTGGTGTGATGTATCCTTACCTATCTGGAACCCTAGCAGGCCCTGGTCCCTAGTCCTAGTGACAATATGCAGAACCTTGCTGAGCTTCTCCAGACTGATGTACAGCCAATGTTTGACTAGTTGACCGTTTGACAATTTAGGATACTCAAGCTCCACTTTTTAGGTCGAGCCTAGGGGCAGCGCGCATGCGCTGCTCTGCTCTCTGTAATCCATCTCTCATGCTAGACCACACCCCCTCATTCTATTTGTTGCTTTGTGTTCCTTTCTGTGGTTGTTTGTTTTTACTGGTTGAACACTGCCCTTTGTCCCGCCGTTGGGTGTGGTTTCAATTTCCAGGCGACTGACCCTGTTACAAGTGCCATTACACTTGAATTCTTTTATTGTTTGTTTGGGCACTCTTTAACTTGCATGGAATGGTCCCCCGCCGACTCTTGCTGGCCAGGGGCCGCTCTCGTTTCCATTTAAGTATATCTGCGATATGTTCCGATTTGCGAGCACTACCCGTTCTCGTGTTGCCATTGCTCCTGCTCCCTCTCGTTGCCAGTGTTCAGCACCTCCCTAGTAAGTGTATTTTCCAAGCGCTTGGTTTGTGTTGTGAATGGATCATGAGTGGCGGGCTATTTAAACTTTTGTTTTCTTGTTCCGCCAACGCAGATAGAATGTGAGGCTGGGATCCCTAGGTACATGTAGAGCCTAATTGGCAATGCACTGCGAACATAAACAAGCCTTTACAGGGTCGTTGATGCGCCTGACTGGCATCCTACAAGTTGTTTTACATTTTTCTATCCTGCCTGCCCCCTCAAAGGCATTGCTGCTGTTAAAGGCAGGTGCACCGGAAAACAACAGATACATGCAGGGAGTCCTCTAATCACAGAAAACTGCAGCCAGCTAGAGCGAGACACTTGAGGAGACCTGTCTGTAACTCGCCGTGTGCTCTGAGACAGCTTCTCTCCAGCTGAAGCCCCAGACACACGTCACAGCTCAATTCTGTGTAAGTAAAGCTAGCTCTGGTGAAGCACTGGTGCTCAGCTAAATTGAGACACACTCCAGGCACCTGTGGAATGGCAGCACTGGGGTGAGTCATGCACTCTGCCTGTGTTTGACACGTTTCCTAGAGAAAATTACAGGTCATTATTTGTTGTCAAGAGTCTGCAAAGGCCTGACGATGACTGGAAGAACTGGAGACAAATTCGTATGTAACGTGCAATTTCTGTACGTTAAGTATTAGTAAATGGGTCAGCTCTAATGCATATTTAAAAGTGCTTTCTATTTATACTTGTGACACGAAATGACTCTCCTTAAGAAAATACAGCTTTTGTTGTCGCAGATTAAGTTTCAGGAAACAATAGCTGTCCCCGGCTGGCTATTGGAGGGCAGATCTGGTGCTCTCCTTTCTCTTAACTCCGACCACTAATTTATCATCGCCGTGGTCGACAGCCTAAGCTTTTTTGGAAGCCCTTGCACAATGAAAGGGTCTGCGTCGGCCACCTTAGGAGTGACAGTGGGTGGGGGGCGGTGATGCCAGGCCTCAGGAAGGCCAAGCAGATAAGTAGGGACTGTCAGTGAAATGATGAAGAAGTCTGGCCCTGGTGAAAGCCTAGCAAATGAGATTTAACAAGCATTTGCAATGCAATATGTCTCACTTTTATGCAAGTTTGAGCTATTGGCATTGGGAATGTTTTTTTTTTAAACATACATTAAAGGCATTGTCATTTACAAGCCAATAGCTTAAACTTGCGTACATGTGAGACCTGTTGCATTGAAAATGCTTGTTATAATCTGTTTCCGACGCATATGTGATTTAGCGTCGCTGACTTTGTAGTGCGTGCTGTGGGCGTTGCTTCCTTTCAAGTGCCTACTTGTCTGTCCTGCCCTTTGTCCAGGAATCAGTCTGTCACAGTAGGAACGACTCCAGCCATGATAGCCCCACAACACAGGCCATGGGAGTGACTAGGGGATCACATCTGGATGACAGCCTCACTGATGTATGCCTGACAAGTTTACAATGGACCTAGCTCTGCTCTTTAGGATTCCTTGTCTGCAGTGTTTCTCTTAAAAATTCCTTCATCTCTCTCTGAGAGTGTGCTCAGGTCCCATTGACCAATGACCTCTCCAGAATCACAGTCCATTTGAAATGCACAGGAGAGCTGGGATTTCCCTTCTTCCAGTGTATGTGTTCCTTCCAGCTCTCAGGAATGCAGGCAGTTGACAAATCTGTCTGTGATGGCTCCTCTACCTCTAGATGCCTGTCCAGGGCCCTGTGTTTCCACCATGAAACCCACAGGCCTTCATCTACTTTACCACACACCACAGGTAAAAAGGCCTGTTCACACTACTGATCGCTATTACAAAACGGTATGCTGCCACCACTGCTCTTGAGCAGTAGCCCTTCTCCATTAGGAGGGACTGCTCTTGAGCAGTAGCCCTTCTCGACTAGGAGGGTAACTCTTTGTGTGCCCCTCCCAATAATACAAGATTGCAATCCTTGAGACCGGCCTAGGTCATGGTGCACATGAATAATCGGTTTTCTCCCATGACCAAAAATTGGTACCAAGCATCTATATACCGTTGCAGCCCGGGCCCTCATGGCAGGGTGCACGCCCATCACCATACCAGGGACTTATCCGTCCCAACACTGATAGTCTCTATTTTCGCTCTTTACAGGAGTTTTGTTGGATTGGACTGGTGTATGGATTTGTAGCGTTGCGTTTTGGGATTTTTGTCAGCCCGTGGTGCTTCAAGTTACAGTGTTCAGTAGAATACCTGAGAGTATGGGACATGAGACTGATAATTTGCTTGGATGACATTCTGCTTGGCAACTAATGCACAATCTGTACTATTGCGTTGCTTCAGAATCTGAGGTTCCTGCTCTGTCAGATGCTGAACTACTCTCAAGTCACTCGGAGACTCTTCTGGGTTTTTTCATAGATTCATTGGCTTCCACTCTGAGCCTTCTGGCTGAGAAGATGGTCTGGAACAAAAGGGAGTTAAGGAAAACCCTCTGAAGGGACAGACTCTCACTCTGACAGCTGACCACAATTGTGAGACTTCTCTCGCCATCCATTGATGCCATGCTTCTGTGTTCGCTCCATTACAGGTCACTTTAGATACTGTAGGCCTTTCATCTTAGAAGAGATGTGACTACTTGGAGTTGCCCACCCAGTCGTAGGAAGCCTGGACGGAGATCCAGTGGCTGCTGGATCGCATAGAGACATGCAATGAAAGGGCAGTATTTGGTCCTGCCTTGGACTTAATGATCAAGTTAGACACCACTTCTTTGGGTTGGGGAGGCAGATGTGGAGATATTTCCATTGGTGACAGATGACAAACTGAATCTCCATATCAATCGCTTGGAGCTTCTGGCAGGATTGTTAGAAATCCAGTGGTTCATAAGGGGCAGGTTTTTCTACTTTATCCTTCTGAAAGTGGTCAATGTGTCCATGGTCCAGTAAATTAATCAGCTGGGGTGTACTTGGTTCAGGAGATTGGCCGAGATGACGAAGGACTCCTGGCATTTTTGTCTGGAGCGTTAGATCTCCGTAACTGTAGAATACTTAATTGGACACCATGACTTGGTGGCAAATTGGAATTCCATGTTTATTCAGGATGTGAGCAACTGAATGCAGCATTGGCTATAAGGCCAGATGGGGTCCTTGCGCAACAGACCTTTTTGCATTAAAATCAAGTACTGGAATATATAGGCTGGCTCCTAGGGCCAGGAGTGAAGTCAGGTGATGCATTAGTTCAGAACTGAATGGGGGCTCGGAGGTACGCCTTTCCCCCTTTTGCCATGATAGCTAGAGTCTCAGTGAAGATGAGACATCTGGCAGTGTATCTGATTCTGATGTCTCAGATTTAGAGATCACAGACCTGGTTCTCAGCAATGCTGGAGCTGTTGTAGAATTGTTCAGTGGTGCTACCTCAGTGTCCCTTTATTCTGACAGATTGTTAAGTCGGCCCACATCTTCTGGACTTTGAACATTCCTTGAAGTTAATGGCATGGAGGATTACAGAGGAAGCTGACCTGTTCCGGGCTTTCCAGCATTTGCTGCAGGCTTTATCCAACAGGCATGGGCGGAGGGTACCATTAAGATGTTCTCTTTAGTATTGAGGAGAGGGTTACATTGCTGTGTGGAGAGGAACCTGCATCCTGTGGGGTTAGGAATTATACATGTCGTAAAGTTTTTATCAGAATTGGGAGATACGAGATTAGCATACACAGTGGTGCACAAATCTAGATAGGGCATATTTTCAGGACATCTTGCAATAACCCAAGTAAAAGCGGAAGAACACCTTGGGTTTGTAAGTTGATGAAAGGTATTTGTCTTCCTAGGCACCCGGGCATAGGTATGCCAGTCTCTATTTGCTGCTTTATTGGAAGGATAATGAATTTTTGGGAAAACTAGTAGTGCTGTTGTGTCATGTGGACCTGTGTCTGATGTTACGGCTTTGAATATTTCTGCCACAATGTTTGCTCCATAGGTAGTCACATTTACTATTGCCAGGAGGAAAAAGATGAATAAAAGAGACAATTTCATATCTAGCGTTTGCAGAAAAGGCTGTTGTGCATAGTCAGATCGAGCAAAGCTTTTGAGGAGATGACCAATGAGCTGATTTAGGTGTGAGAGCTAATTTTGTTGATTGTATTCAAGAAGCCTTTGAAACCAGTCGCCTCTTCCATTGCCAGGTGGTAAATATTGGATTATCCTCATAGCATGCATTAATGTAATGCGTTTTGGGGCTCACTAGGCTAGAGGTGCCATGTGTTTTAAGACATTTCTCTGGGGGGCATTTGGGAGATATTATGAATGCTGTAGATTGGTCATCAGATTCAACGTTCAATTTTTTATTTTAAGCTAATTTGTGGGGTGGCGTCTATAGAGGTGAGGAGGCTTTTGACATGCATTAGCCTTGCCACCAACCCTAACAGAATGTAAACCTTATTTGCTGTTGATTGAGAATGAAAGTTTTGATTCTAATAAAGACCGAGGTGAGCGGATTATCCAACCAGTTGATCTTTGGAAGATCATTCCCACTGATTGATACTTCGTTGCTGGAGTATTTAATCAATGTTTGATCTTTTGATTTTATTGGAAATATGTCACGTTGATGTACAAAATGATTATTGTGGATAGAAGAATGTGGTGCTGTGATGCATTTATATGAATTAAGTAACAGTGTTTACATTACCTCCTCTTAGGTGTCGATGACAAGAATAGACAGTCATTTGACTGTTAGGCATGGAAGCTCCACATGAAGGAGAAAGAGTTACATTGAGGTTTATAGTGGATGGAGACATGACTTTTGGTGCTGTTAAACTTTGGCAAAAGCAGTTTTGTTAATGTAACAGCAGTAGCGAACTTGGGAGCTGCTACTGAGTAATAAAACAAAGAAAGATGATGCATAATCCTCGCCTCTGTGTTTTCAATAGAATTAAAACTTTCCTTCTTAAAAGCTAAGAAATTTTACATTGCTCCCTAACCTTTCTCTTAAATCGACCCCAAAGCCCCTACCCTTTCTCTTTAGGTCTCGTCCTATTAATCGCGCAAGCGATAATAGGACGAGAGTATTGAGGGCAAAACAAGCTCTGAAACTACCAGGCGGATTACGTTGAGTGCATGTGCTCGTGCACACGCTTACCATTTGCTCCCCGAGCCGCCTGCCTCCGAGAGCTTCACTTCAAAGGGATCCGCTCCCCCGCTTCACACTTTCCACGGCCGCTAGGCCGTGTCTCGCATTTCTCTTCCCTCCCCCCCCCCCCTCCCCACAGCAATGCCAAGAGCTTGTCTGTTCCTGGAGGCCTCCGTATGGATTGAAAGGCCTCGGATGGCTGGTTAATGTTTATTTCCCTGTACAGCTCCTGCCCTGGCCACCTCCCCACCTCAGGACAGGTCTTGTTGCATCTTATAAAGATTCCATTCTTGTCTGTTTTGCCTGTTTTCCAGCGTTGTCTTTTTTTTACATCAGGATTTTTTTTTTAAATGCATTCTTCTCCTGGCCCACCTTTTTTCTTCACCGCACTAATGTTCTTTGTTTTTCCCTCTTATCGACCTCTTGCCCATTACTCTGATCTTAGTTGTGTTTATTTATTTTTTTAAGTTTCTCTCGGATTCTTTTCTCGAGTCTGGCCTTTACTTGTCTTGGCATACGATCCACTGCGTCTCTTCACCTGCCCTCATCATTACCACTTCCGCTAGCGTCCTGTCCTTTTGATTCGACTTACCGCATCTCTTTTTGTAGCCCCCTTCATTTCTAATTCTGTCTCATCCGTTGACGTAGTCTATTTCCTGGTCTCACCTGTCATATCTTATGACTTCTTCCTTTTCTCTGGACCTTCCCCCAAGTCTTGTACTTTCCAGTCACATTTTCAACTTTCTTTTTCCCGACTTAAGCCTTTCTCTCTGACCTATTATCTCTTCTCACCCTCCTTCCCTTTGCATGCCTCTTGACCACCCACCATACCATGCTGCTCTCGGCTTCCCCCCGTTCCGGTACACCCCTTGTTCGAGCCACCGTCTTTTTGTGTATTGAATCATGCCATGCCCAGCTAGCTCTGCCCTGCATCCTCTTACAGCTCATCGTTTGCACTCGTAGGACGCGTTTACTGCGGGGTCTCCTTTCCTTCATTCTTTCATCATCGCTTTCATGGTACAATGTGAGATTTCCTGCTTGCACCCAAGAGCGAGAATGTCAGCGAATGCAAATATGTGCAGAGTAGAAAGAATCCTCAGCTGGAAACAGCTGCCAGCTCAGCTGGTCGACTTGCTTTGGTGACTCCTCGGTGCCAAGGGGAACGGTTAGCAGGTCGGTGCTGCTGTATGTATTTATTTATTTAGTGCATTTTGATATAGCGCAGACTTTACCCAAAGGTGTCAGAGCGCTTCACAACAGAACCAAGAACGTTACATGAGGAGAATAGTCCATATTTTGCACGTTACAGAAACATGTACTGTTACGTTCAGGAGCCGTGTCCTTGGAACAGCTATTAATAGGCTGAGGTTTGGACTCAGCACTTTGGAGGCTTCTAGAGCACAAAGTATGCCAAATAAATGTAGCTGCTCGCTCATCGCTCAGGCCGTCGCCTTTCAGTGATAATCGCCCTCAGTGTTTACTCTGTGGAGTCTCAGTGACGTCATCCTCCTTTGCTCAAGTACCACAGTGCTGGCAAGTGGCCCCGTGTCATGTTTATCACTCAGTCGTCCCTGCCGCTTTAGCCAGCATCACTTTTAGAGCCCGCGGCTTTGACTTGGAGTACCGCTCCATTAACAGAAATATGTACGTTCTTTTATAGAACGTAATCTCATCATAAAGTACTTATCAACTATATACAGAAAAGACATAGTATTTACAAAAATATTGCTAAGCACAGGCGCGCGCTTGGCCTCGCACACCACCATCATTTGTCTTCAAAGGCTTGAAAGCTTGAAGGCAATCTGCTTCCCCGCCCCCTGGTGTTTATGGCTTTTCTCGCTCGCTAATGCGTTTTTCCCCTCCCACCATTCCTTTGATGTCCGCGCGTGGCCTCTGCCTGTCGCCTCTCTGTCCTTCACAGCCCTTCTCTGTCATGGAATCTCAAATTTGGGGACTACATCTTCAAAACAAGCCTGTTCATGTTGACACTTGCAATTAGAATACTTCTTTCTTTCCTTTCATCCTTTCTTTCCTTCTTTTCTTTTCTTCCTTTCCTTCCTTCCTTACCATCCTTTCTTGCCTTCCTTTTCTTTCTTCCATTCCTTTCTTCCTTTCCTCCCTCCCTTTCTTTCCTTCCTCCCTTCTTCCTTCTTTCTTTCGTTCTTTCTTCCCTTCCCTTCCACAGCATCACTCAGCACCACCACAGCACCACTCAGCACCACCACAGCACCACTCAGCACCACCACAGCACCACTCAGCACCACCACAGCACCACCACAGCACCACTCAGCACCACCACAGCACCACTCAGCACCACCACAGCACCACTCAGCACCACCACAGCACCACTCAGCACCACCACAGCACCACTCAGCACCACCACAGCATCACTCAGCACCACCACAGCATCACTCAGCACCACCACAGCATCACTCAGCGCCACCCCAGCATCACTCAGCTCCACTCCGGCATCACTCAGCACTACCACACCACCACACCACCACATCATCACTCAGCGCTACCCCAGCATCACTCAGCACCACCACAGCACAACTCAGCACCTCCACATTATCACTCAGCACCACCACATTATCACTCAGCACCACCACAGCACCACTCCGCACCACCACAGCACCACTCAGCACCACCACAGCATCACTCAGCACCACCACAGCACCACCACAGCACCACTCAGCACCACCACAGCACCACTCAGCACCACCACAGCACCACCACAGCACCACTCAGCACCACCACAGCATCACTCAGCACCACCACAGCACCACTCAGCTTCACCACATCATCACTCAGCGCTACCCCAGCATCACTCAGCGCTACCCCAGCATCACTCAACGCTACCCCAGCATCACTCTGCGCTACCCCAGCATCACTCAGCACCACTCAGCACCACCACAGCATCACTCAGCGCCACCCCAGCATCACTCAGCGCCACCCCAGCATCACTCAGCGCCACCCCAGCATCACTCAGCGCCACCCCAGCATCACTCAGCGCCACCACATATCACTCAGCACCACCACATTATCACTCAGCACCACCACAGCATCACTCAGCACCACCACAGCACCACTCAGCACCACCACATTATCACTCAGCGCCACCACAGCATCACTCAGCACCACCACATATCACTCAGCACCACCACATTATCACTCAGCACCACCACATTATTACTCAGCACCACCACAGCATCACTCAGCACCACCACAGCATCACTCAGCACCACCACAGCATCACTTAGCACCACCACAGCACCACTCAGCACCACCACAGCACCACTCAGCACCACCACAGCACCACTCAGCACCACCACAGCACCACTCAGCACCACCACAGCACCACTCAGCACCACCACAGCATCACTCAGCACCACCACAGCATCACTCAGCACCACCACAGCACCACTCAGCTTCACCACATCACTCAGCGCTACCCCAGCATCACTCATCGCTACCCCAGCATCACTCTGCGCTACCCCAGCATCACTCAGCACCACTCAGCACCACCCCAGCATCACTCAGCGCCACCCCAGCATCACTCAGCGCCACCCCAGCATCACTCAGCGCCACCCCAGCATCACTCAGCGCCACCCCAGCATCACTCAGCACCACCACATATCACTCAGCACCACCACATTATCACTCAGCACCACCGCATTATCACTCAGCACCACCACAGCACCACTCAGCACCACCACATTATCACTCAGCACCACCACATTATCACTCAGCACCACCACATTATCACTCAGCACCACCACAGCATCACTCAGCGCCACCATAGCACCAATCAGCACCACCACAGCATCACTTAGCACCACCACAGCATCACTCAGCACCACCACAGCATCACTCAGCACCACCACAGCATCACTCAGCGCCACCACAGCACCACTCAGCGCCACCACAGCACTACTCAGTGCCACCCCAGCATCACTCAACACCACCACATCATCACTCAGCGCTACCCCAGCATCACTCAGCACCACCACATTATCACTCCGCACCACCACAGCACCACTCAGCACCACCACATATCACTCAGCACCACCACATATCACTCAGCACCACCACATTATCACTCAGCACCACCGCATTATCACTCAGCACCACCACAGCACCACTCAGCACCACCACATTATCACTCAGCACCACCGCATTATCACTCAGCACCACCACAGCACCACTCAGCACCACCACAGCACCACTCAGCACCACTCAGCACCACCACAGCACTACTCGGCACCACCACAGCACCACTCTGCACCACCACAGCATCACTCAGCACCACCACAGCTTCACTCAGCACCACCACAGCATCACTCAGCACCACCACAGCATCACTCAGCGCAACCCCAGGTTATAGGTGTCACATTTGCAAAAGTTATAACTATTGGCATTGTAAATGACAAAACTATTAATTTAGCTATTTTCAAAACCAACACATAAATAAAAAAAATTTCATTTACAAGACCAATAGCTCAAACTTTCCTAATGCGAGACCTATTGCATTGCAAATGCTTGTTTTTATCGCTAACCCATCCTGTGGGTATCTCAAGCATCTTCTCTGTTACACTTGTTTTTTTTATAATCAATTTTATTGATTTTGAAATTAACACATTTGCAGCAAGAAAAACAAAGCCAGCTTTTCGCACAGTGTTCCATACAAAGTTGTGACAAAAACAGGAAAATAATACTCCCACATACATGAATCCAGCCAGAAATAGCAAGAACCAGTGTTCACAGGTATGTCCATAAGGGAGCCTCAGGAAAGTTCAATCTTCTACCACCCGACCCATTTACCCCACACCTTTCGAAACTTTTTGGACAACCGCGGGCTGCATACATTGGCCGTTCTTACTCTGCACACCAATCCACCCCCCTGCGCCACCGTGTCATAGACGGGACCGACTAATCCAGCCAGAGGGCTGCAATATCTCGTTTGGCTACTAGCAGTGCCATGGAGAGACAGAGCTTCCAGGCCCTGATCCCATCCAAACCATCAGTAACACCCAGAAGTATGGTCATTGGGTTCAGCGGGGCCTCCCAGCCCAGGACCTCAGTAAGTTCAGCCGTCACTAGTTCCCAGTAGCGCATAATAGCGGGACAGAGCCATACCATAAAATAAAATTCTTGGGAGCAGTGACAACGGGGATAGGAATTATCAGTCCGAAGCCCTGAGCGATGAAGGAGCTTAGGCGTGAGGTAAGCTGAATGCCGATAGTATAATTTAACTAAACGGAGCTGCGACGAAGCTGTAACAGTTTTAGGGGCCATCAGCGCGTCTCTCCAATCTGCGTCATCCAGGGAGCCTATCCATCCTTCCCGCTTGTCCCGGAGAGAGGCAAGGGAATTGGGGGTGTTATTTGTGAGGAAACGATAGATGCGCAAGATACCCCCCCATTCCCCAGGTTTCCAGTCATGACCTGAGTCTCAGGCGGGCTATATGCAGGCAAGGAGGTCCCCTCCTAGATGTGTGCATGAAGTGCATGGCGCAGCTGAAGATAGCGGTAGAACTGAGAGGTGTGGAGGGACAACCGTGTCTGCATTTCTGTGAACTCGCCAATGTGGCTTCCGGGCCAGACATCTCCCAGCTGAGAAATGCCGATGAGATCCCAAGCTCTAAATCCAGAGAGGGCGGCAACGTCTTTGAGCCATGTTCCGCACCACAAAGGGGTACATTGAGTTAGCCTGTCTGACCAGTGCGTGTGGCGCAGGGCGGCTCGCCAGGCCAAAAACACCCCAAGAGTAATCTCCGGCAGGGTGTGAGGGATTGTGGTACCGTACAGCATCCCTTGAATACTGGAAAAACCCAGTGCATGCAATTCCAGGTGATAGGCCGGGTCCGCCCAGGCACCATTGAACCAGTCATGCACGGCGAAAAGCCTGGTCGCCAAATAGTATAGATGTAGGTTCGTCATTCCCAGCCCCCATCAAAGGGTGGAATTCTGCATTGACTGAGAGCCAATCTCGGCCTCCAACCCCCCCACAGGAACTTAGTGGCCAAACCATCCATCTCCCGGAATCAAGACAGCTGGAAGGCGAGGGGTGTGTTTTGGAGCATATAAAGGAACCGGGGTAGGACCATCATCTTACAAAGAGCAATCCTGCCCATAGGGTTCAGCGACAGCGTTTGCCATCGAAGGAGGTCAGCGCATACGCGCCTCGCCAGGGTGTTGACGTTAAGAGCCCAGGTGAGATCAGGAAGGAGCGTCACCCAGATCCCCAAATATTTAAACGATTGTCAAGGACTGCCAATCAGAACATTCTCTTGATAAATGTAGGGGGACCAGGACCGACTTGGCCGCATTTAATCTGAGACCAGAGACACGTTCAAAGAGACGAAAAGCGCGAAGACATTGAGGCCCTGAATGGGCTGGGTCCGACCGATAGATCAATACGTTGTTGGCGTAGAGGGCAACCTTGTCTTCCGCCAGACCGGGTCAGCGCCACCCCGTGAGTAGTGGGTCAGCGCGGACAAGAGAGGCAAAGGGCTCCATCGCTAACCCGAAGAGGAGGGGCAAGAGGAGGCAGCCCTGCGTTGTGCCCCTCTCAACGGGGAAGGGGTGGGAAAGGGCTCGTTTAACCATCACCTGAGCCCGTGGCTTGAAGTAAAGGGTCTTCATCAAGTTACGAAAGGGGGATCCAAATCCCATTTCAGACAACACTGCCTCCAGATATCGCCAGTCCACAGAATCAAATGCTTTCTCGAAATCCACGAGGAGCAAGGAGAGATAAGGAGTTAGTTGTTGTCGGTGCGCCAGAGCCAGGCGGAGCCATCTGAGGCAGTGCCTGGTGCCCCGGACAGGAATATAGCTGCACTGGTCCATCTGGACCAACCTGTCCAGGTGAGGGCATATGCGGTGCTCCAAAACTGAAGCAAAGATTTTGAGCTCTGAATTAATAAGGGAAATAGGGCCGTACTCAGAGCAGTGAGCCGAAGGGGGTTGAGACTTAGGGATCACCACAATGGTGGCCAGATCCGTTTCAGGACAAAAGGATCTGCGATCCGCCGCCACACGGTACATTGCCAGGAGATGGGGGATCAGTGTGTCTCGATAGGATGCTTAAAATTCCTGCGGGAGGCCATCTGGCCCCGGCATCTTACCCGCCGCCATGCAGGAGATAGCCGTGTTAATTTCTTCCGGAGTAATTGGGAGATCAAGGTCCTTCAACTCGGCGTCCGTAAGCCGCAGGAGGGGGAATCTTTCACTCCGGAGAAGTTCCGATAGGGCGAGGTCTGGAGGCCAGGCAGAGGATAGAGAGGCGTAATATGAGACAAAACACGGGGCCACTGCCGTGGGGGTCTGATGGGTTTCCCCCTGGGAGTCCATCACTTCCGGAATAATACGGTTGGCCGTAGGGTAAGTGGCCCCCCCATCCATACACTCTCGCCACGGAGGACCTCCACAGCAGCTTAGCGGACTCCATGAAGGCCTGTCTGAGCTCTTCTCAGAGAAATGTGAGTGTCCGATCTTGGGACTCCGCTCGTTCCCCATGTGAATGGGCCTTCAACCGGGCAGCTTCAGCCTCCAGGAGCGTGAGCCGGGCCTCCTGCTTTGTGCGTTGGATTTTGAGTTGGCCTGTGGCAAAACTATGAATATTTGCCTTAGTGGCCTCTCACAAGGTACATGGGACGAAACCGAGTCTTGGTTAGTGGCGAAGTAATGACGCAGCTCAAGCCCTACATGTTTCCGGAAGTCTTTGTCCTGGAGAAACCAGGCGTTAAGCCTCCAGATCGGTCGTGAAGAGGCCGGGAGGCTACCCAGGTACATAGAAACTGGAGAATGGTCCGATATGCCTCTGGGAAGGATAGTGATGGCCTAGATCGAATGACAATCCAGAGCCGGAAGAAACAGATAGTCCAATCTGGCATGCGTGTGGTGGGCGGCAGATGTGTGAGTAAACATACGAGTGGTAGGGTGCCAGAGTCACCAGGCATCACCAAGCCCCAGAGTCGCAGTTCAGTTCGAAAGGAGTGTGGATTGGGAAACCTGAGAGACAGAAGGGGCTGCAGGAGAATCAAGGTCCGGGGCCATAACCGCGTTAAAATCCCCCCCCCCCCCCAACTACGGTGGTCCCCGGGGGCAGGGCAGTAACTAGTGGAGCAAGGCGCTGGAGTGTGGAGGGCAGCAGAGAGGGGGGAGAGTACACGGCTACCAGGTTGAAGGCTTGGGTCCCAATGTTCCCTTCCAAAATGAGAAAGCAGCCTGCCGGTTCATGTGTTACTTTACGCTCAACAAAAGGAAGGGAGCGGCGCAGCAGGACCACCACCTCTTGAGATCCTCGGGTAAAAACTTAGCCATAGCGCGCAAGGAAGGGGCAATGGTTGCCTACCAGGTGGGTCTCCTGAAACAACAATATGTCCACATTGTGTCGCTGGGCACATACTGCCGTTGACGTTCCAAGACATAATATGAAGCGATGTTACACCAGTGCGGTTGTCAGACATGGAGAGGCTGAATAAGTGGTCAAGTGCTCGATAAGTGCAGGGAGCGTGGTAGTGTTTGCGCATGAGGAGTGGGATATAGAAGGACATTGTCTGTCGCCATATGGACGCTGCAGGACAAGGCTGAAGTGCTGGCATGAGAAGAACAAAAACAACAAGCAAATAAACAACTCTCGGGACAACGTTCCCACCACCCGAACCCAAGCCCCCCGACCCTATACTTCTGGAATGGAAGCTGTCGCCCTAACAATGGAAACTAGTAAAGACCAAACTAAAACGCTCAGGACTGGGAAACATGGAGAACCCCACCTCATTGCAGAATGTGCATAGTTGAGTCCATCTGGAGTTAAAGCAGTGATGACCCGAGTCGCCATCTCTGGCTGCGGAGCCAGGCCTGGTAGGCAGAGATGAGCTCAGGCGGGAACCCTGAGGAACATTGGGCTACGCGATAGATCAGTGTCTGGGAGGTCCAGCAGTGAGGGCCGGGGCGAGGTGCTTCCAGGCTCCAGACGTCCTGAGGAGCCAGGCCGTCGCACACCCGAGGGCCCTCCAGGGAGCGGAGCCAGGTGCCGAGAGGGGCCCAGCGGGGAGTCAGAGCGGGCCCTCCTCTGGCCACTGCATCTTTGTGAGCGGTTGCGTTGGAGCCTCCTGGCTGCCAGACTCATGATTCACATCGCCCGATGACGATGGACGGTCGTTGGCTCTCTGGAACCGTTCCTCCGTGGCACAAGTCCATGACTCCTCAGGGGTATCGAAGAAAAGGGTCTTATTAGAGAAAACGACTCGCAGGCGTGCCGGAAAAAGGAGCCTGTACTGTATGTTGAGGGCACGCAGCTTTTGCTTGACTTCAGTAAACGAGCGGCCCTGACCCTGGACCTCCCGAGTATAGTCAGGGAACTCCATGATCGTGTGATTATTATATCGAAGACATTGCTGTTTGCGGGCCTCAGCCAAGACGGAGTCACGATCCTTAAAATTGAGGAGTCGCATGATGATGGGCCTGGGGGCGGCACCCGGCGGCGATTTAGGGTCAAGGGAGCGGTGTGCTCGCTCAATCGTGAACCACAGGGAAAGGGAGCCATAGGTGACCCACGAACGAATACAGTTTTTCATGAAGTCCACTGGACAGCCTTATTCCACCCCTCCGGGAAACCCACCAGGCGAAGGTTGTTGCGGCGGGACCTATTTTCAGCATCTTCTGACCTCCGATGCAGCTCTCGGGTGTGCGACTGGAGACTGGTGACTTGCTCCTTAAGCTGCTGGACGTCGTCCTCCACCATGGAGATACGGGACTCTGACTCTGTGATGTGGACCACCGCATTCCGCAAATCTTGCCGGATAAAGTTAATGTCAACCCGGACCTCAGCAATCTTACCCTCCACAGAGGACTGCAAGGTATGTATAGCCTGAAGGATGGTAGCCAGGTCCGCTGCCGGTGGGGCTTCCCTATCCATGGTTCCCCCCGACCGCCCCGGTGTCCGTGGTGGTGAAGCGGTCCATCTTGGTCTGGGTGGCCTGGGTCTTGGCCACCCTATTGTGTCCCATGATCATCACTCAACAGCCAAGGTCCTGTAGTTTCTTTAGACAGTCTCCGCAGCAGGGGGCCACCGATCAAGATCAAAGGGCGGATAATCAAGCTGATCCCACAACAGTCAAAATGTGAGGTAAGAAGGCCACCCCGACCGAGGCGCCTAGCCAGTTGCAAGGTCTCCGCACCTGGGGCCGACGGACCGCACCAGGCTCCCCCAGGGCAGGTCAGAGCCAGGGGACAACGAAGGGAATGTTTTGCTAATCCTCATGCTGTAGGTACCGCCAGATGGGTCGCCCCTGGGTCACGGTCGCAGCGGGAGGCCGCACGATGCACTGCTCAGCACACTCCAATGAGTGTAAAGATCAATATGCAATATACAACTGAAAACTATACATTTCATACAAGTTTACAAAATAATCAAAAAAAGAAAATTATTAGAAAATTATTAGGACTGCTGATAATGTAGAAATCTTCAGACGAAGTGCGACTTGGTAATGAGACTGATTCATTTATGTTATGCCTGTTCACATATACCTAACCCCATGAATAAGCTCATGTAGACACGCTCCCACTGAGGATGTTTGTATTACTGTATTGTATCAATTTCTGTAGATACCCCTGATGAAGGGCATTGCATGCCCGAAATGCATTGGGAATGTTTAATGCTGAATCGATGATGCTATACTTGAGGATTTTGTGAAAACCAACAAATTTTCCATCGAGCAATTAAAACAAATTAAGCATCAACACTTCGTCTGAAGATTTCTTCATTATCAGCAGTCCTAATAATTTTCTAATCATTTTCTTTTTTTGATTATTTTGTAAACTTGTATGAAATGTATATTAAGTTTTCAGTCGTATATTGCATATTGATCTTTACACTCATTGGAGTGTGCTGAGCAGTGCACTAGGTTCTCCAGATCTCCATCTGGATACTCTTTCCCTACTGTTAGTACAAAAGGTCTAGCAGGGCCTTTCCACCTAGTGCACGCATATTGTTGATAATTGTTTAACCCTAATGTCTATTAGAATACTTGATTAGATTAGCATATTGAGTGCATACCAGCTGCTTTTCCTTACAATCTGCCTCAAGAAACGCAGGGTCTGTCTCTGCGGCAGGGAACCAGCCTCGCCAGGAAGGAGGAAGGGGCAGACAGTTCCAGGAGTAGGGGTCAAGAGGACCGATCTGCACCAGAGAAGGCAGAGGGGAACAGCAGGGTAGAGCAGCAGGCCGAACCGCAAGCAGCACTGCTCAGGTCACACCGGTAGGCCCGGGACCACCCCCATTGCCCAGACTCACCGCCTGTAAAATCAGTCAACCTCCAGGTCTCCACCCTCCGCGGGCCGTCGCGCAACGTCCAGGGTCTCTCGCAGGTGCTAATCTCCAGCCCATCCCGCTGCCCGATGTGGCGGCCAGTAGCACTGCAGCGCCGTGTGGGGGCCGGGGGTATCTGCAGGGTCAACTGCTCAAGGAGATGCAAGGCAAACAGTGCCTAATGTAGGTAATGGATTGGGTGGGTAGCCATTGGTCGAACTTGGATATAAATGAGAATTTGGTCACTGACGGGAGCGGGGGGACTGCTCACTCTACATCGACTTTTAGATCTATAACTTGTCCTTCACCTTCTAAATCTGTAAGCAGTCTAGATTTCAAACTTCCTTTTGCAACGTCAAGCAACTTTGCGTTATGACATACGTGACCACCAGTAGTTAGAGAGCAGCAACAACCATTGTGGCACAACTTGACAATGGCAACTCTTTATACCCAGGCCTGGCAAAATTCATCCAGACATGTTTTTTACAACTGCTGTAAAATACTGCTGTATAGTGGTAGGTGGCATTAAATTCTGCCAGAGTACTCTATGCGTATAAGGCCCCATTAGCTTCCTCTTCATAAAATAGTAAATCTCTATTATTTTGCTCGCTAGCTATTGATTCAAACTCGGTTTTCATAACTAGTTTCTAGAGATTTTTATAATGTAGTGTTTGATTAATTTGTTATGTGATGTGTGTTCTTGTGTAGGTCCTGAAAGACAACTCTATGGTATACGTACAACGAGATAGAGAATGAGATAGTAGCCGGTGGGTGAATTGTAGACCGAAGATTCTGACTTTAATATGTAGATCACTCGACTGCACCTCTTGTCATTGTAACATTCAGCACCTCATCATAATATAGGTCAGTCGGAGTCTGCTAGACTCATTTATAAGTGGTTTCATGTTGGTAATTTTCTAGTAATAATGTTGACCTTTCCTATAGTGTATATCGTGAACTAAATTGTCACTTGGGTGCTGTCAAGACATTCTGGGGATGGGATATTCTTCCTAAAGCTTTCTTTGTTTATGTTTAGAAGTTAATAAAATTATCAAATGCCAGTCTAATGTACTAAACTGCACTATTTAAACGTGCTATCAAATAACGTTGAGGGCTTATATTTTTGTTAGTGTCCTATTTGCTTGATTTACATGACCAATATACAGTTGGTTCAGTTTGTGCGTTAGTCCATAGGGTCGAACGAGACCATTGGCTCAGCTCTCTATATAAATAAGCCGTTTGCTCACCTTTATTAGTCACCTAGCGTCTAAACGTTTGGAGCTGCTAAAGTGATGAACTCCTTCCCTGAATAGTCGACCTGTAAAGGTGACTGAATGAGATCAAATGTCATAATGTCCCTGGGAATTTGCAGATGTGACTAAGAATGAAGTTTAGAGGTGTGAGGGTGAGACTGAGGGTGAGGGTGAGAAAGGGACAGGATGGGCTGTGAGGGTGGGGCCTGAGGATGTTGTTTGGAATATGATGGATGGTCTGTAAGAATGGGTGTTTGACTGTTTAGGTCTCGACTAGCGTTGCTGAGCACCTGCGTAGCTCGCTCGGCGAGATTTATTGTAGGTGAGTAGTTTTAGAAAAGGGCTTTAAGCCCTGCCCCTTATTTCCATTGGCTGGCGTCACAGTTTATGGTAAACGGTGGCCTGCCATTGGAAATGAGGGTTTTTGGTGGACGCCCTTTGGCCTCCGAGCCGGTCTCGGTCGCCTGCTTTGTTGCTGTCGCAAAGCAGTTTCTTATCTTTATGGAGCCATGTGTTAGAAACACATTGCCACATAATGACATGAGAACCTGGATCTCTTACACTTTGCGCCCGGAAGCTCTCCTTCAGTAACGAGCATTAAATAAACGTTGGTGGCACACAGATCCAGCCTCACACACTTTGTGGCTGGCAGCGGCTCGCTCCCTTGTGGTGGAGACACACTGCACCTCCGGCACACTCCTGCGGCAGTGCCATTCTCCCCCTCTCGCCTCTGTGTTTAGTTGAAGACGGCTCCCGCGCTCCTCTCGCGCACTCTGCCTTGGCAGTGGCAGGCGGTCTCTTCTCTGTTTTCACACACACTTTTGCGGTAGGGTCACATATCTCCCTTTTCACAAACACTGCTGCTGTGAAAGGAGGTTGCTGCAATTACCACACTTTTGTGGTGACAGTAGGAAGTTCAACCCACCAACACCCTCCGCCTAAGAGCTACCAAACCCAGGGCAAGGACGAGGCTGGCTCATCCCTCACAGACCCGCCTGCCTCCCTTGCCCGCCCACAGGTCCCACTCCTGGCGCTTGAGCAGCCACACGGCTGACCCTCCCCCACCCTCCTCCGCTGCGCGGCCTGTGTGTGCTTTCTCACTTCGCATGGAAAGTGGGTTATTGTTAGGGGCAAATGTAGGTCTACCGCTGGCAATAAGGCCACTTACACATGATAGTACTCAGCATAGGTCTTAGAAAATTATTCCTTTGCTCAACCCTTGGTAACGTGGCTGCGAGCAGACAGGCTTAACTTCAAAGACAGGTATGTAAAGCATTTAAAAACACAATTTCAGTAAATAATTAAGACACAGCACAAAATAAAAATACAACACCAATTTATAAAAATAGGTAATATTTATATCTTTTAAATGACACCAAAACGAAAATAATCCACTGTAGGGAACCAGAGATATGAATTTTTAAAGATTAGTAACTTTCTAGTGCTTAGAAACCAACAGCGCCCCTTTACGTCATTTCGTTTTCCCTGTCAGGGACACACCTTTATAAATTGTTTTGAAGAATTCTCACCACTGTAGTGGGCCGCCTTCTTCAGCAAGCGGGGTCCAGTTAGAACACCTTCCTGGCGTTCTGCTTGCAGGTCCCAAAGTATCCAACACACAATTCAAGGTTCTGGAATCTCCAAGAGGGTCCTTGAAAGTGTGAAACTTCAATTCCGCAATCCACTTGAACAAAACCCTTACAAATCCACTGGTACTCCAGGCTTTGAATTCTTTGTGGAGCTGTCCAGGTGAGCCCTGTTAACCTGTAGCTTGCAGGGAGTTTCCACTCTTGAGTCTTTTGGCAGCAAGGTAATCCACAGGGCTGTAGTTTCAGATTGTGCAGTCTTCATAGGTCAGGCCTTAGAGTTCCTTGCACACAGCAAAATCTTCAGCAGGGCACTTCTTGCTTCATTCAGTTTCAAGCAGCAGATCTGGAGGGCTCTGCCCCTCTCAGATACTTATTCAAAATTCTCTGGGTCAAGCACCAGGTCACTGCTGACCATTGAGAGCAGGGCAACTCCTCATAGTTATGACCACATCCTGCGGAGTGTGGCATTAGTTTGTCCCAGAGTGCATCATTCTTCCAAATCCATAATGGCTGATTTTCCAGCAAGGAGGTACGAGCTGGCTAAACACACCCCCTACCATCTGCACATACCTTTCTTAAGCCTAGCCCTGACTCTGGGTCACGACTGTCATAGTGGACTGAAACCCAGGCCTCCCCTCTTTCCTTTGAAGAGCGTAGTTTACGACGCCACCTCCTGGCCTGGCATTCCTATAGAACAGCACACTGCCCTCCCAGCAACCTGGCTAATCCACTTAACTCTGACCAATCAGGGCAGACCACTGAAAGGATGAATTTGGACTTACAAACAAGAAAGTCTCATAACTTATTGTATGTTCACTTTAGGAGAAATTTAACAATATAATATTGTTGGATTTACTACTACCATTCTGGGAAGTCTTTGAATGGTCCGGCTAGTCCTCTCCTATCAATATTTATTAATCAATCACTTCCTACCATGTTAACCTATGGGCCATGGGGTTTGCAATAGGAAAAATGACCTGGGCCACTTTTCAAGAACCAGGGCTTATAAAGCCATATTTAATAAGTATTCCCCTAATTTCTACAGGGCCGCCACCCCCTGTGCAACTAGGGGAGACTTCAGGGGTTCTGAATCTGCAGAAATATTGCAGATCATCCTTACCCAATCCTTCTAGCATCAAAGTCGAATTTGAGCAGCTCTTTAATACAATGTGGGGAGTGAAATGTAAAATTTCACTTTACCCAGGCATATAAAAACTCATTTTATAAGCGTGCTCCTTATAGATAACTGACCCTCCACCCCTGGGATACCTAGGGGTGACCCTGGGGGTCCCTAATATGCAAAAAACATGGTAGGTTTTTAATTTGTAAGGGCCCCTACCCCCCTACCCCCAAAGTCGAGTTTGGGCACAATTTAAGGTTTAAAAGCTGTCCTGGCCACCAGTGCAGCTTTTAAACTGACCTCAGGCTTCAGCACTGCACACATGCTGGTGCAGAGAGTCTGCTGGCCTCTAAACTGCCATGCCCCAGGATACTGGAGACTTCTAGGTAGTTTCAATCCCCTGCCCTATTACATACTAGGGGCTTAGGTGGTAGGTCATGCCAATTACAGGGGTACCCCACCATACCATAGTGTACCCTAGAGTATGTTGGGTGTCTTAACTGTATTCTAATGTGTTCCTTTTAACTTGGCACTGGCCCTGGGCCTGGTTAAACAGAGCCCAGGGTCAGTCAGAGTCAGTTACCACCAGTTCCAGTCAGCAAAAAGTTGGGGGTTTCCCGGGGCACAGGATAAATTTGCAACATAGCCCCACCCCCAAACAAAAGGTGATGGGTTACTAACCTACACCCTGGTAGTCCTCATCGGCTAAGTTGAAAAACCTGGAAAGTCCATCTGCATTGGCATGGGCAACCCCAGGTCTGTGTTCCACTGTAAAGTCCATTCCCTGTAGGGAAATGGACCAGGGATTCTCCCCTCACATCTGCATGAGCCACCTGAGAGGCCTGTGGTCAGTTTGAACACGAAAGTGAGTCCCAAACAAATATGGTCTCAACTTTTTCAGTGACCACACCACAGCAAAAGCCTCTCTCTCAATGGCACTCCACCTCTGCTCTCTGGGAAGAAGCCTCCTGCTAATAAAGGCAACTGGCTGGTCAAGGCTCCCTTCTTTCAGCTGTGACAAAACTGCACCAATCCCTTGCTCTGAAGCATCAGTCTGAACTACACATTCTTTTGTGTAGTCGGTGGCCAGTAACACTGGTGCTGAACACATAGCAGCTTTCAGAGTGTCAAAAGCCTTCTGACACTCTGGGGTTCAAATCACCTGTTTGGGCCTCTTTTTAGAAGTCAGTTCTGTTAGGGGCCCCACAATGGTCCCATAATTTTTAACAAACCTTCTATAGTACCCTGTCAGTCCAAGGAATGCCCTGACCTGAGTCTGGGTAACAGGAGCTGTCCAATCCAAAATAGTTTGGATTTTAGCTTGGAGAGGCTGTACATGGCCCCCACCTACCAGGTGGCCCAGGTACACTCCCCTGTACATGGCCCCCACCTACCAGGTGGCCCAGGTAACTCTGCCCTATTTGGCACTTGCTTGCCTTAATAGTCAGACCTGCCTGCTGCATGGCCTGAAGCACTTCCCTTAGGTGGTTTAAGTGACCCTCCAGGTAGAACTGTTTACAGCTATATCATCCAGGTAAGCTGCACTGAACTGTTCCAACCCAGACAAGACCCTGTTCACCAACCCTTGGAAGGTGGCAGGTGCATTCTTTAATCCAAAGGGCATTACCTTGAACTGATAATGTCCCTCTGGTGTGGAGAATGCTGACCTCTCCTTTGCTCCATCAGTGAGGGCAATCTGCCAGTAACCTGAAGTCAAATCAAAAGTACTCAGGTACTTAGCAGCCCCTAACCTATCAATGAGCTCAGAGTGCAGTGAGCAGCGTCTGTGCGCTGTGTAAACTGTATTTACTGGGGCCTGTGCACTTCGTTTTTCGGCCAGCAGGTAGAGTAAAGCTTTATTTAAACAGTATTGCTAGATTTCGAGTTAATGAAGCCTTTACCTGCAGAAGTCCAAAGTTGTGGATTGAGCCTGTCTGTCTCCTAGGAGATTCTGAACAGGAGCAAGCAGCTGCCCAGACCCCACCCCCAGGCCAGCAGACCATTGGCTATTCAGCTACCAGGCAAGTCTGAGCCCTCCTCTCACACCTGCCCAGGCCCCTTAAGGCCTGGCTGCGTGCACCCCAAATCATTCTCCTCCATCTTGTGAGTTGCAGCCTACATGTGCCCCAGATTGCAGTGAGCAGAGTCCAGGAAGTGGTAAGGAGACAGACTAGTGCTGTCTCTTCGAAAGACAAAAAGTTGTTTAAAAAACGATTTTCACTTTTTGTGTTTACTGTCTATGCCTGTGGTTGTTACAGTTAAAAATGGTAGTATTAGCCTGCCTGTAATTGCATATGTTTTCACCTGTGTTGTGTTTTAAATGTGTGGTTTTCCCTGCCCATGATTGCCTTCATTTAGTGTGTTGAATTGTGGGATTTGCAGTCCAACCTCTGTAGTTTGTCCCTCTCATTCCTTGGTGACAAATCTGTTTTCCCTCCAAATGTCTCCTTTGCTCTGTGCTTAGGCCTGTGTGCTCAAAGAGTTCACCCCCAGCCACCATTTTGTGTTCACAAGCCAGTGAGGCCAGCCACCCTGCCCCTCCCCCCCCCTCCCCCAGCAACAGGGATTTTCTACATCAGAGGGTGCTTCTGTGAACTGTTTAAACTGTATTTACTGGGGCCTGTGCACTTCGTCTTTTGGCCAGCAGGGGGAGTAAAGCTTTATTCAAACAGTATTGTTAGATTTCGAGTTAGTGAAGCCTTTACCTGCAGAAGTCCAAAGTTGTGGATTGAGCCTGTCTGTCTCCTAGGAGATTCTGAACAGGAGCAAGCAGCTTCCAACTCCCTGGCCAGCAAACCTTGTCTGAGGTTGCTGGGACCTTATATGGTGTGCTAGTGGTTGGCACATGTGTACACTGATTGGTGGTTGTATCTGGTGTTTCTATTGGGTTAGGGTTAATGTCCTCATTGGTTGGGTATTTGAGGGTTCTGATTGGTTTCTCGGTCTGTGATTCAATCATTGGAGGGTTGGGACTAGGGCTAGGGTTAGGATTTCTATTGGAAGTAGGGACTAGGGCTTCCTATGTTATTGGTTGTTGGGAGTAGGGCGGGACTAGGGCTAGGGTTAGACCTTTAATTGGAAGTAGCTATTTAGGGCTTCTGGTGTGATTGGTTGTTGGACCAGTTGTGGGACTAAGAGTAGGGTTAGGCTTTCTATTCGAAGTAGGGACTAGGGCTACCTGTACCATTGGCTGCTTGGACTTGGGTTAGGACTAGTGGTAGGGCTAAGGCCTTTATTGGACGTAGAGATCAGGGTTTTTGAACTGATTGGGTGCTTGGACTATGGTTAAGGTTGGCTGCAAGGTCCTGGTCTCCTATTGGTTCTAGATGTTAGGGCTAGTGTTGTGATTGGATAGTGTTAGGGCTAGGGTTCCCATTGGCTGAAGGGGTCACCTGATTACTAGGGCTACAAAAAAGGCCAGGCTTAGGGCATCTCAGCCCGGGCGTCGAGGCGAAGGGCGGAGAGGACAAGGGTAGTTGCCTGTTTGAGCCTGTTAAGGGCGGATAGGACAAGGGTAATTGCCTGTTTGAGCCTGTTAAGGGCGGAGAGGACAAGGGTAGTTGCCTGTTTGAGCCTGTTAAGGGCGGAGAGGACAAGGGTAATTGCCTGTTTGATCCTGTTAAGGGCGGAGAGGACAAGGGTAGTTGCCTGTTTGAGCCTGTTCGAGACTGGTCGGTACTAGGGCCAGAAATGCTGCCCTTTTTCTCATTTAACAATACCCAGCTCACACCATCCACAACCACAAACAGAGCAACACACTCACACCAAATATACACCACGCACAACAGTATGCACAGATTAATGTACCAGCATGCGCCACCAACCCAACCAAACCACATCTACACACCCTACTATCCCAACTACCACACATATCCACCATCACCCACAAACAGTACACGACTCTATCCTATACCACTAACCAATACACTCATTACTAACACAACGCCAATCAACACCATACATAACTACATCCCACTCAGACACACTCTCCCTGCTGTAATTACACCTAACAGTCCACCTTTTATCACTAACCAATATATAATGATCCTTCCATCAGTTGTCCAACAAACACCCTCCTCTCCCATAATAACACTAACACACAACACACACACTGCACACCACCACACTTTGTAACTCTTGAAACAAACCAGTCTAAGATAAACACTCTCACCTCTACTTCATTCCCTCCTACACACAACATACACTTTACACATAAACACATCACCACCCCCTCTACGTCACAACCTCCTCTCACAAACAATACTACACAACCAAATCAGGTGCATGAAACATATACATTTCTAAACTCTCCTCTCTGACTCCTTCCCTCCGAAACTTCTTTTTACTGCCTCTTCCTACTGCTAAGACTTAAAAAAAAACAATCCTTCACTCTTTTATCCCTCCTCTATCCTTTTGCAATCAAAATTAACAGACTAATATGTTCACTTCTCAAATTCCATATTCCATATTCAACTATACTAATATACTGCCCAAATAACTGAATAACATATCTACTACTCAAATTACTTCATATTTATACTATACTAATTTTCAACACTAATCCTTTATGGGTTCCGGAGTGGCGTGCAACTCGCCAGAAAAGCGCTTCAACACCCATCAGGGGTAACAAGTGCTATATGAATGCAAATCTTGCTTCCCCTTTTATCCATCCGCTATCCTTCTCACTCCAAGTAACAGACTAATATCCACCACTGAAATTACCTCATATTTCACCATATTAATTCACCACTAATCCTTTATAGGCTCTTTGAATAGCATGCGTCAACAAGCGAGTGATAAATAAATACAAACCTTTGTCCTACTCTATCCTTCTGCCATCATTCCGAATCCAAATAACTGACTAACCTATCCATCACTTAAAATGTACTTGCGTGTTTCACTATACGAATTCAACACTAATCCTCTATGGGTCCCGGAGTAGCGTGCTACCCGCCGAAAAAGTGCTTCGACGCCTCGTCAGGGGTAGTAGTAAGCGCTATATAAATGCAATTACAATACAATACAATACGATTACAATTCAAACCTCTGTAGTCCACACAGAACCTTAACTCCTTGGGTCCCCCCTGAGGGTTAGGTTTAGGTACCAGTACCACTGGACTGGCCCATGGACTCTCAGACGGTTCAATTACCCCCAGCTCCATCATCTTAGCACTCAGCTTTAATGCTGGCTCTGACATGGTCAGACGACTTGTATAGTTTATTTTTGACAGGTCACTGTCACCAGTGTCAATGTGGTGCACACACCACTCAGTGATGCCTGGGGTCAGAGAGAACAGGCCAGCAAACTGCTCCAGCACCTGCTACAGTCTCGGTGCTACTGGTTTGTCAACTTGGGAGAGAGCACAACTCCCTCCACTGACCCATCTTGCACATTAGTGGAGAGGAGGTCGGGCACAGGCTCAGTTTCCTCATCCACACCCTCATCAGTGGCCAGTAACATGGTCATGTCTGCCCTGTCATGGTGGGGTTTCAATCTATTCATATGCAGGACCCTGTGAGGGTTCCTGGGGTTGCCAAGGTCAACCAAATAGGTAACCTCACCCTTTTTTTCTAAGATTGGATAGGGCCCACTCCACTTGTCATGGAGGGCCCTGGGAGCCACAGGCTCCAACAGCCACACCATCTGTCCTGGAGTATACTCCAGCATAGTAGCTTTTTGATCATACTAGTGCTTCATGAGCTCCTGGCCGGCCTCCAGTTTCCTGTTTGCCTTGTACATGTACTCCGCCATTCTAGTTCTCAGGCCTAGCTCATAATCAAGCACATTGTCCTGAGCTTCTTTAAGAGGCTTCTCTAAAGACTCTCTTAGCAGGCTCAATGGCCCCCTCACAGGGTATCCAAACACCAACTCAAAAGGACTGAAACTGACCCCTTTCTGTGGCACCTCCCTGTAGGCAAACAGTAAGCAATATCCCATCTCCTCCTGAGTTTCTCTGACAACCCATTTATCATGCCCTTCAGGGTTTTGTTGAATCTCTCAACAAGACCATTTCCTTGTGGGCGATAGGGGGTGGTGAACTTGTAGTTGACACCACACTCATCCCACATAGCAGTCAGATAGCTGGACAGGAAGTTTGTGCCCCTATCTGACACCACCTCTTTTGGAAAACCCACTCTGGTGAACACACCAAGCAGTGCTCTAGCCAACGCAAGTGCATCAATGGTTCTAAGAGGTATGGCTTCAGGGTATCTAGTAGCATGGTCAACTACCACTAAGATATACCTATTCCCTGATGCAGTAGGTGGGTCCAGGGGACCAGCAATGTCCATCCCCACCCTTTCAAAAGGAACCCCAACCACTGGCAGTGGTCTTAGGGGAGCCTTTGTCTTGCCCCCTGCCTTGCCACTGGCCTGACAGGTGACACAGGAGCTGCAAAACTCCTTGACCTTTTCAGTCATATTGGGCCAGTAGAAATGGTTCACCAACCGGTTCCATGTCTTTGTCCATCCCAAATGTCCTGCCAAGGGGATATCGTGACTCAAAGTCCGGATGAACTCTCTGTACTTCTGGGCCACCACCAATCTCCTGGTGGCCCCCTCCTTGAGGTTTCTGGCCTCAGTATAAAGCAGTCCATCTTCCCAGTAGAGTTTGTGAAACCCACTGTCACCCCCCTCCTCTTGCTTAGAAGCAATCCGCCTCAAGCTCTCAAGGGAGGGACAGTCACACTGTCCCTGACTGAACTCCTCTCTGGAGGGTCCACCTGCTCCTGTCAGTTCTGCCAAATCTGACAGCTCTGGCAGGGATGGAGTCCCTCCCTCAGAGGCCAGATCCTCCCCATCAGGGTTAGATTCATCCTGCACCTCTGGAGTTCCCTGGGCTGGCTCACCAGACCCAGTGCCCTTGTCCTTGGATGCCTGGCCCTTTGTTCCAGGGTCCAAGTGTCTAGCCCCTCCCTTCTGGCTAGTCTGTGACCTAGTCACAGCACATACCCACTCAGGGAGCTCCAATATTTTCATATGGAGTCCTCTCGCCACCTCTGACCACGCAGAGGCTCAAGATCATTGCCCAGTAAACACTGGACCGGAAGCACCTTTGACACAGCTAACTTCATAGGGCCTGTCACACCTCCCCATTCCAAATCCACCACAGTCATGGGATGGAGTTTGGTAGTGCTGTCTGCATATGTCACCTGGTGAAACTCACCAGGTAACAACCTCTCTGGCAGCACCAGTTAATCCAAGACCGTAGTTACACTAGCCCCAGTGTCTCTGAAAGCCTCAACCTCCGTCCCATTCACTTTATGCCTCTGCCTGTACTTGTCCATGTTTGGAGGTAAGGCAGCAAGGGTGGCAATACTCACCCCACCCAGGGACACTAAGGTTGCTTCCATCACCTGCCTGTTCTGTACACCACCCTCCACCCCTACACTGACACTGGCAATCCCTGTGGATGTCCCCTTAGGGGGGAGCTTCTTGGCGCAGACAGCATCTCCCTGCTTATGCCCTGGCTGGTTACAGTCAAAGCACTTACCCACCTTTGAGGGATCAAATAACCTACCAGGCTTTCCCTGAAACCCCCTCCCTTTGAATTTGGGTTGGCTCGGGGCCCCTCCTCCTTGTGCAGGTTTTTGTGGGTCTTTGGAGGACTCCTTAGGATTTTGACCTTCATTTCCCTGGGCTTTCCCCTGGGGAGGGACCTTTCCTCCTTTCTTCTGGTCACCCCCCTGATGCTGATTGGAAACCCGGGTTCTCACCCACTCATCAGCTGATTCACCCAGCTCTCTGGGGTCTGTCAGCTTAGAGTCCACTAGATACTAGCGTAGCTTCTCTTCTGCACAATGAGTCAAAATGTGTTCCTTCAAAAACAAACTAATACAATCCCTCATATGTGTCAACTTTGTTACCAACAATCCAGCCTTCCAGTGCCTTTACTGAAACGTCCACAAAGTCTACCCAAGACTTTGAACTCAATTTCTGCGTGCCTCTAAACTTCACCCTGTACTGTTCTGGAGTCAGACCAAATCTCTTGACTAAGCATGCCTTCATCTGCTGGTATGATTCTGCATCCTCTCCCTTCAGGGTCAGGAGCCTATCCCTCCCAGCTACTGGAATCAACTCCCACAGGAGTGCACCCCAATACCTAGAGTGAACCCTACTCATTTTAAGGGCCCTCCCAAAAGCTGATAGCCACTTGTCAATGTCATCCCCCTCAGTGTACTTGGGTACTATGCCCTTGGGAAGTTTAGGTTCAAATCTACCACCCCTGGACATCTCAGCATCTTCTTCACTTTCGCTGCCACCATTCCTTTTCTCCTCCTCCCTCTCCCATTTTCTCTTAGCCAATTCAAATTTCTCTTTCTCCAAGGCAATCAACTCCAATTGAGCCTGAAGCTGTCTCTCTGCAAGGGACAGTAGTGGTACCTGACTAAGGGACCCTTCCCCACTCTCACCACCACCTTGATTCACCTGGCTAACACTAGTCACAATGGGAAAGGTCTCATCCTCGCCCTCTCTCGGGTGAGGTTGGGGGGAACATCTTCCCATCCCCCTGGGTTCTCCTCAGCTGCCCTGGCCCAGGCCTTAAGGGGCTCAAGCAACCCTGCCTTCCTCATCTTCTTGGCAGCATGCAGCCCCCTAAGCCTACACTGTTCCCTAAGATCAGCCATCTTAAACTGGGACAGTTTAGCCAGGTCCAGCTCCATGGTTCCCTAGTTTTGGGTCACAAAAAACTAGGCACAATAGACTTAGAACAATTTGGAAAAATCAAAACAATTGATTAAAAACAGTTTAGTCCAAATTCCAAAAATCAAACTCAAAAGTTTTGTTCTAAGGCAATTTAGAGGATTTTTATAATCTTAAATTATTCACTGAAAGGTGTACTTTTTAAACACAAGTCCTCATCCACACCGCTGAACACCAAATGTTGGAAAGTGGGTTTTTGGTAGGGGCAAATGTAGGTCTGCTACTGGCAATAAGGCCACTAACACATGATAGGACTCAGCATAGGTCTTAGAAAATTATTCCTTTGCTCAGCCCTTGGTAACGTGGCTGCGAGCAGACAGGCTTAACTTCAAAGACAGGTATGTAAAGCATTTAAAAACACAATTTCTGTAAATAATTAAGACACAACACAAAATAAAAATCCAACACCAATTTATAAAAATAGGTAATATTTATATCTTTTAAATGACACCAAAACGAAAATAATCCACTGTAGGGAACCAGAGATATGAATTTTTAAAGATTAGTCACTTTCTAGTGCTTAGAAACCAACAGCGCCCCTTTAAGTCATTTTGTTTTCTCTGTCAGGGACACACCTTTATAAATTGTTCTGAAGAATTCTCACCACTGTAGTGGGCCGCCTTCTTCAGCAAGCGGGGTCCAGTTAGAACACCTTCCTGGCGTTCTGCTTGCGGGTCCCAAAGTATCCAACACACAATTCAAGGTTCTGGAATCTCCAAGAGGGTCCTTGAAAGTGTGAAACTTCAATTCCGCAATCCACTTGAACAAAACCCTTACAAATCCACTGGTACTCCAGGCTTTGAATTCTTTGTGGGGCTGTCCAGGTGAGCCCTGTTAACCTGTAGCTTGCAGGGAGTTTCCACTCTTGAGTCTTTTGGCAGCAAGGTAATCCACAGGGCTGTAGTTTCAGATTGTGCAGTCTTCATAGGTCAGGCCTTAGAGTTCCTTGCACACAGCAAAATCTTCAGCAGGGCACTTCTTGCTTCATTCAGTTTCAAGCAGCAGATCTGGAGGGCTCTGCCCCTCTCAGATACTTATTCAAAATTCTCTGGGTCAAGCACCAGGTCACTGCTGACCAATGAGAGCAGGGCAACTCCTCATAGTTATGACCACATCCTGTGGATTGTGGCATTAGTTTATCCCAGAGTGCATCATTCTTCCAAATCCATAATGGCTGATTTTCCAGCAAGGAGGTAAGAGCTGGCTAAACACCCCCCCTACCATCTGCACATACCTTTCTTAAGCCTAGCCCTGACTCTGGGTCACGACTGTCTTAGTGGACTGTAACCCAGGCCTCCCCTCTTGCCTTTGAAGAGTGTAGTTTACAACGCCACCTCCTGGCCTGGTATTCCTATAGAACAGCACACTGCCCTCCCAGCAACCTGGCTAATGCACTTAACTCTGACCAATCAGGGTAGACCTCTGAAAGGCTGAATTTGGACTTACAAACCAGAAAGTCGCATAACTTATTGTATGTACACTTTAGGAGAAATTTAACAATATAATATTGTTGGATTTACTACTACCATTCTGGGAAGTCTTTGAATGGTCCGGCTAGTCCTCTCCTATCAATATTTATTAATCAATCACTTCCTACCATGTTAACCTATGGGCCATGGGGTTTGCAATAGGGAAAATGACCTGGGCCACTTTTCAAGAACCAGGGCTTATAAAACCATATTTAATAAGTATTTCCCTAATTACTACAGGACCCCCACCCACTGTGCAACTAGGGGAGACTTCAGGGGTTCTGAATCTGCAGAAATATTGCAGATCATCCTTACCCAATCCTTCTAGCATCAAAGTCGAATTTGAGCAGCTCTTTAATACAATGTGGGGAGTGAAATGTAAAATTTCACTTTACCCAGGCATATAAAAACTCATTTTATAAGCGCGCTCCTTATAGACCCTGGCGGTCCCTAATATGCAAAAACATGGTAGGTTTTTAATGTTTAAGGGCCCCTACCCCCAAAGTCGAGTTTGGGCACAATTTACGGTTTAAAAGCTGTCCTGGCCACCAGTGCTGCTTTTAAACTGACCTTAGGCTTCAGCACTGCACACATGCTTGTGCAGAAAATCTGCTGGCCTCTGCTGCCATGCCCCAGGATACTGGAGACTTCTAGGTAGTTTCAATCCCCTGCCCTATTACATACTAGGGGCTTAGGTGGTAGGTCATGCCAATTACAGGGGTACCCCCACCATACCATAGTGTACCCTAGTGTATGTTGGGTGTCTTAGCTGTATTCTAATGTGTTCCTTTTAGCTTGGCACTGGCCCTGGGCCTGGTTAAACAGAGCCCAGGTTCAGTCAGAGTCAGTTACCACCTGTTCCAGTCAGCAAAAAGTTGGGGGGGTGCCCATGGCACAGGATGACTTTGCAACAGTGTATGCTTTCTCGCTTCGCAGCGCTGAGTTGTCGGAGGTTAACGTGCCACATACACCCCCGTCACGGCTGTTCGCCCCTTCCCTCTCCACAGCGCCGCACTTGTGCGAGTTCCACCCGTCATCGGTTCCGACGGGACTCACTGTACACCGGAAAACACAAGCACTGTTGTATGAGGTGGAAACACATACACCTCTTATGGTCCACTACAGGACCCCGGTCTGACGGTTTGCTAGTGGTGCACAGGCTGAACAGACCCGAGGCAAGTTAAACGGTTCTGAGGGGCCGATGGCTGCGTGTTTCTACATATCTGCACGTATTCGTTGTGTGATTCCAATGTGTGTGTGTGGCTGTGTGCGTGATGGCTGTGTGCGTGATGGCTGAGTAGTAGCTTTTTGTGTGTAATGATTATGTTTCCAATGGATGCCTGCATGCAACTGTGTGATTGTAATACATATTGTGTGTGAAGGCTTTGTGCGTAGGTGGAGTGATGGTTGTGTTTGCAACCGATGTCTGCATGCAATGCTTTTTTTTTTTGCAGGTTTATAATCTCGCGAACTTGGCTTAGAGGCATGCGACTGCTTTACTTGAACACCAGGTTACATTACACAAGGTCCGACTTTTTTTTATTGCTTTAGGTACAGGGATATTAAGTGCTTTTCCTAGAATCACAAGATGTTGACCAGGCGCCGAGTCTCAACCTTGTTTCCCTAGCCCCAAAGGCAGGGGCTTAGGCTTGCGATATCTGTGTGTATAATGGGGGAGAGGTGGCACTGGTAAGGTTGGCATGTAATGACTGTATGTGAGGGGAATGGTTATGTGACAGCATTATCTGCCCCGACGCCTGATTAATTCCCAAAATCCGCATATATTCAAGACCTCGTACCCCCTGGCAACTCGATTCTCTGATCCTTTTTTTAATCCCCAGGACACTGTGTCTCCTAATTCTTGTGAAGTCCTTCTTTTATGTCTATGGTTGCCTTAGAAAGTCTTCACCCTGTCTTCAAGGGAGCGTTGGCTAATGTGCTTTATGGGAGAGCTAGATACTGTGCATTCGAGTAGCATTAGATGTTGTGCCCGAGGTGAGCACTGAGTGTTTAGAGTCAGGGGAGCACTATTATGTACATGTCAAAGGTAAATGGGTGTGTGCATTATGTGAGACAGATGATGATGCACAGCAAATTACACAGAGGGTTGTACAAAGGGTCACACATCGCTCTATAGTAACTGGGCACAGGGATAGTTCTGAGAGGTTGAAGTTGTGCCATCCCGGCATGAGGATCTTATCACGTTCCGCTTTTAATTGCATTCCTGGACTTGTGATATTCCTTCATTATAAATGAAGGACTATTAGTCAAGATGTTAAACCTGTATTTATGACGAATCACCCCCCCTAACCCCCCTTGTCTTAAAAATGCAATAGGTCACGCCTTTCATTAAGTTAAAGCCATTTGCTTTGCTATACAGTACCATTAGCAAAGCAAATGGCTTTAACTTAATCAAAGGCGAGGCCTATTCCATTTTCAATGCTTGTTTTGATAATCAGGCAGGCTGCGGGGGTGAACATGCTACGGAATGTGACTATGTGGCTGTTATTAGATGAGCAAGCTCTGAGCATGTCTGAATTGCTGAGGATGTATTTTGGAGTGGGTGGGCACTGACCTGCTTTTTGGGTGCTGTTAAGTGCTGGTTTCTAAATCTTTTATTTTTCAATGACCGTTATTAGTTTTTCACAATACAACCATGCCTGTTCGTAAACCTGATATTTGTTTTCTGTGCAGGTTTTCTGAGCAACACAACTTCTACAAGCCCAATGATGCACGGGCCCTGCACTTGATGAACCGCTGTGCACAAAATGTAATGCAGGAGTTGGATGACATTTTGCTTGCGTATGGCCAGAGTGACGAATATAGCTTCGTCTTCCACAAGAAATCAAATTTGTTCAAGAGGCGAGCCAGGTGAGTAAGGTGGAACTACCGCAAGAAGGAAGAAAACTGATGTGTTGCCAATTTTCCGTAGCTTTTGAAAAACATTGTCCTTCCTTTGTGAGCTGCACAGTTGTCTGTGCTTGCCCAGTGACCTAGAAGTCCCCGCACCCTCTTCCCCCTAGCATGCAGTAACTCGAGATGGAATACTAAATTATGCATGCAACTAGGTGTGGCTTTCTCACCTGTTACCGAAAAAAGTCACACGAAACCTGCAGTAAAAAAGCCAGATGTTAGGCTTGTGAGCTCTAATTATGAGCCATAAGTCATTGATTTGATTTTGTTTAATTCCAGCTTGCCCATATTTCTCTGTTGCAGTTTTAAAATAACTACTAATGGGAAACACATATAGCCACAAAGCTTATTTTAACTGACTGCACACAATTATTTCCTGGTTCAGAAACATAGGGTGAGCTCATAGATAGTATATATGGGCTCCTTTGTGTCTCTGCAGTTTAGAGTTTTTAGGGAAGATCAAGTCTGAAAAGTGGTGGTACGATTTGCTCAGATTGTTGGTATGTGTTCTCTCTCCCATCCTTTGCTCCTTCTGTGCTTCATTTTTTCTTTCTCCCAGTTTTATGGCAATTCTTCTGCTATTTCCATTTTTGCCTTGCTTCCTTTCTCCTCCTTTTGTAATGCTCTCCCTTGCCCTGCCGCGGCCGATACTTTGTGTACTATTTAAATAGTGTGTTCCTGTGGTGCTGCTTTCTAATGCTATATCTCCTACCCTCCCCGACTTGTAATCACCTGTTTTCTATTTGCGTTCCCCTCTATCCAATAGTAAATTTATGACTCACGTGGCCTCCCAGTTTGCATCGAGTTTTGTCTTCTACTGGAAAGATTACTTTGCGGAGCAGCCCCTCCTCTACCCACCGGGATTTGATGGCCGAGCTGTGCTATATCCGAGCGACCAAAACCTGAAGGACTACCTAAGCTGGAGACAAGCAGACTGTAAGCCACGTGGGAACCGTGGGAACGCCAGCAGGGCTACTGTCAGCAGCTGCGAGTTTACTTTGACACAGAGGCTATTGGGGAGTGTCAGTAAGATCACGCTGACCAGTAAAGAGTGGTTGATGATGCCGAAAGAGTGGGCACGGATGAGCGGAAACTCGAGGAGAGGGGGTCCTTTTAAGAGAGGGGATCGGGCACTGGTGTAAGTAGGAGAGTGGTTGAGGCTACAACATTTCTGGGGTCGAGGGGAGAAGGAGTAGCAAGATTGGTTGTGGATGACTGACTTTATTTGCTTTCGATGTATATTACGGTATCTGGTATTCTGTGTAAGCTGCCATCTTGAGTGAGTAGCACTCTGAAGGCATAACGTCTTTTTCAGCTGACATTGAACTGTTACTTCCATTCCTTCCTCAGGCCACATTAACAACCTGTATAACACTGCTTTCTGGTCGCTCGTCCAGGGAGGAGGTCTGACACCAGCGCAGGCGCAGGAGAGGTTGCGGGTAAGGATTCAGGAGCCGTATTGTGGAACGATTGCCTGCAGTCTATAGTGCTTTTATTGTGTACATTCACCGGTGACTGCTGGCACTCTGCATTGGCCATGCATCTTTTCAGGGCGAAGGGAGACGAGGTGTCATCACTCAACGCAGCTGGCAGGGTCTGGCGTTCTCATTGGTGGGGGGTAGGACCTGACATTCTCCATGGCGAGGTGCAGGGCTTAGTGGTGTTAGTGGCGGAAAGATTCTTTACAAAGAATGCAGCGATGCTTTCAGCATTTTGGTTCGATTTATTCAACAGGGTCCTCTTAATTGCAGAAGGGATCCTTGGCAACAAGTCCCAGCAGTGTGCCTTGATGCGTCATCGTCACTCCTGTGCTGTCACCCAAAGGCAGCCTCCCACTCAAGAGCCCAGCGCCCCAAGTCAATGGCGCTGTTCTATTTCTTTAGTACACAGGAGGCAGAGGCTGGATAGTCTGACGCCATTCAGCCTGGTCCCTCGGCCTTCATTTGTCCTGTTGGGTATTTGATCGATAATGCAGACCTGGCTCCAAGGCACCGCAAAGAGATTTAATGTTGTGCCTGGAGGATCCCGCACACAATTTTGTATGTACTCCACCCGAGACGATTGCAGAAACCAGGATGTGACCACAGCTATGCTGCAAAAACGTCCCTCTAACAAAATTGGCCCCCAAGCGCTCAAAACCGTCCCCACCCTTGCGGCGCACCGGGGGATTGCCCAGTGCCCGCTATGGCCCGTTCGGGCCTGGTGAGACATTAATTGTAACCGTAATAGATAGTACACTGTGCGTTTGTTTTTTACTGAGCACTTATTTACAGTTTGAGGCACACTGCAGATCTCATGTTTGTCTCTTCTTTTTCCAGGGTACAGTTGCTGCCGACAAGAACGAGATTCTGTTTAGTGAATTCAATATTAACTATAACAATGAGCCCTTATTGTATCGGAAAGGAACTCTCCTGCTGTGGAAAAAGGTAAGTAGATCAGCCAGTGTTGGAGGACGTACGTCTGAGAGCGAGTGTTATTAAAGAGACTGTACTTGTGTGGCACACCGTAGTTAACCCGAGCCAGTAGTGAAAGACTCTATCGTCAGATTCGCATTGCTTATACAAAAAGGCTGACAGTGGAGAGGTTGGTCTTGAAGGTCAGGATAACAGTCTACCGTCATACGGAGATTGGGCCATACTGGCAGCAAAAAGTGACTACTGTGGAATAAAATAAGCTGGAAAAAAATTTGACAGAACATCCCACCTTGGAAGACATGCATGGTAGAAGGGATAAGCCCAAGATTACTCAATGTGTCGTGATGATGTCACAGTCTGCAGAAGGTAGCTAGATGGATAGAAAGGGTGCTGTTGGGGTATTGTACCACTGACTTCCACTTCTTTAGCTCCATTTGATTCTGGTCTCTACTCTACAAAACACATTTCGCAGTTATTTACTCACATTCATTTTTTAGGTCTCGGCTATGAAAGACCAATTATGGTTTTACTAAAAACTTCCAGTGGGCTTAGAATTAAGTAATTCTCATTATCTTGCTTCTTGTTCTTGCCTTGTCCCATCTTGTCCATCTTGAGTTTGTTACTGACCTGAAACATAGTTTTTTCACCTTCCTTTTGACTGGCTGTCTTGTATCTTTCCGCTGTTCACTTTTAGGGAAATACTTTTTTTTTTATTTGGGTCAGTACTCTGATACTGCATTTCTTTTCGAGCTCGCTCTTTTGTGTGCTTCCCCCTGCTAAATATCTGCCCCCCATGCTCCCTCCATCGTTTACTGCTTGCTCGTGTTCGCTTTTCCACTTCCTTAATGTTGCTGTCTTCCTGTGCTGCTTTCCTGCGATTTCTCCCTCTTGCGCACTCTCCATTGCTTCCCCTTCCCACACACTCCCCTGTTGCTTCCCCCTCTCTCCTCCGTTGCACCAACCTTTTCTTACATTTGAAAAATATATATTTTTAGAGATCTTGGCTGCTGCATTGCTGCTAGGCCGCTCCGAAATTAACTGGTGCTTTTGTGCTAACAATTTACTGAACCAAGTGGCAGCTGCCTTCTGGGATCGATACATTTATTTAAAAAAAAAGAAAAGAAAATGCTGCTAGCATCATTGCATTGGGACGCATATGTGTCATCATGAGTTGGCACTCCAGCGTAATGAGGATAGTTTCATTTTCACCTAGTTATCATCCCTTTACCAAAAAGCATTTTGCTTTAAAGGCCAATGGGTAAAGAAGGCGAGACCTCTTGGCCTTGCAAATGCTTATTTAGTCAGTAAAGGGTTTCCGATCTCCAGAAGCGTTACAGTGCCACACTGTTGGTAGAAGTTTGCTGATAAAAAAGCAAGGAACTCAGAAACGCAAGGGAGCGCTGAAGCGAGTTGTGTGAGGGAGCACAGAAGCTGTCATGACACAGGAAGGATTAGAGGTATTTGTCTATTTGTGTGAGGAGAAACGAGACACGGGCATAAATACATACAAAGAGATCTGTGGAGAGTTGTACTAGAGGGACGTAGACTTTACAAACTTTGGTTTGCTTTGCAAACAGAATATTAAACATAAATACAGTGAGTGTTGTTTTGTTAATTGTATTATTTTTGGCTTTAATCTGAGAAACCTTCATATGCAGTTTCTTCATTATATGAACAGAATTCGTAGGGTTTTTTCTCAAATTGTCCTTCCTTTCCCAACCCCTCACAGAAATTTGAAAATATTTAGTAAGATTTTCTCATGTTCTATTAAGACATGGATTACATGTAGCTGTAAGGCTTGCAGCACGCCTCAGGAGACGTCTTTAAATGACCTGTTTGTTATTTGTTGACCTGTATAATGAGAGCCACCTTTGTTTTTAGAATTTCCCTAGTTCTGTAGAACCTTGACATTTGATGCCGTGACAGATAATGGAGTGGTTAACTCTAGTATCTCCTGTGTGAAGTGTGAAGCCATGCTCTCCACTTGCTCTTCTGTTTCCATTCACAGGAGAAAGCCAGGGGGAGACCAAGGGTATCGGCTGACACATTTGACAGGTGACATGAGATACCTTGTTCTCATAGGAAGGACATAAACCATCAGCATCCCAAATTAAGTCTTAAGCATGGATAGGCGATTCAGTGGACAGTGTGTGTTAGATGTATATTGCAAATTCCTGGATAAGTTCCCTGTAGTGTTAAAACCCCTGATCCAACTGGTTGAGAATAGTGCTATTTAAAAAAAATGTAGAGGCAGTGATGGGCCTACTGACTAAACAACAATAGATAGTTAAAAGTATATTAGAGCAAGATCCGACTCTGAAAACGATGCCTAGCTGAAACCTATTATGCATAGAAGATTGTTATGATAGAAGGCTGGAAGAGAATGGTAGACAACAAATAGAAACATTAACAAAGCATCTCTACCCAATGTCGCATCTGCTTATAAAGATGCATAAATTGCTAAGTAATTTTCATCATTTGGTTGATCGTAGAGATTACTCGACCTTATGTAGAAGAAGAATCAACAAGCACTGGCAATGCATCGGTTTCGCCTATGTAATAAATAAAGAGCTGTTTTCAGAAATCAGCTGGGAGAAGGAAAGAGCTCCCTGACAAATAAGGCAGGAGTGGAGAAGATATGGCTCAGCAGCCAGAGCTGATGGCTCGAGAGCTGGGTATTCCGGTTCGAGTATCGTCGGCAGTAGAGTGCAACATTCTGTGATTTTGTGCAAATCACCTAATTTCTCTGGATAATAAATTAATATATAAATATGCTGCAAGAGTAAAAGACAAAACCTTATTAAAATATAATGCCACCAAAGCAGATGTTAACAGTATTTCCACAGCGGGGAACTGATAAGAGAAGCAGACTACGAACAATGCAGGAAAATCTGCTACAGCCGATAGAAATGGAGGAAAGGTAAGTGCCACGCACAAGAACCAATGATAAGCCAGGAAAAAGAGGAGGTGGCATGTAAGTCCCTATTTGATTTCTCAAGCACAGCACAAGCGCTGTGCAGGCCAAACCTAAAAAGTAATCTTTATACGACATTATTAGTTCTATTGACCCTTCAGTGATAGCAAAAAAAATCCACTAATCCAGGCTGCATAACAGAAATATAACTGAGGATCGTCAGTTTACATTGACAATTGGGAAAAACACACATATGAACAAATAATACTATGTGGAAAAGAAAGAGAGCATAGTATCGAAAGCCTGGGGCAAATATGAGTAGGGAACATATCAGGTATTAACCAATATAACGATGTAATTAAGCTTTTATATTAATTATTTAAAAAATGTTGCAAACACATGGAGCAGTTGGTTCCAGGGAATAGGCAAGGCGAGTGAAAGCGAACTCGTGATTTAAACTGCAAGTCGTGTAGTAGTAGAGTCAAAAATTAGCTAGCATTCGCGCCAAGAATTTTCAATTCTATTAAGGACACGGAGGCGAGGATTATGCTTCTCTTTCTTATATTTGCTACTCACAGCAGCCAATGAAAAACGTTTTGTATGCAAATAAAACTACATTTCCCATGATGCTTGTACATACATCACATCCTGTATAGCCCAATAAGAGCTGCTGTACCCTGTGTCTCCTCCTCTTTCTTTGCTCGAACTTATATAGTCCACACATTAATAAATCCAGTCCAATCCACGGAATATGAGTCCCAATAAACATCCTTCAACATGGAAGAACCATCTTCAAACTGGAAAGATTACGTCTTCTAAGCCAGAAGAACACCTGCTCCGTCCTCTTTACTCGAAGTTGGAAGAACCCTTTTCAAGCTGGAAAGTTTACGTCTTCTAAGCCAGAAGAACACCTGCTCCTTCTTCGTTATTCGAAGCTGAAAGGAATGAGACAGGAAAACCCGTAACTTCTGCTGATACAGAGTATCAAGTACATGCGGGTGGGTAATTATTACAATACTGTAATAAACCGGGTGGGATAATCCTCGCCTCCGTGTCCTTAATAGAATTGAAAATTCTTGGCGCGAATGCTAGCTAATTTTTGATTCTATTACAGGACCGGAGGCTTCGGATTATGCTAGTTTAACGCTTACCCACACAACTACAGTCTTAAATCTCCCACCGGTACATAATATACTGTTTAAATACATTCTGAGAAAATCAATCATTAGAATTGAAACTTGTTAAACAATGAGAATCATCAAAACACGAATGATAAGTATGGTTCTTGAACAGATTGCGTCTCACCATTGATTCTGAACACCCATTCCGGCAAAAAATTGCCCTCAACCATCGGCTATAATAGCCTCGGACCCACATATGAAATGTCAATAATCATCAACAGTAATATGAACAATTATACGCGAAAACCTCAGATAGTAAATCCGAGAATCACCGTTGTAATCCTTAAGTAATGGGAAGAAAACACCCAAAAAATGCATTATTTCGAATTCGTGTGACCAAGCACTGTCCACATGCATCCCAGACATTGCTTACAGAGCAAACTTCTTAGAGTAGATACTGTACCTGTAAAACGCGGGCTTGCCTCGCCGTAGGAACATCTAAAGGTGTAATGCCTCGTAACACAGCCTGACCATATTTAATGTCCGGTCGACCTACTATTATTTGTCTATCAATCAAAAGAAAAATCACTAGAATTATTCCGGGCTGGGATTTTTTCCCCACCAAAAAAGAACTCGAAAAAAGGACCCGACGCAAGTGCATCAACTTGCCCTGGGCCGAGAGAGAACCGTAGAAAAACGGCCAAAATGGCCGCTAAAAGGTGAAAGCTACAGAATTCCCTGTACATATTGGTAATTAATTCACAAACTAGAGAAACCAGTCCTCACAAAACTGCCACATGGTGTACATACCAACAAAGTGACCCTCTATTGTCGAACCATATTGTGTGAGTGGAAGGACCCAGAAATACGAAATGGACGCCCTCAGCGCGTTAGAAAACGTGGAAAGCATTGTAGGTACCGGGCAAAGCCGGAATACATACCACCTTGGGAAAAACTGTACTTACCACATTGCCATGTGCAAACCCAGACCCGTGCACACTAAAGGCAACGAGTAACCTGCGAGCCGTAGCTCCCTGGTGAATCATGAAACCTTTGCCGCGCTCTACATGAGTATCGCTGCATTAGAAAAAAGGAAATTTGTACGGAAAGGCAGGGGAACGAGCTGGCCGCCGCCGAACCAAGGAGCATTGGAATACAAAATGGAGACCTCCATGCTCGAAAATTGCGACCCCAGTCGCCGGAAATACTCTGAATCGGAGGGAACAAAATCCTTTCCCTCGACTTTCGTGGGATCAGACCTACATTCTTTTCGGATGGAACTGACGTCCAACTATAACGACTGTAACTGACAACTCACTCCTGCCCCGAACTCGAAGGGCTTACAATTACTGACTGTCTCTCGGAAGAGAAGCCACACCCAGCCATCTGAAGGTACCCAAGGTACCAGTCCTTTACTGTCCTGTATGCTATAGGAGGTATTCCGCAGTAACCTAAATCTGAGAATTTCGGCAGAATGGCCTGAATCCTAGAACGAGTCCACTAAGAAGGTGCCCTATATGCCTATACCCGCTTATAGTTCCCGCAGTCGAGATATTGCGTATGCTGATCAGTAAGCCTCAAGAGGCCTGCACGATAAAGAACCCGAATAACAGAAAGATCGAAAAAACTGTTTAATTGACGGTGCTCAATGCACCGCCACTTTGGCACTCACCCGATGGAACTCTTGCACTGATACCATCGGAAATATATTTCTAGCACTGTAGTTTGGGTCGTACAAAAACTGAGTTGCGTAGGATTCAGATAAACCTGGAACCAAATCTAAGAGTCACAATTGTATGAAGGTTATAACCTGACTTGTCCAGCACATCCTAATCCAATGTCTGGAAGTGTGAAGGCTAAGGCCTGTGACTGTGTTAAGATAGACCTATCCCTACGTATATATACCCCTAACTCTAAAAGTCAAATGACGTGGTACTCGGAGAGACCTAGAGAGCTGAGAGCCTGGGATAACATACCCAGTATCAACCATCAGAACCGCCACCGAAACAACCGCCAATGAAGGGAAGGAGGAGACCACTAGACGCTCTCCTGAACGCTATATGGAAGAAACAGCAGAACATGATGGGAATATATGCCAGCAATATAAGTCTACCCATTATAGATGCAACCAATAACAAATCTGTCCCAGAGGGATCTGTCACAAAAGGCCTACCTGGAACGGCTATCCGGGTGCCCAACCTTGAAGGATTTGCGACCCTGGGAAGAGCTGGCGCGAGAGGCGTCATACCGACGCCTATTGTCGATCGTGGCTGACTACGACTAGGATATTGATTTGCAGCCTGTCTAGTCTAAATAATCTCTTTCTAGTCTAGGTCCCGTCGCACGCCGAAGGAAATACAAAATAAAATAAGAATAAAATAAAATGAAAATAAAATAAGATAGAATAAAACAAAATCATGTTCAAGGATTTGTGGCAGAAGAACAATGACGGGCGTCAATCAAGCCCTGTAACCCTGAGTCAGGGAATGTCATACCTGGGGCCCTGTTGACCACACAAGAACTTGGAGAACCTGAGTGGCAACATAATTAGTTCAGGAGACTCATGTGCTCCGATCAATTAGTAGTCATCCTCCAATATACATCCCACCAATCACCTTCAGGGGATATCCGTATTCAATATATATAGTAGTGCAAAGCACAGCGCAATGGAGGAGTAGAGGGGGAGCCAACCCTGTGCACACTAAAACAGAGAAAAGAATAATGTATCGGCTCCTCAGCAAAGCTGTAGTCGTTATATCAGCCCAGTGGGCGTCGGAGTCATCATAAAATACAAGGAGCGTGTGCGCACTCCGAGGGCCAGCCTATTGTTATCGCCTGGAGGCTACCAGGACATCTGCTCATGTAAAGCACGAGGCAATGTGACCTCGAAACAAACAGGGGACGCGTGCGACGTGCGTAGGCCAAATCGCCCAAATGAAGCTTAAGTGGGTTACGCACACCAGAGCGTTATGACTCCATAACCGCTCTCGGCTACTAGGGAAAGCCTTTGGCGGAGAAGGCGCGAGACCGCGCAATGATCAGAACAACCCTAAGGAAGTGACAGGAATAGTGTTAATTCAGCAATCATAATCATTGAAACACCAAATCTCTGAGCCAAAAAACCTATACACAAACCACCGTGACTCATTTTGTAGCGTTGTGACGCCAGCGCAGTATCGCAGCTCTTGAAGGAGCGTTCGATTCAGTGTGCGGCCAAGCTAGGCCTTGTCATGAAGATCAAGCGCAGGTCCAACAGGCATGTCGCAGATATCCTCTGCGTGACTTTTCCACTCCCGCGGGATATGGCATTGTGGACTCTGGTGGGTGAAACCAATAGCGCTAGCACGTGCACACAAACCATTACAGTACAACCACCGAAAACATTCATCCGATTAATACCAACCTTAATTGTAATTTAAAATAATTTTGTAGTTGTGAAAAACACAACCTGAAGAACCTGGAATCGAACCCTGAACCTCTTGGATAATAGTCAAAATACTTGCCCCTAGGCCACCTGGACTCAGTGCAAACCAATAGGCATGTGGGTCTGAGAGGGTCTCTGGACTCCGTCAATGGGGGAAGGCTACCGAGTGCAGCGCAGTTGTGAGGTCAGCAGGACACAATTATGCCTGATTAGACCACCCGCGCTTAATGTACACTGCCGAAAAAACCGCCGTTAATAATAATACATGACTGCGTTCGCCCACTAAGATCTAAATGGGCCATAACCGCAGCGCGGCACTCAGAGGCAGCGGGGAGTGAAACGAAACCCGAACGGGTCGTCGGAGTAATCCTCAAACTCTGCTCCGGGCGGGAGCACCTCATCATTACGACGCTCCCAGCGGGAACCCTCTCAATCACCAGCGGGAAATCGGGGAAGTGAAAACGTGCCGGAGGGGTTCCCAGGTAACCACATACTATGCTTCAGTGGGAGTTCCCCCACGAAATCACACCGCTCCCAGCGGAAGCTTCCGAAGCCGACAATAGCCTAAAAACAATGGCGCCAGCAAGCGCCAACCGAGAAAGCAAGGCATTTTACAAGGAAAAACATAACGGCTCCTAGACAGCCAATACACATACCAAACACAAGTATGCAACATAGCGC
>NC_136068.1:1018129554-1018144554 GCF_964261635.1 Lissotriton helveticus
AGACCTTACCGCTTGAGCCAAGCTACCCTATGTGATCTGGTGATCCCAGGTCCAACATAATTGGAGTCCAGCGGTGGGATAGAGCTTGTGCTTGCGTCCACTTAGCAGTAGTCTAGTGTACTCCACAGACCTACACCTGGAGTTTTCTCCTAGCGGACTCCCTAATTAATAATTTTTGCTTTTCCAAATTTTCTCCTGGTGGTGGGTGGAGGTAGCTTTTAATTACCCCCTTAATTAATTTCTTCCAAGTGGCTGTCCCTGACTCTCATTGGCAAGATGGAATTTGCTCTGGAAGAATTGGAGACCTATACTGTGGCCCAACTCAGAGAATTTTGCCAAAGTATGGGAGTGTTTTTCAAGCGTGGTGTTAAAAAGGGGGAACTCCAAACCAGCTTGAGAGCGTGGGTGGCAGCGCACCCAGATGGGAAGGAGGAGGAAGAGGGGGATCTGGACACTGTCATCGGGGTGGATGGACTGTACCAACCTGAAGTGGGGAACCTACTAACAGGTCCTAGGACACTTTCAAGGGGGGGGGGGGGGCAGCAGTGTCTCTGGAAGAAGCTTGACCGAAGCTGAATTAGCTGACAGGAGAGAGAAAAGACAGCTGAAGTGGGAGCTAGCTAGGTTGGAAATGGAGAGGGAGGAACAGAGGATGGCTCATGAGTTGAGTCTCAGAGAGTTAGACCTCCAGGCCCTACAAATAGGGACTCCTAGCACTCCTGTTGGTGGCAGCGAATCCAAAGAGATAACCAGGAAACCCAGACCCTATTTGCCAAAGGACATAGTCGCCAGCTACAGCGCAGGGGATGACATTGCCAAGTGGCTGGCTGCCTATGAGGTCTCCTTAAGAGCCCATGGGATACTGGAAAAACACTGGGGGGGGGGGGGGGCTTGTATAAATACATGCCTCCTGCAGGTAGGGATACACTTTTGGCCCGAGAGCAGACCCACTACCCCACCATGAAAGTGGCGCTGATCAAAAAGTTTGGGCTGACTCCAGAAAAATATCGACAGAAATTTAGGAGCAGCCATAAACTAAGCACACAGAATTGGGTGGATTTTCTGGACTATGCAAAGAAGGCCCTAGAGGGTTGGGTACAAGGCAGCGAAGTGGGGGACTATGAGGGGTTGTATGACCTTATCCTCAAGGAGCACCTACTCGAGAAATGGTTTCCCGAGCTGCGGCAACACCTGGTGGACAGCAAGCTGACCAGCCCCCGGAAGCTTGCTGAGGAAGCGGACATCTGGGCTAGTACCCGGGTGTCCTCAAAGGGGACTGGAGGGGATTCTCAAAGGACCGGACACGGCGCCCCCCAGAAGAAAGAGGGGGAGATAAAAAGAGGGAGTTCTCAAAAGGCCCCAAAACAGTTTCCAGGGAAAGGGAACAGGATTCACCCCTAAGGCTAACCCGCCCAGAAACCCTCATCCTGGCCAAAGTCAGCAGCCAAGGGTTGTCCACTGCTTTGAGTGTGGTGGCGTTGGACACTATAAGGGAGATGTCAAGTGCCCAAAGAGACCACCCCCTCCCACTGGAGGAAAAGCCCCGGGAGTAGCTAGTATAGTGCTCGGGGAGGAGTTGCCCTTAGATAAGGGGGGGAGTGGGCGGGTGTCACCTTAGTGTCCCTGGGAAATTGGGAGATGGTTCGTAAGATTCAGGTGCCCTCAAATACAATTAAGTATGGGCAGTGGGTCACCATCAATGGTCAAAGAGGGGAAGCTCTTAGAGATACAGGAGCCAGTATGACTATGGTAAGAAGTCAACTGGTGTCTCCAGAGCAGGTGATTCCACATGTACTCCACCCAGCCGCGATGGCTGACGGCAGAATGGGCCACTATCCAGTGGCCTAGGTTCCATTTGAGTGGGAAGGGATTGCAGGTCTACTTCGAGTTGCCGTAAGCCCTGCCGTGCCAGTTGATTGTCTGTTGGGGAATGATATGGAGCACAATGCTTGGAAGGAGGTGGAATACCGGACTCATTCTGAGATGCTGGGTACACCTGACTGGGCCTGTGCTAGCACAAGGTCCGCGACTACCCGGAGGGGGAGTTCGCTTGGGCTGGAGCCTGGAACAAAGGCACAGCCAGCTGCCAAAAAGGGAAAGAACCGAGGACAGGAGAAGCCTTCCTCGGCATCCACGCCCCGTGAGACAGATAGGCCACCTGCGGTGGTGGACCAGGAGTCCGCGGAGGGGGATGTTGTCTCCCTGGAGAACTTACCTATCCCTGCTGAGTGGCATGTGGAAGGAGGGCCTACCAGGGAGGAGTTTTGTAAGGGCCAGAAGGAGTGCCCCACCCTTGTGGGACTGAGGCAACAGGCCGAAGCCCAGGCAGCAGGGAACGTTACTGGGAATTACCATATTTACTGGGAGGATGGACTCCTCTACAGTGAACCTAAGGCACCAGTGCACGGTTCATCACGGGCCTTGGTTGTTCTTCAACGTTACCGAGCCGTTCTTTTAGAACTGGCTCATGAGATACCCTTGGCAGGACATTTAGGTCAGGACAAGACCTTTGCCCGGCTTGTCCCCCACTTTTATTGGCCTCAAATGAAGGTGGCGTCCGACACTTACTGCCGGACATGTGTGTCTTGCCAAGCCAGTGGGAAAACAGAGGTGAAGCTGAAAGCTCCTCTGGAACCACTTCCTTTCGTTAGCACCCCCTTTGAAAGTGTGGGCATCGACATTGTGGGGCCATTGGATCCACCAACTACAGCTGGTCACAGGTTCATCCTGGTTCTGGTGGATCACGCCACAAGATACCCAGAGGCAATTCCTCTGAGGATCATTACTGCACCTGCAGTGGCGAGGGCCCTGATGGGGATCTTTACCTGAGTGGGTTTTCCCAAGGAAGTTGTGTCTGACAGGGGGTCCAACTTCATGTCAGCTTACATGCGGGCTATGTGGAAGGAGTGTGGGGTTACCTACTGGTTCACCACTCCTTATCACCCACAGACCAATGGTCTGGTGGAAAGGTTTAACAAAACCTTGAAAGGCATTTTCAGAAGTCTGCCTGAGAGCCTGCGGAGGAAATGGGACGTCCTCCTACCCTGTCTGTTGTTTTCCTACAGAGAAGTTCCACAGAAGGGAGTGGGCTTCAGCCCCTTCGAACTTCTGTATGGGCACCCTGTGCGCGGACCTCTCAGCCTGGTGAAAGACGGATGGGAAAAGACTCCCAGGAAGCTTCCCCAGGATGTGGTGAGCTATATGCTGGCCTTCCGGAGCCAAATGGCTAAGTTGTGGAAGCAAGCTTCTGACAACTTGGAAGCCAGCCAAGCAGTGATGAAGGAGTGGTATGACCACAATGCTCACCCGGTGGAATTGGAGCCTGGCCAGAAAAGTGTGGGTGATGGAACCTGGAGAGCTAAGTGCCCTCCAGGATCGCTGGACAGGCCCCATTGAGGTGATGGAGAAGGGTAAGGCCACTTACCTGGTGGATCTTAAGACCCCTCGACAGCCCCTACGGGTGCTTCATGCCAATCGTCTCAAACCCCACCATGAGAGGCCTGGGGTGATCTTGATGATGGTGACTGACGGAGCAGAGGAAGCGGAAAGCGAGCCTCTCCCTGATCTCTTTTCGTCTCAGGAAAAGGATGGGTCGGTGGAGGGAGTGATTCTCTCACCATCCCCGACTCCTGAACAGCAGAGGGACTGCCGCCAGGTCCTGGAGCAATATTCCTCGCTGTTCTCCCTTGTCCCTGGAAGGACCCACCTGTGTACCCATGACGTGGACACAGGAGACAGCCCACCTGTGAAGTCTAAGACCTACCGGCTGTCAGACAAGGTGAAGGCCAGCATCCACAGTGAAGTCACTAAGATGCTGGAGCTAGGAGTAATTGAACCTTCTAGTAGACCCTGGTCCAGTCCGGTGGTTCTGGTACCAAAAGCTGCCCCACCGGGCACCACTCCCGAGCTAAGGTTCTGTGTGGATTACCGGGGACTGAATTCAGTGACCAAAACTGATGCACATCCGATCCCTAGGGCGGATGAACTTATTGACCGGCTGGGAGCTGCCCAATACTTGAGTACCTTTGACCTCACTTCAGGGTACTGGCAGATCTCCCTTACAGATGGGGCAAAGGAAAGGTCAGCCTTCTCCACGCCTGAGGGCCACTACCAGTTCTGCGTAATGCCCTTTGGGCTCAAGAACGCCCCTGCCACCTTTCAGCGGCTGGTGAACCAGGTCCTCTCTGGGATGGAGGCCTTCTCCGCTGCTTATCTGGATGACATTGCCGTCTTCAGCAGCAGTTGGGAGGACCATTTGTGTCACTTACAACCTGTTCTCCAGGCCCTGAAACAAGCTGGCTTGACAATCAATGCCAGTAAATGTCAGATCGGGCAGGGGGTCGGTTGTGTACCTAGGCCACTTGGTGGGCAGGGGAACGCTGCAGCCCCTCCAGGCGAAGATTGAGGCTATCATGGCCTGGGAGCCCCCCAAGACCCAAACTGAGGTCCGAGCCTTCCTGGGCCTCACAGGATACTACCGTCGCTTTGTGAAGGGGTATGGCACTATTGTGGCACCCCTAACTGAACTCCCATCCAAGAAGCAACCTCGACGGGTAGTCTGGACGGAGGCTTGTCAGCAAGCCTTTGAAAAGTAGAAAAAAGCAATGTGTGCAGCTCCAGTTCTCCGGGCCCCGGATTTTTCCAAGGAATTCATTGTCCAGACAGACGCATCAGAGCATGGCATTGGGGCAGTGTTATCGCAACTCAATGAGGAGGGTCTGGATCAACCTGTTGTCTTCCTGTCTAGGAGACTGCTTCCCCGGGAACAGAAGTGGAGTGCAATTGAGCGGGAAGCCTTTGCAGTGGTATGGGCTCTGAAGAAGTTGCGGCCATACCTGTTTGGCTCGCACTTCCTGGTTCAGACCGATCATCGACCCCTTCGTTGGCTGATGCAAATGAAGGGGGAGAATCCCAAGCTGTTGAGATGGTCCATCTCCCTACAGGGAATGGACTTCCTGATGGAACATCGACCTGGAGTGGACCACGCCAATGCAGACGGTCTCTCCAGATATTTCCGCCTTAGTGATGAGAACTCCCAAGGGGTTTGGTAGCTCTCCCCACTTTCAGCTGGGGGGGGACGCGTGTTAGACCTGTCAGCCCTTTGGGTGGTCCCTCCTATTATTTATTTATTTTTGTTCCCTTTCTGCCTCCTAACCTTTGTTTTTTTTTCATGTCCACTGGAATTTTTAGGTGTTGACCTAGGGGTTAGGTACTCCTTGACCCTATATAATTTTCCTGAGGCCTAGGTGCCTTTCTGACTGAATCCACAGGAACCACAGAATGGTGGCTTACAACTGCCACCTGCCTGGTCACCTCAGGATCTAGGGCTATAGGACACTATGAGGGCTTCCAGAACATTCTGGACCTCTCTGGACACTCTAGGGACAGCCTATATAAGGTGGAATGTTGGGCAGCCATTTTGTGTCGTGAGGAGACTGATTTGGCTGGAGTGAAGGCTGTGGGGCGAGGAGGTTTGAGCACTGAGAGGGGTTCTGATTGCCTCTAGGGGCTGCTGACCCCACTCCGGATGTTGTCCCTCCCTTATTGACCTGGCCCAGCAAGAACATTGATAATCGAGTCTATCAACATAGGAGCAGAGTGTGACTGACTTAGGTGGAGCAGACAGGACATGGTCGGTGGAAAACTGAGGTGAGGATGTCCGAGACTGCCTCCTGTCTGAGGCCAAGACTCTTGCAGAGTAGACCCTTGCCTTGCTGACCTACCCTCTCCCTGGCGCAAGCTAATTCACGAGGTAATCCGCCTGGGTTAACCCACCGCAATTAGGAACTTACCGGCGTCCCGACTGTGGACCCCGGATCTCCCTGGGCTTCCTGCGCTGGTGTGGTTCCGCCGCCTTTGATCTGTGGGAACTCCTGTGGCCCGCGGAGACGCGGAGCTCGTGGATCGGAGCCAGCTGCAGCCGCCTGTCAGGCCTTCAATTGCGTGTTTGGGAGGCGGAAGTGGGTGACAGGGCCGCTCGACAGCCGGTTCCTGGAGGGAGAACCTGTGCGGAAGATAGCGTCGCCTGGGGAGGGGTGCTCTACCTCAGAGAATTGTTCGTAAAGCGGAGGAATCCGAGGAAGGGCCCCGGAGGAAGTAAGGCGTGTCTGGAGTTGGCAGAGGGAGGAGACCGCTCTTCCTGCGACGTGAGGAGAGGAACGCCGGGGCAGTGTAGGAAACTGACATCAGAGAGCAACCCGAGAAGAACGGGACCCGCCTCCTTAGGCTTGCATACATCGAACTTCATTCAAGACCCCCGAGTGGGAAACCCTGGCTGTTCAGCCGACTGACATCGGCCGGTTTGGACAGAGCAGCGTTCAGGAGTTAAGTAAGGAGGGATTCCGGCTGAGGGGGCTGGAGGGAGGTAATTCGACTCACAAAACCCTCTGCCGGGCCTGGTAAATCTCGAGGCTTCCTGCCCTTGATAGAAGACAGTGGGTTGGGCGGAGAGGCTATTATTGGCAAAACGGACAGAGGAAACTGTCCCTTTTCTTTTAGGAGAGTTCAGTGAACTAAGGGACAGCTATTGAACTAACCAAACCGAACCAATCTATAGTGGAATAACCAATCCAAGGCAAATCATTCATGAGGAGGGGGGGGGGAAATGTACCACAACTGTTTAGGATGCATGTACTAGGATCCTTCGTATAATCAAAATATGTTTTAGCTACATGAAATGGAATCAATATATGACTAAAAACAAGAGTGATATGTTTAAAAGATAATTAGCTCCTATTTTCAATTTGGACAATAACTAATGGATGGTTTATGCACTGCTCAATTATCGCTAATGTAATTTGGTGTGGATATTCATAAGACCTATCCTTAGTTGATATTACATGCAACCAGAAGTAAGACAAGACTTGATATGTAGTCTGTTCTGCAACTGAACTATTGATTAATGACATGAATAAGTAATAATTCTTAACATTACATGATTGTTGCTGAGTTATGCCCACGGAGTATTACATGTGGAATGATGAGCTATTAAGACAAATATAAATGAAAGTAACCCTTAAGAAGAAAAGATAAACTTTTCAACTTTTCTAGAAGAACTGGTCTAGTGTCATTTTTGAGTGGATGGACGCTGGATTACTGTGAAAGTGTGGCGCAAGTACCTCACACAGCCTAAGAGTTAGACCTTACCGCTTGAGCCAAGCTACCCTATGTGATCTGGGGATCCCAGGTCTAACAGTGTGTGTATATATATATATATATATATGTGTGTGTATATATGTATGTTTGTGTGTATATATATGTGTGATATATGTGTGTTTTTATATATATATGTGTGTATATATATATATATATATATGTGTGTATATATATATATATATATATATATATATATAAATATATATATATATATGTATATATATATATATTCACTGAAAAACCATAGGTTAGAGACCATATATAGTTAGCTGGACATTTTATTGACATAAAACCAATGAAATTCCATATATAGTTAGTTGCACTAACTATATATCGCGCACCCGCAATCCACTGCTGATGATGTCACATATTACATCATTCATGACATGGTCAGTGGCATCACTGATGACATCACTGATGACATCTCAAATGACATCACTGATGACATCTCAAATGACATCACTGATGACATCATCTAGTGTCTGTGTGTTTTTGTAAAGTTTAAATATGTTTTACATATTGAAGAATGAGTGGATGTATGGAAGACTGAGTGTGTGTGTGGCTGGCTGGGAGGTGTGTGACTCTGTGCATATCAATGTGTACTTGTATCAGTGATTGTATAAGAGAGTAAGTATGTGTTAGTATATGTGTGAAAAGTATGGTGTTCTGTGTTTAACTGTATAGATGAGGAAATCGAAGTGTGATTGATTCTTCACAGGACTGACTAGGCGTATGAGTGCATATGATAGTGTTGTAATAATGAGTGACTGTATGTATGAGTGATTGTATGGGTGAATGAGTGAATGTGTGTGTAGACGTAGGAATCAGTGAGTGCGTATGTAGTAACTGGTATTGGTGTGTCATGATGTCATCAGTGATGTCATCAGTGATGTCATTTGAGATGTCATCAGTGATGTCACTGAAGTATGGTGTTCTGTGTTTAACTGTATAGATGAGGAAATGGAAGTGTGATTGATTCTTTACAGGACTGACTAGGTGTGTGAGTAACTCCATGGATGAGTGGCAGTGTTTGAGTGTCTGCATAGGTGTATGAGTGCATATGATAGTGTTGTAATAATGAGTGACTGTATGTATGAGTGATTGTATGGGTGAATGAGTGAATGTGTGTGTAGACGTAGGAATCAGTGAGTGCGTATGTAGTAACTGGTATTGGTGTGTCATGATGTCATCAGTGATGTCATTTGAGATGTCATCAGTGATGTCATCAGTGATGTCATTTGAGATGTCATCAGTGATGTCATCAGTGATGTCACTGACCATGTCATGAATGATGTAATATGTGACATCATCAGCAGTGGATTACGGGTGCGCGATATATAGTTAGTGCAACTAACTATATATGGAATTTCATTGGTTTTATGTCAATAAAATGTCCAGCTAACTATATATGGTCTCTAACCTATGGTTTTTTCAGTGAATTTTCAAGGTTTTGTAAATGCAAATTCCTAACTATATATGGTCTATAACCTATGGTTTTTTCAGTGAATTTCATTGGTTGTTTAAAAGCTAATATCTATAGCTGTAAAATATATTCTTTATTACGTGACGTATCACGTAGCCACGTGAGACGCCTCATGACGCGTCGCATAACCGTGACGTATCGGCTCTGCAGCGCAAACAAAACCCGTAACGTAAGCGTGCCGGAGCACGCTTATAGATATATATTTTTTTAACCTTAATTAGACAAAATCCACACGTGCACATATCTTGAGGCCTTGCAAAGGCACATCAAACAAACAGTCCCTACAATTTTGCCAAGTTTGCTGGAAATCTATTCCCTTAATTTTTTTTTACTGTTTCTCTTGGTTTTCCCCTTGTTACGCTTACCGGGACGCTACCCGGTACGCGAACCGGACGCTCCAAAAACACAAGATGGCGGACTCCCGTTACGCTGCCGGTTAGCTGCCCGGTTCGCGTACCGGGAAGCGCCTCTACCGCGAAAAATCGCGGGGGACTTTAATATCCCCCTCATCAATCCTAGGGGGTCAGGAGGGGTTTACCTTGCCCCCTTTCCTTCATTTCCCCCTTAGTTTTTCACCACATCTTGTCTCTCGATCGTACCGAGAGACAAGATGGCGGCCGCTCCGGACTGTTTAGAATGTTGACAGACACCGGAGAGCCAATCAGCTTCGCTTCGCGAAGTTCCGTTACGCGTCAGGTACGCGAACCGGGGCGCTAACCGGAGCGCTGTCACAGATATATATATTTTTTTAAACGTTAATTTCTCAAAATCCACTGGAGCACATATATTGAGACATAGCAAAGGCACGTCGGGCAAACCATATCTACAATTTTGCCAAGTTTCATGTAAATCTATTCAGCCGTTCGAGCTAAAAGTGAGTCCAACCGCCCTATGGAAAAATGAATGGGAAAAACGTGTTTTGGGACCCCCCTTTTTTCTCGGCCCCCCCTTGACGAAACCCCCCCAAATTTTCAGGGGCTGCTCAGAAACAAGATGTGCCATTTTCATGTAAATTTCAGCCAATTCCGTCCACAAACGCCAAAGTTATTAGACATAGAATTTTCAGAAATCTCATAGAGAAAAAATCCTAACTATATATACCCACTGGCTATCGCCAGTAGGTAATATACATATATAAACATATATAATCTGCATATCTATATAAATGCATGCATACATATACATATGCATGTTATTTACATGAAAGTTTTAAAAACACTAATAAAAGCAAAGCTAAAAAGCCACCTCATTACAAACAGAATGGCTTTAACTTAAACGAGGGCGAGATCTATTGCATTTTCAATGCTTGTTTACTTTGGTTCTATCAAGAAGGCATTCAGATGTGTCACACATTTGCCATAAATTCTGAATGTTAGCACTCTAGTTGCTCATTAGATCACTGTAGTAAAGCTAGTGCTCACCAGGGAAGTCTGCTGCTAATCATGGTTTGCAGCCATTTTCCCGCATTTTTTATCCCGCAGACTTTCAGTCCGCATACCATTATCCCGCAAGGTCATTGACCTCGCATACCATTATCCCGCATTTTTTCAAAACGCATGTGCATTTATCGCGCATGCCTTTACAAAGAATTACGTTTTAAAGGCATGTATGGTAAATGCATTTGCGTTGTGAAAACCACGATGACGAGAGAGGTAAGTGGGTTTGTGTTAATTTTTTCGTGGGTTAGTGATTGTGTAGTGTAGTGTTGTGTAGTGTAGTGTTGTGTTAGTGTAGTGTAGAGTTGTGGTGGTTGTTTAGTGTAGGGTCATAGTGTTTTAGGGTTTAGGGTTGTGTTGTAGTGTTTGTGTAGTGTAGGGTCATGCTGGGGGTAGTGTTTTAGGGTTTAGGGTAGCGTTGTAGTGTTTGCATAGTGTAGGGTCATGCTGGGGGTAGTGTTTTAGGGTTTAGGGTTGTGTTGTAGTGTTTGCGTAGTGTAGGGTCATGCTGGGGCTAGTGTTTTATGGTTTTGGGTAGTGTTGTAGTGTTTGCGTAGTGTAGGGTCATGCTGGGGTGTAGTATTTTAGGGTTTAGGGTAGTGTTGTAGTGTTTGCGTAGTGTAGGGTCATGCTGGGGGTAGTGTTTTAGGGTTTTAGGTAGTGTTGTAGTGTTTGCGTAGTGTAGGGTCATGCTGGGGTGTAGTGTTTTAGGGTTTTGGGTAGTGTTGTAGTGTTTGCGTAGTGTAGGGTCATGCTGGGGTGTAGTGTTTTAGGGTTTTGGGTAGTGTTGTAGTGTAGGGTCATGCTGGGGTGTAGTGTTTTAGGGGTTTGGGTAGTGTAGTGTTTGTGTAGTGTAGGGTCATGCTGGGGGTAGTGTTTTAGTGTTTTGGGTAGTGTTGTAGTGTTTGCGTAGTGTAGGGTCATGCTGGGGGTAGTGTTTTAGGGTTTTGGGTAGTGTTGTAGTGTTTGCGTAGTGTAGGGTCATGCTGGGGGTAGTGTTTTAGGGTTTAGGGTAGTGTTGTAGTGTTTGCGTAGTGTAGGGTCATGCTGGGGGTAGTGTTTTAGGGTTTAGGGTAGTGTTGTAGTGTTTGCGTAGTGTAGGGTCATGCTGGGGGTAGTGTTTTAGGGTTTAGGGTAGTGTTGTAGTGTTTGCGTAGTGTAGGGTCATGCTGGGGGTAGTGTTTTAGGGTTTAGGGTAGTGTTGTAGTGTTTGCGTAGTGTAGGGTCATGCTGGGGGTAGTGTTTTAGGGTTTAGGGTAGTGTTGTAGTGTTTGCGTAGTGTAGGGTCATGCTGGGGGTAGTGTTTTAGGGTTTAGGGTAGTGTTGTAGTGTTTGCGTAGTGTAGGGTCATGCTGGGGTGTAGTGTTTTAGGGTTTTGGGTAGTGTTGTAGTGTTTGCGTAGTGTAGGGTCACGCTGGGGGTAGTGTTTTAGGGTTTAGGGTAGTGTTGTAGTGTTTGCGTAGTGTAGGGTCATGCTGGGGTGTAGTGTTTTAGGGTTTTGGGTAGTGTTGTAGTGTTGTAGTGTTTGCGTAGTGTAGGGTCATGCTGGGGGTAGTGTTTTAGGGTTTAGGGTAGTGTTGTAGTGTTTGCGTAGTGTAGGGTTATGCTGGGGGTAGTGTTTTAGGGTTTAGGGTTGTGTTGTAGTGTTTGCGTAGTGTAGGGTCATGCTGGGGGTTGTGTTTTAGGGTTTAGGGTTGTGTTGTAGTGTTTGTGTAGTGTAGGGTCATGCTGGGGGTAGTGTTTTAGGGTTTAGGGTAGTGTTGTAGTGTTTGCGTAGTGTAGGGTCATGCTGGGGTGTAGTGTTTTAGGGTTTTGGGTAGTGTTGTAGTGTTTGCGTAGTGTAGGGTCATGCTGGGGGTAGTGTTTAGGGTTTAGGGTAGTGTTGTAGTGTTTGTGTAGTGTAGGGTCATGCTGGAAGTAGTGTTTTAGGGTTTAGGGTAGTGTTGTACTGTTTGTGTAGTGTAGGGTCATGCTGGGGGTAGTGTTTTAGGGTTTAGGGTAGTTTAGTTGTTTAGTGTATGCTAAAGGCATATTCGTTCTAAAAGTTTTCGTTATTTTAATTTGCGGCCTAATAGTACATGCGGGATTTTTTTTGCGGACTGATGGTATGCGGGATTTCGTCATATATTCGCTAATCATACTTTCTATGGCAAAATGAGCCCCCTCATTTTGTTCCTTTTTAAATTAAATGTTTTAAGAGTTACCACTTTATTCCAATCAAGATGGCTTCAGGTGTGCCATACCTTTGTAATAAGTAGGACTGTTAGCACTCTAGTTGTTCTTTAGAACACTCTGGGACATTCTGTCATTGGGCTATAGTTGGGCTACATCTGGCTGATATTTGGGCTACATTTGTTTTTTTTTGTCTCTGGTGGCCATCTTTGGGCTACATTGGGCTACATTGGGCTACATTTGGGCTCCAACATATATATAGCCCAATGTAGCCCAATATATATTTTTCAAAGTTAATTTTCGTAAAAACCACTGGAGCCTATATCTTGAGACATAGCAAAGGCACATCGGGCTACCAGTCCCTACAATTTTGCCAAGTTTGGTGTAAATCCATTCAGCCGTTCAGGCTAAAAGTGAGGCCAACCGCCCTATGGAAAATTGCATGGGAAAAACACGTTTTGGGACCCCCCTTTTTTCTCGGCCCCCCCTTGACGAAACCCCCCCAAATTTTCAGGGGCTGCTCAGAAACAAAATGTTCCATTTTCCTGAAAATGTCAGCCACTTCTGTCCTCAAACGCCAAAGTTATTCGACATAGAATTTTCAAAAATCCCATAGGAAAAAAATCCTAACTATATATACCTACTGGCTATCGCCAGTAGGTAATATGTGTTTGCGTGTGTGTGTGTATATATATGTGTGTGTGTATATATATATATGTGTGTGTATATATGCGTGTGTGTGTATGTGTGTGTATATATATGTGTGTGTGTATATATATGTGTGTGTGTGTGTATATATATATATATGTGTGTGTGTGTATATATATGTGTGTGTGTGTATATACATAGGTGTGTGTGTGTATATATATATATATATATCTTCACATGATCCACGACAAAGTATCTTATATTGTCGGCATCACCTCCCTGGACCTTGTTTATATGTCTAGCCACCGGATACATGGGGTCATCGTTACTAATTGCTCTAAGATGTTGTAGCACCCGCACGTGGGCAGGGTGGATGGTACTGCCCACGTATTGTTTTTTACAGCTACATTGCAAGACGTAGACGGCATAGTCCGTCTTACATGAGTAATTCTCACGAATTTCCAGTGGCTGTTTCCTGTGAGGCACATCTAATTTGGTCATGTTGAGGCCATATTGGCACGCTTTGCACTTTATGCACTTAAAAAAAACATTGCTACTTTTTAGCCATGGTGGTTTTTTCTTCTTCAAGGATGGAGTATTTACAAAAATCTCCTCTTTCATGCTTTTTGCCTTTCTGAAAGCAATTTGAGGGACTTTGTTACACTTACTGCCTATCACTGGGTCATTTCGTACTATTGGCCAGTGCCTATAGATAATCTTTCTTACTTGTTTATGATAGGCATTGTACCCTGTGATCAAGCGGGGGGTGTTCGTACTTTGTTTGGACATTGGTGCATTGGGTGCATGTTTGAACAGTAGATCTTTCCTATTTTTAGTGTCACTCTTGCCTGCTGCTATTTCTAGCGTTTGCTTGGTATACCCTCTGCTGGTCAATCTGCTAAATAGGTTAGCCTTAGACTCTTCATATGTTTCTTCGGTGCTGCAGTTGCATCGCATTCTCAAGCACTCTGCATATGGGATACTGTTAATCAAGCTTACAGGGTGAAAACTGGAGGCATGGAGGATTGTGTTGCCTGATGTTGGTTTGCGGTATGTCTTAGATTGAATCTTGCCATCCAACACAAATAGTTCTAAATCTAAGAAATTGATCCTGCTTCTACTGGTGGAGCATGTGAATTTTAAATTCAAGCTGTTTTCATTCAGATGTTCAGCAAATTCTCTTGCGCTCCTCACTGCCTCTCCATATGGCAAAAATGTTGTCGATATAGCGACTATAATGTGCTATATTTTCGGACATTTCTGCGTTGTAGTTCTTCATAAGTACTTGCTCCTCCCACCAGCCTATATGCAAATTAGCATAGCTGGGGGCGAAGCAAGTACCCATGGCAGTCCCCTGTATTTGCTTGTACCACAATTTGTCAAAGGTAAATATGTTGTTCACCAAACACCATTCAGCCATTTGTATCAACATTTGAGTCTGTGCATACAAGTCAATGGTTCTGCTACTTAAATAGTGCTTGATTGCATTAAGCCCATCACGATGCCTTATACTCGTGTACAGGCTTTGCACATCCAGTGTCATAAATATAAAATCCGACTGCCATTTTATGTCATAGATTTTCTTCAAAAAGTCACCAGTGTCTTTCGTATAGGAAGGCAATGATTTCACAAAAGGTTGTAGATAAAAGTCAATGAATCGGCTGGTGTTCTCAAAAAGGCCCCCAATGGCTGATATGATCGGCCTTCCAGGAGGACACGTCGCATTTTTATGTACCTTAGGTATAAGGTACAGGTTAGGGGTGACCGGGTAGTCTGTTTTCAAAAACTGAAGTTCTTGTCTAGAGATGATGCCTGCACTCTTCCAATCATACAGACTCCTGTTGTATCTGTCTTGTATGGTCGATATATTTGTTGTACTTATTCTCTGATAGCATTCTTTGTCTGACAGTTGCAGCTGTGCTTCGGTATTATACATGTCCAAAGGCCAAAGCACCACATTCCCGCCTTTGTCTGACCAACGTATAACTATGTCACTCCTGTCTTTGATTTTCATCATGATGTTATCGTATGCCCGCCTCTCACTTTGGTTTGTCTTGGAAAAATGGTTACTACTTTCCCATGAGAGTGCTTTCAGATCCTTAATAA